>NC_057359.1:11835000-12143269 GCF_016509475.1 Prionailurus bengalensis
TGTGCTGTCAGAGCACTGGCATCCAGAGGGAGCACAAGGGTTGCAAACCTCCAAGGCGCTCTGTGAACAGGAGCCTCGAGCCTTTACACACTTTCTGACCCATTTCTGTTTTCATGCCCATTTGCAAAGGTAGGGGCCCACAGGTTGCAGGCTATGCCATTAGAAATTCAGTCTCCTGTCTGCAAGTGTGTTAATTCACATAGTCCGAGTGGATTTATTGAGTGGTTAGTAGGCACCAGATGTTGAAAACGGGTGAGATGGTGTCTTAGTGACTCCATAGCCTGAGCCGTGGTCTGGAGTGTGGCCGGGAAATGCTCACCCAAGGATGGAGGGACAAAAGGGTCCGGGAGACGTGGTCCGAAGAAGAGAGGAGAGGAGGCTGAGGCGGAAGCTTCTGCTCCCTTTTACTGAGACTTCTGGGCTGCGCCTCAGCCAAGAGTTCACACAGAAGTACCCCCTGGATTCCCCACACGGCGACTCTCAGGTAGCCTTCTGCTGGCACCAGCCCCAGCCTCATAGTAGAGGAGAGTGGATGGCCTGGGCCTGGGTACGTTATCGACTCTTCCTTCAACAAGCATAGCCTCCTCTCGATTCCTGATCAAGCCTTGGGTGCTGGATGTAGAAAATTGCATGGCCAGGGAATAGAGTCTCAGATTGTCAGGGCTGTTGGCGCGTTCTGCGGTTTTCCTCGGGCTTCTTCCAGGTGTTCTCGGTCAGGCCTCTTGCCTCCATCCATCATTCCAATGCCTTCCTCCTCACACCCCCTCTCTCATGCCCAGACCCAGGCTGAGATGTGCACCACACGCACATCTGCAGGCAATGAGGGAATCCTGGACTCTGGGAGTTCCGGAAGCCAAAACTAGAAAGGGGTAGGGAAGCTTCAGGTTTAGAGCATTCTAGGAAGTAGTGTGGAGACGACCAATGCTATACTTGTGGAAATTTCCTCTGTAAAACATTTGTCAAGTAAAAAGTTCTTTTCATCGCCTTCTCGTCAGCAGAAGAGCAACTTCTCCAGTGTTCTAGACTTCTCTGTGTCTCTATCTCTGGCTCTTTCTGTCTTCCCTCAGTTTTCCTTCTTAAACTAAAGGGCTCCTGGTAGCCCCCAGATTTCCACTTCCTCTTTCTTTTACATTAAAAATAATTTTTTTAACATTGTATTTTGTTAGAGACAGAGACAGAGTGTGAGCAGGGGAGGGGCAGAGAGAGAGGGAGACACAATCTGAAGCAGGTTCCAGGCTCTGAGCTGTCAGCACAGAGCCCCATGTGGGACTCGAACCCATGAACTGTGAGATCATGACCTGAGCTGAGGTTAGACGCTCAACTGACTGAGCCACCTAGGCCCCTCCACTTTCTCTTTCAATATAATCAGTCCTCCTCAGGAGCTCAACCACTTTGACTAGTGCTGTTCTTTTTTGCTTTAGGTATTATCTTAAATGTTGCCTCCTCCAGGAATCCTTCCTAGGGCTGGGTTAGGGGCCCTGCTGTGGGTTCCCACAGCAGTTTACCTTTCCCACTAGCAAATCATTTGTCACATTGTAAAAAAATGTTGATTATTGCCTTCTGAATGGTATTTCTCCTCCTCTAGGCTCTAAGCTCTTTGAAAGAAGGTGTGGTTTCTTTTTCTTCCATTTAAGCTCCTGTGGTGAGCATAAGGAGGGATTCAATAAATGTGTGTCGTAACAGGAAAATATACATTACTTCATTTTCTTCCTAGATTTTCCAGGGGCAAAAGAGGATGAGGAGAAAATGTGGAGAACTTGCATAAGGAATAGCACCCCCTGATATAGTTTCTTCCTAATACTTGCACCAATATTGGGACCATTGTGTTGTGGTGAGATGTAGTTAAATCCAAGCCATCTTCAAGGTTTGAGACATCAAGTTTCTGGGAACAGGGAGTGGGTCACCCTTAAATGGTAAATAGCCATTCTGTGTCCTTATGTTAGAGAATAGCCAGGTGCACAGCAAGAACAAAAACAAGAACAAAAGAGGACTGGTGTGGTATTGTGATTTATAATAAGAAATATGTATTTGGTCTTTATCCACTGTTCCTGGCACAGAGCTCCTAAAAGCCTTGGAATTTCCTAAGTAACAAGAGTGATCGATCGATAAAGGTCTTTTGTTAATAAATTGATCACCGATGGGTAATGATTCAATCAAACATGCCTACGTAAGGAATAAAACAGTGACAGCAACCCCCACCCCTCCGAAAATAAAACGAAAACGAAAACAAAAACAGGAAAGGAGGGTTGCAGAGACCTTGCGGGCTGGTGTACCCCTAGAGGTGCTGGGGCGGGGGGCATGCTCAGAGAGAGCCTGGCTGCTCCGTGCCTGTTCTCCCCGCTTTGCCTGGTGCATCTCTTCCATCCGACTGTTTCTGAATTATATCCTTTTATAATAAACCGTCATCTGGTGAGCAAAATGTTTCTCTGAGTTCTCTGAGCTACTCTAGCAGATTAATCCAACCCAACAGTGGAGGTCCATCTACAGCCAGTGGGTCAGAAGCACAGATGACACCTGGGCTTGAGACTGGCCCCTGAGGTGAGCAGGGAGGGGGCTGTCTCTCTGGAGGACTGAGCCTTTAACCTGTGGATGTGATGCCGTCTCCAGGCAGACAGCATCAGAATTGAGTTAGATTGTGGGGCACTCAATTGGTGCCTGAGAATTGCCTGGTGGTGTGGGAACTCCCCCCACCCCCAAACATTAGAATTGGGTGTGGAATCTTAGTTGGTGATCAGAGGTGGGATCAGAGTTAGAATTTTTAGCTGCTGTTAAGTTGGTGAGAGAAAAGGCTCAGAGTTTCTGCCCTAGATGTTGAGCGCTGAGATTCCAAGAACTGCATTCTTAGAGAAATTGTTGTGTGCTGGATTTGCCATTTTTTTTTTAAAGAAGTGAGTTTTGATTGTTATCAAAGTAATACATGCATATAATTTTAAAAAATAAAATATTTTGTTAAAAACCTATAACAAGAGAAAATAGCCCCTGCCTCACCTGCCTCATTCCCCAGTTCTGCTCTCTGAGGCAATGGCTTTCAAACACGTTGAGCTATAGATAGTGTGGTTATGTTGTTATTTCTCAATTTATCTGTTTTTGACAGTATCTGTCTGATGACTTGTTATTGATATTGAGGGTGTGCCTCTCTTAACCACATCCCTACATACATGCCCTCCTGCCATCGTCTCAGTAGAGTTATTAGTAAAGATGAGGTTCAGTTGTATATAACAGAAAATTTGAAATAACTGGGACTTAAACAGAATTTTCTTCCCTCTAGAGTAAAAGAAACTGGGAAGCAGCGCTTCTGGAGATGGTGTAGTGGTTTTACAGGCACCTGGAAGGAGGCGTCACCATCCTTCCTAGCGCTGGCTTCCATTTTCAAGGTCACCGTTGGAGATCCAGCTATTTATGTGCCCGAGTTCTCCAGGGAGGAAGATGGAAGAAGGGGCTGTCTCCATGGATGTGCATATTCTGGACATTTAGAATCATACAATATGTGGTCCTTTGTATCTGGCTGCTTTTACTTAGGATGATGTTTCCAAAGGTCATTCGTGTAGCATGTATCAGTAGTTCATTCCTTTCTGTTACTAAATAACATTCCATTGTACAGATACACTACATTTTATTTCTCTCTTAATCAGCTGATGGGCATTTGGACTGTTTTCACTCTTTGGCGATTATGAACAATGCTGCTATTAGCATTTGCATACAAGTTTTTGCGTGGACGTAGTTTTAATTTCTCTTGGGCATATACCTAGAGGTGGAATTGCTGGGTGCTGTGGTAACGCTATGTTACACATTTTGAAGGACTGTCGGATTTTTTGGAAAGCAGCTGCACCATTTTACACTCCATCAGCAGTGTGTGAGGGTTCCAGTTTCTCTGTATTCTTTCCAACACTTGTTTTTGTCTATCTTTTTAATTCTAGCCATCCTAGTGGATGTGATGTGGGATCTCATTGTAGTTTTGATTTGTGTTTCTCTAACGAGTAATGATACTGAGCGTTTTTATTTTTAATGTGTTTTTAATGTTTATTTTGTAATTATTATTCTATTTTAATTCCAGTATAGTTAACACACAGTGTTGTGTTAGTTTCAGGTGTACAATATAGTGATCCAACAGTTCTTTACATCACCAGTGGATATTGAGCATTTTTGTTTATTTGGCCATTTGTACATCCTCTTTGGAGAAATGTCTATTTTAATCTTTTTCTCATTAAAAAAATTTTTTTTAATGTTTATTTATTTATGAGAGAGACAGAGATAGAGTGTGAGCAGGGTAGGGGCAGAGAGAAAGGGAGACAGAATCTGGAGCAGCCTCCAGGCTCTGAGCTGTCAGCACAGAGCCTGACACAGGGCCCGAACCCACCAACCGTGAGATCGTGACCTGAGCCGAAGTCGGACACCCAACCAACTGAGCCACCCAGGTGCCCCAGTCTTTTTCTCATTTTTAAATTGGGTTATCTTTTTATTGTGGAGTTGTAAAAGTTCTTCTTATATTCTATGTACAAGTCTCTAATCAAATACACAATTTGCACACGTTTCTCCCATTCAGTGGTTATCTTTTTACTTTCTTACTGGTATCTTTTGAAGCACGTTTTTCATTTTTATAATGTCTAGCTGATCTATTTTTTTCCTTCACTATTTGTGTTTTTGGTGCCCTGTGTTGATTTGCCACAGTTTTGAGTGTTGAGATTTTGTTTTCGGTGGTTGCTCTAGGAATTATGATATCCATCTTTAACTTTTAGCCATCTGCTTCCAATTGATTCTGACTTAATTCTGCTAAAATATAGCAACTCTGCTTGAACATAGCCCCACCTCTCCCCTTTGTGCTGTCATTGTCATATATGCTACGTACTTGTATGTCATAAACCCAAGAGCACAGCTGTTTTTTTTGGTTAGATGAAATGGCAAATTTAAGTTCAGGTCAACAGTAACATGAAGGGGTGGGAGATGGGCGAAGAGTTATGTGCAAATTGTGGTGAGGTTTTTTTCCCAAGTCCAGGAGTAGCATAGAAATATCAAGTAACTTTCAATATTTATGGGGAAAAAATTGGGTGGCGTTGACAGTAATGTTAAAAGTATGGGAAGGCAAGTAGAGTGTACAGGCCAGCAGAGGGATACAGAAAGGGAAAATATAGAAAACCTTGTCAATTCATCAGTCTGGAATAGAGGAAAAAGTAGAGAAAGGATACTAAAGAGAAAATATGTAATATAGCAGTAGAAGCAAGTAAAAATGAATCAACAAGTACAGTAAATTTAAATGTATTAAAATTGTCTCATTAAAGATACATAATGAGTTGGGTCTTCAAAGTGTAACTATACTTAAAACAGATACATCTACAACACTACCACTAGAAAAGCTGAAAATAGAAGAATGGAGAAAGATATAGCAAGCAAATACTAACTAAAAGAAAGCTTATAAAGTCAGAAAAAAATTCAAAAATAGAAGCCTTACTGGTAATAAAGAAGAATACTCAATTAAGTACAAAATGTGAAACTGATAGAATCATAAGACATGACCAAATACACAAACTAATGTTCTTTGCGACTAGGAAGAAATGGCTTCCTAGGATTGGCTCTATGACTGTGTTCTGTGCAATGAAATAGAATGAATATTGTGTGGCAGCTTTTAAGAAACTCTCCAGAAAGTCATTTGCACCTGTCCTTTGCTCCCTCTTCATTTCTTCCTCCAATCAGCTAGCTGGAATATGGATGTAATGCCCAGATCTGAAGCAGCTAAATTATACTGTGAGGCAGGAGGCATGTGCAAAAGAGAGCAGAACAGCAAAATAAAACAAAACCATATCCCTGATAACTTTGTGTTACTATCTACCAATCCTGTACAGTCTGTCTCTGGAATTCTTTTATATCTCAGAGAAACTGATTTATAGCTTGTTGAGCCAATCGGATTTTGGATTTTCTGTCAGCTGTCAGGAGCATTGAACATGTAGTCCTTCTTTAAAGGAGTGCTCAACTATTGGTTATACGACTTTTTTGGTCAAGCTTCTGATACCCCTTCTTAGTATGTGATTGGCAGTGGTTTTGCATGCATTTCAGTTAGAAAGTATAACACGGTGTCACCTAGCTTTTTCTCAGGTCTCATAAAAGCACAGCTCTGCAAAGAAATATGTATCTAATCGAGGTCAGTTCTTCAACAATGAAAATTTGTTTCACTGATACCAATTTTATACCCAACTGAACCGTTTCTGCACCTTTCAAGATACACAATAGGTACACAATAACTTCTCATTTTCATGCTGAAATGTAGTATAATCTTCTTGAAGATCACTTAACACATGCATACCACAGTGCACACTATTTAGCTGAAGTGATGTTAAGGTGAATAACCAAATGACCAAGGTCAGTTTTGTAAAGGCAGCAATAAATATGTCCTGACTAATGCCTGGTGAAGAGTAATTACACAGTGCTATAGATTATTAGGTCTGTGCAGCCTAGTTTCAAGGATAATAAAATGTGTCTTAGAATCAATGATATATACTAAGTTTTGATATCCAATAAGGAAAATCCTTCCACCCTGATGGTTGTTGTTTTAAGCCACTAAATTTTGGGGGTTATTTATCCTGCAACGAAAGTTTAGTGATACACTCATTTGTGAAAATAATTGGGAAATGCATCTGTTTCTAAAGTTACACAAATTCCTCATTGAATAAAATGTTAGACACCCTATACAGGATCGGTTCTTGACCACACATATTCTGTGCTTATGATAAAGGGAGAAATAACATCTTAGCCATTGCTTTTATTTAAATGTCAACTTGTTCTTTCTGTAAGTAACCATGTACGTTGGGAAAGCTGAGAGTCACCTAGATTTAGGCCCAGGGGAAGACAAGTAAGCTCAGAAAAACCACAAATCATATTGTGGCTGAGAACTCAGACTGATATTTATGAGCAATTACAGCAAAGATTCAGTCATTTTAAAGTATGTGCTTTTAGGGGTGAGTAATAAACCTTTCCAGAATTGAAAGGACTCTTCTGCTGTCAGTTCTTTTCCAGTCCTTGTTCTCTTCTCCCCAGGAATAAAGTGTCAGAATAGCATCTGTACAATCTAATGCCCACATTTTTAACAGGAGTACCATTTTGCTATCGATAATCATTGAAGGTGGGTGATAGGCACATAGGAGTTCATTGTTCAATTTTCTCTAGTTTGTAGTATGTTTGAAAGATTTTATGATAGGGGCACCTGGGTGGCTCAGTTGGTTAAGCCTCCAACTCTTGATTTTGGCTCAGGTCATGATATCGGGGTCGTGAGATTGAGCCCTGCGTCAGGCTCTGTGCTGACAGCGCAGAGCCCGCTTGGGATTCTCTCTCTCCCCCTCTCCCTCTGCCCCTCCCCAGATCTCTCTCTCTCTCTCTCTCTCTCTCAAAATAAATAAATAGACTTAAAAAAAAAGAAAGTTTTTATGATCAAATTTTTTAAAATTTGTTAACGTTTATTTATTTTTGAGACAGAGACAGAGCATGAACAGGGGAGGGTCGGAGAGAGAGGGAGACACAGAGTCCAAAACAGGCTCCAGGCTCTGAGCTGTCAGCACAGAGCCTGACGTGGGGCTCGAACTCATGGACCACGAGATCATGACCCGAGCCGAAGTCGGACGCTTAACCGACTGAGCCACCCAGGCGCCCCTATGATCAAATATTTATTTAAAAGGCTGCTTCTTTGAGCAGTTCCAAACAATGATTGATATTCAGTGTTTATTTATCCATATTGGTATAATTTAATATTTAATAATTAGGCACTCAGGGGGTGCCTACATGGCTCTGTCAGTTAAGTGTCCGACCTCGGCTCAGGTCATGATCTCATGGTCTGTGAGTTCGAGCCCCGCATCTGGCTCTGTGCTGACAGCTCAGAGTCCGGAGCCTGCTTCAGATTCTGTCTTCCTCTCTCTTTGCCCCTCCCCTGCTCACAGTCTGTCTCTCTCGAAAATAAATAAACATTAAAAAAATTTTTTTTAATTTTTTTTAACGTTTTTATTTATTTTTGGGACAGAGAGAGACAGAGCATGAACGGGGGAGGGGCAGAGAGAGAGGGAGACACAGAATCGGAAGCAGGCTCCAGGCTCTGAGCCGTCATCCCAGAGCCTGACGCGGGGCTCGAACTCCCGGACCGCGAGATCGTGACCTGGCTGAAGTCGGACGCTCAACCGACTGTGCCACCCAGGCGCCCCTAAAAATTTTTTTAAAATAATAATAATTAGGCACACACAATGTACATTTCTTCCTAAGAAATATCTAGATCATTTCTGCTATAAATAGTCTCTAAAACATTTATGAATGTAATGCTATCATGTCTGAGATTTGCTTTAAATTATGCCAGTGGTGAAGGGCGTAGAGAGGATGAATGCAACAAGACTGGCCACAGGTCACTAATGGTTGAAGCCGGGTGAAAGGTGCCTGGGGCTACTTACGCTCTCCTCTCTACTTCTGTGCATATTAGAAATTTTCTGCAATAAAAAAAAAAGATGTATCTGTTGTCCAGCAATTCCGCTTCTAGGTATAGACTCTCAAAGAATTGAAAGCAGAGACTTCAACAAACATTTGGCCACCCGTGTTCACAGCAGCATTATTCTCAAGAACTAAAAGAGGAAGCAACCCAAATATCCACCGATGGAAGGATGGAGAAACAGAATGTATCAGATATGAATACAACAAAGTATTTTTCAGACTTAAAAAGGAAGGAAATTCTGACACATGTTACAACATGGATGAACCTTGAAGACATGATGCTGAGTGAAACAAACCATTTGGAAAAGGACCGACCGTATGATTCTACTTATATGAGGTACCTAGAATAAGCCAAATTCGTACAAGTGGAAAGTACAGTCGTGGTTGCCAGGGCCTGGGGTGGGGGGTGGGGGGCGGGGAAGGAGACTGGAGAGTTGGTGTCTAATGGGTAGAGTTTCAGTTTGGGAAGATGAAAAAAGCTGTGGAGACAGATGGTGGTGATGGTGAATGTACGTGGTGCCACTGAACTGTACATTTACAAAGGGTTAAAATGGCAAACGTTACATATATTTTTTGACCACAGTAAAAGACATTTTAAAGAGATACGTCTGGTTTTTAAAAAATGATACTGGGGAGAGAGACGTAGAGAGAGAAAAACTAAAAGACGTGGACGTGATGAGCACTGCTTGGATCTCTAAAAACTCTGATAATCCTTCTGTCCTCACACATACCCATCAGTTCCTTGTACAGATTCTCTGGTTTACCCCACACACAGCCCCCTCCCTGCCCCACGTGGACTCTGTTCCTCCAATGTCCCCATGCTTCCTAGTCAGCCCTGAAGTGCCACTTAGAGCCGTCAGAGACAAACTTGAGAAGAGGCGTGCTTCTCCGCCATGCCTCTTGGATGTCTGCCTTTGACAGCCTCTCCGGACTTCCCTGTCTCAAAGCCTGCCCTCCCAGATGGTTCTGGGCTCTTCCTTTCCAGATGTCCTCTTAACCGGGTCTAACCGCCTGGCAACACTCCTGACTTCTCTGAGGAGAAACCTGGCGAATGTGCCCTGCTCCCACTTTCTGCACTTCGCACATACTTCCCACTTCTGGGTTCTCCCACTTAGCTGTGTTGCTTTTTGCCGCCGTTCGTGTTTGTTGGTGCCCCCTAAAACTACCTAGGAGTCTGTGTGTCTTGGAAAACACGTCCAGAACGCTCTTGCAGAGCTCATTAGAAACTCTTTATGGCATTGGAAGAAGTCCAATAGTGGGAATAAATCACATCAGAAGTTAAAGATCAGTCGTTTAAAAACATTCTACACTAAGGAAAATGGTGGTTTGTAAACATAGCCACTTAAGGACAGACACAGTAAGATTACAAAAAAAAGTGGAGTAAATGTGTTTTAAGACAAATGACTTCTGTCAATTACCTGTCTGATTTATTTTCACTTGTTTATACCTTATCTCTCCCCCACAGTGTTTATTTTATTTCATTAAAAAATGTTTTTTAATGTTTATTTTTGAGAGAGCGAGAGACAGAGACAGAGTATGAGCAGGGGAGGGGCAGAGAGAGAGGGAGACACAGAATCCGAAGCAGGCTCCAGGCTCCGAGCTGTCCGCACAGAGCCCCACACAGGGCTCGAACCCATGAACCGTGAGATCATGACTTGAGCTGAAGTCAGGCGCTTAACTGGCTGAGCCACCCAGGCGCCCCTCCCCCACAGTGTTTAAAGTGGCTTGCAGAGATGTGTAGAATTAAGCAGGATGAAAAATAGTAACAAAAGGCGATGCCATCATAAATGGCTGTGTAAGAAAAGCAGTTTGTTCCAGGGATGAGCCAGGTGGATACAACTTGTGTGTTCCTTGCTGGTGGCACAACACCAGATGGACTCTGAGCGACTCAGTAGCCAAAACCAAGTGGGAAGTGCTGTGGGTGACAAGAATCATGGCAGTGGTTAAAAAAAACCCTTGGAAGTCCCCAAGTCAAGTTAATGGCGGCTGATGAGTCCTCTCTGGGCCCAGCTATTTCAGATCCAGTGTCAGGATCTGATACTGGATCTCTTGGGAAGATGCTCCACCCACACTATGCCTGGCACCCAGAGAGCATCCTGCTTCTAGAGCCTTCTGGTGACAGACGGCATCTGGCCATTCTCCCTTCCCACCCCCCACCACTCGGAGCCTACATGGGAGGCCCAAGACCAGGCAAGTGTGCAGCACAGAACAAAGTGTTCGAGTCTGGTCCCACATTGAGCTTTTGTTAACGACTACTGATCTATGAAACGCTGATTAAACCAAATTTGAAAACAGTCTATTGTTTTTGTTCTGGATTTTACATGTAAACATCTTTGTTTAAATTGAAGACGGTAGGGGAAAAAGTTGCTACAGTTTTTCACTCACATAGATACATCTACTCCAGTCCCAAAGCAGAATGCTTTTCTTTTATCACTTCCACTGCTGGAGAGATAGCAAAGCAATTTAGAGCCTAGTAGAGGAAGTTGATTTGACCTTGGCACAAAACTTATTGTCACATCAAGAGATACAGAGGCTGAACATTCTCTGGGCAGTGTCTGACTATCTAGTTAACAGAAGATCAAAGCAATACATGAGCTGTCAGCCCCAGGACAGCAGCAGGGACAAGATTTTGGGTTCCAGAAGGTTTACCCCACAGGGTGTGGGTGGGCCTGGGTCAGTACAGTGTGTAAGAAAGAGAATCAGGTCACAAAAGCTGACCTTAAAGCTTTCCATGCCCAGGGGAAGGGTCCAGACAGAGAGCAGATAGCAGTTTCATAGACAAGTTCCTGAGGCAGTCAGATATGTCTCTCTGTTGTCCAGTTTTTGTCAAGAGTGTTGCTATGAGAAATGACAGTCATGGACTGTCACACTACCT
This sequence comes from Prionailurus bengalensis, assembly GCF_016509475.1. Lineage (NCBI taxonomy): Eukaryota > Metazoa > Chordata > Mammalia > Carnivora > Felidae > Prionailurus > Prionailurus bengalensis. Next base: position 11,846,330 of record NC_057359.1, read on the forward strand.
GCAATTTACCTGATAGTCTGAAACATTGTCTTTCAGCTATAATTGTCTGGTCATCTGAGAGCCACACACCTGGACGGTACTTTTCCGACCACCTTTGAAGATTCCTTAATGACTTCCGGGTTCCACTTTTCTCAGAGTGAATGACACATTCAGAAGGAGCCCCATCGAAACCGCCTACTGCTTTGTCATTAGGGTGATTATGAGAATACTGTCTCTTACAACACACACAACTCCTGCGAGTTGTAATGAAGGAAATTCCAGAAAAACTTCTGCTTCTCCTGAATAGCTGGTTTATTTTTGTTTTAACCATTTATGATTCTTGTCATCCACAGCATTTCCCACTTTGTTGTTGTTTTATTTCTTTTTGGTGGTGAGAACACTTAAGATCTATCCTCTTAGCAAATCTCAGGTACACCATACGGTATTACTAAGGTCACATTGTGGTACATTAGATCTCTAGAACGTAGTTATCTTGTGTAACTGACACTTTGTACCCCTAGATCAACATTTCCTCACTTTCTCCTCCCACTAGCCCCTGGAAATCACCGTGTTATGCTTGGCCTCTGTGAGTTTGACTATTTTGGATTCCACATATAAGTGATATCATGCAGTATTTTTCTTTTTGTATCTGGCTTATTTCACTTAGCCTCCAGATTCATTCATGCTTAATGTCTTCCAAGTTTACCCGTGTTGTGACAAATAACAGGATTTCCTTCTCTTTTAAGGCTGGAAAATATTCTGTTGTGTTTCTATATAATGCCCATATTATGAATCATAATGCCTGTTGTGTAGATAGATAGATATAATGTATATAAATAATATGCATTCAGTGTTTGTCCATTCATCTGTCAATGGACATTTAGGGTTGTGTCCTGTCTTGGCTATTGTGAATAAAAGGTTCCAATGAATATGGGTGTTCAGATACATGATATCATTTCTCTCAGATACATTCTCAGAAGTGAGACTGCTGGACCATAAGGTAGCTCTATTTTAACACTTTGAGGAACCTCCACACTGATTGCTGTACCAGTTTGCATTCCCACCAGCAGTGCACCAGGGTTCCTTTTTCTCCACATCTTTGTCTATACTTGTTATTTTTGAACTGCTGTCAATTCTCCCTTCAGATGTGCCAATATTTGCTTTATCCATTTTGGTGCTCTAATGTCAGACGCATACGTATTTATAATGGTTGTATCTTCCTATTCATTGGCCCTTTTAAAATTATATAACAACCCTCTTTGTCTCTACAGATAGTTTTTGATTTAAAGTCTATTTTGTGTGATGCAAGTGTAGCCATCTCTGCTTTTTTTTTTTTATTGCCATTAGCATTGAATATATTTTTCCATCTCTTCACTTTCAGCCTACGTGTGTCCTTAGATCTCAAATGTCTTATAGATAGCATATCACTGGATCTCTTAAAAATCCATTCATCCATTCTATGCCTTTTGATTGGGGAGTATAGTCTCTTTACATTTAGAGTAATTATTAATAGAGGAGAACTTACTGTTGTTATTTTGTTAGTTATTTTCCATCTGTTTACAGTTGTTTTGTCCCCTCTTTTGCTGTCTTCCTTTGTTATTTGATGATATTTTATTTTGGTAGTGATTTGCTTTGACTATTTTCTTTTTTTTTAATTTTTTAATGTTTCTTTATTTTTGAGAGAGAGAGAGAGTGAGGGAGGGACAGAGAGAGGGAGACACAGAATCTGAAGCAGGCTTCAGGCCCTGAGCTGTCAGCACAGAGTCCGACGCAGGGGTTGAACTTGTGAACTACGAGATCGTGACCCGAACCGAAGGTTGGATGCTCAAGTGACTGACCCATGTAGGTGCCACAATTCTTTTCGTTTTATTTGTTTATTTTATGTGTATCTATTATTGTTTTTTTTTTCCTTTGTGGTTATCCCGAGACTTGTATAAAATATCTTGTAGTTAAAGCCATCTATTTTAAGTTGATAACAGCTAAGCTTCAATCACATTTAAAATAAAACTTTAAATCATTGTATTTTTCTGGGGGAATGAGGGCTTGGATGGACCTCCTAGTCTGTCACCTTGTTAATGTTACCGTTTTGATGTGTGACATTTATTTCCTAAGATGGCTTAACACTTTCTGTCCAACCTGTCCATTCCTCTGCTGAAAAACATCTTATTGTGGTCATTTTGTCTATTCCTCTCCCTACTGCTTTCCATCCCATTCCTTGAGCCTGGAACTCCTTAAGGTTAAAAAATAGGAAGGAGCTTCCCTGCCTTGGAGCCCATGTGCATTGGATTGCATTGCCTGAACCTGAATTAAATATCTGATACAACATTTTTTGAGGTTGTATGTATGTGTTCTTGCCTGGCTGAGAGATGGGCCACTTTTTCTCTCTCGAATCAGCAGTGGATGCCTGGAGTGCTCTAGAGTGGAAGATAGGGAGGCAGAGAACTGAATGGGGCCAGCTGTCCAGCTTGTGAATTGCCCTTCCTTCCGGTGCAGAGTGATGCTGTTCAGGATGCCAGAGCCAGGGGAGCTGAATGAGGAAATGGAGCTTGGAAAATCTGAATAAGTAAGAACAGAACCACCCATCTAAGGAAGGTGAGGCAGCCTCAGCCCCTGGGCTCTGTGTAAAGTGACATTTCTTACCCTTTCCGAGTGGTTTTCCCGTTTCCTTTTCTCATGGATAGGAAAAAAGTTACCAACTGGTAGTCCTGGTCTCAAGCAAGTAATCTGTAAATGAAATCTAGGGACACCCAGACAGGGTAACTCCCTGCTCCGTTTCATGGGGTGAAGATGGTTCTGGACATTTCTTCCCCTGTTGTTTTCATCCAGTGAGGTCAGTTTTACCTCATAGATTCATGCCTTCCCTTTTCATTAATCTAGGTGTTTCCTTAACCCTAATCCTATGCGTATCAGCCATCATTCGCATAAGCATAAGCAGCCATCATACTCATAAGCTTGCCAAAGCTTTATCTTTTGAGATAATTGAATTCATGTGGAGTTATAAGAAATAGAACAGGGCTGCCTGGGTGTCTCAGTCAGTTAAGCATCCAACTTCAGCTCAGGTCACGATCTTATGGTTCATGGGTTTGAGCCCCACATCGGGCTCTGTGTTGACAGCTCGGAGCCTGGAGCCTGCTTCAGATTCTGTGTTAGCTCTTTCTCTGTCCCTTCCCCACTCAGGCTCGCTTGGTCTCTCTCAAAAATAAATAAACATTAAAAATTTTAAAGAAATAATAAAGAGATCCCATACACCCTTCTGTCAGGTTCTCCCTTTGGTGATATCTTGCATAACTATAGTACAATTTCACAACCAGGGAACTGAAGGGTTACAATTGGTCCACCTTATTGAGATTTCACCAGTTTTGCATGAACTTGTGTGTGTGTGTGTGTGTGTGTGTGTGTGTGTGTGTGTTCTATTCTATGTAGTTTGATCACATGTGTAGATTCTTGACCACTACCCCATTACTACAATGGAATGTTTTTTTAATGTTTCTTTATATTAGACAGAGACAGAGCATGAGCAGAGGAGGGGCAGAGAGAGAGGGAGACAGAGAATCTGATGCAGGCTACAGGCTCTGAGCTGTCAGCACAGGGCCCGATGCGGGGCTTGAACTCACAAACTGCAAGGTCATGACCTGAGCCGAAGTCGGACGCTCAACCGACTGAGCCACCCAGGCGCCCCACAAGGCTCTCTTGCTGCCCTTTTGTGGCTGCATCTACTCCCTTCCCCATCCCTAAACCCTGGCAACCATTAATCTTCCCTCCATCTGTATCATTTCACCATTTCAAGAATGCTACATAAACAGAATCACCCAGTATGCCTTTTCTGAGATTGGCTTGTTCCACGCAGCATCGTTTCCCTGGAGAGTCATCCAACATGTTGCCTGTATCAATAGCTCGTTCCTTTCACTGCTGAGGACTATGCTGTGATATCGATATACCACAGTTTAACTCGAAGGAAATTTGTATTGTTTCTAGTTCGGGCATACACATGAAGCTGTGACAAACATTCACGTCTAGGTTTTTGTGTGAAGATAGGTGTTCCTTTCTGCGGGAAGAAGAACACCATCACCAGGTCGCTTGCTAGTTGTATGTGTGGTTTTTCTACCAACTCCCAAACTATTTTCCAGAGTGGCTGTGCCCTGTTACATTCCCGCCAGTAATGTGTGAGTGATCCAGTTCACCTCATCCTTGCTAGGTTTTGGTGTTGTCCCTCTTTTTTTGTGGTCGTCCTGACAGTTGTGTCATGGGTTTAGTTCACATTTTGCTGATGGCTAATGATGCTGGACTTCCTCTCATGTGTTTGTTGGTCATGTTCATATCCTTTTCAGTGAAATGCCACTCTGCGTCTTTTGCTCATTTCTAATCGGGTTGTTTGTGTTTGTACCGCTGAGTTCCTTATATATTCTAGATACTATCCTCTGTCAGATAAATGGTTTGCAATTTTTTTTCTCAGTCTGAGGCTTGTCTTCTTAACAGATCTTTTGCAGAACAAAGGTTTTTTATTTTGATGAGATCCAGTTTTCAAATTTTTCTTTTAAAGATTGTGTGATTGGTGTCAAAACTCTTTGCCTAGCCCTAGATCCTAACTTACAATTTTCTCCTATTTTTCTAAAGTAGTTAATATTTTTTTTTAATTTTTTTTTTCAACGTTTATTTATTTTTGGGACAGAGAGAGACAGAGCATGAACGGGCGAGGGGCAGAGAGAGAGGGAGACACAGAATCGGAAACAGGCTCCAGGCTCTGAGCCATCAGCCCAGAGCCCGACGCGGGGCTCGAACTCACAGACCACGAGATCGTGACCTGGCTGAAGTCGGACGCTTAACCGACTGCGCCACCCAGGCGCCCCATAAAGTAGTTAATATTTTTAAAATATTTACTTTGAGAGAGAGAAAGAGTAGGGGAGAGACAGAGAGAGAGAATCTCAAGCAGGCTCCATGCTGCAGTGCAGAGCCCTAGTGGAACTCAAACTCACCAACTGTGAGATCATGACCTGAGCCAATATTAAGAGTCAGACACTTGAGGTGCCTGTGGCTCAGTCAGTTAAGTGTCCGGCTTCAGCTCAGGACATGATCTCACAGCTCGTGGGTTCAAGCCCCACGTTGGGCTCTGTGCTGACAGCTCAGAGCCTGGAGCCTGCTTCAGATTCTGTATCTCCCTCTCTCTCTGCCCCCTCCCTACTCACACACTCTCTCTCTGTCTCTCTCTCTCTCTCTCAAAAATAAATAAACATTAAGAAAAATTTTTTTTCAATTTTTTTTCAACGTTTTTATTTATTTTTGGGACAGAGAGAGACAGAGCATGAACGGGGGAGGGGCAGAGAGAGAGGGAGACACAGAATCGGAAACAGGCTCCAGGCTCTGAGCCATCAGCCCAGAGCCCGACGCAGGGCTCGAACTCATGGACCGCAAGATCGTGACCTGGCTGAAGTCGGACGCTTAACCGACTGCGCCACCCAGGCGCCCCAAGAAAATTTTTAAAAAGATACTTAACCGGGGCACCTGGGTGGCTCAGTCGGTTGAGCGTCCGACTTCGGCTCAGGTCATGATCTCACAGCTTGTGAGTTTGAGCCCCGCGTCGGGCTCTGTGCTGACAGCTCAGAGCCTGGAGCCTGCTTCTGCTTCTGTGTCTCCCTCTCTCTCTACCTCTAACACACTCACATTCTGTCTCTGTCTCTCTCAAAAATAAATAAACATTAAAAAAAAAAAGATGCTTAACCAACTGAGCCACACAGGTATCCCTAAAATGTGTAGAATTTTAATATTACATTTAAGTCTCTGATCTATTTTGAATTAATTTTTGTGGAAGGTGTGATGTTTAGGTCAAAGCACTTTTTTGTTGTTGGTTTTTGTTGTTGTTGGTTTTTGTTGTTGTTGTTGTTTTTGCCCATGGATATCTGATTGCTCTAGCACCGTTTGTTGAGTGGGTACTTACTTTTATTTATTTTTCATTTGTAAATGGGAGACAGATAAATTTTAATGACATAATTGGGCTTAAGCTGTGGCAGATGTAGGAACAGTGGGGAAAAATATGGTATTAGGTGAGAGGGAAGGATTGCCCAAGGAGGACTTAACTGAGTCATGTGCTGTTAGAAAGTATAGAAAATAGAGGGGCACGCTCTGGTTATGGGGGGAGAAAGTCCATGGTAGGAAGATGCATGGTGGACGATATGGACCCCCATCTTTGCCGTGAGGTGAGGTGGCACCCTCTCTGCAGTGAGAAGGGTGAGAAGGATGCAGTGAGCATCCAGGTGGGTGTTTGAGGAGGTCGTACGCAGCTGATAGGAATCCAGGGAAGACACCCTTTCCCTCCAGGTAGACTCACAGAAGACACAGGTGGCCACACCACTTGCCGGGCACCCTAACTTCTCGAGGCCGTGAACAAACTTGGTTATCCCCCAGGGGAGGAATGCCAGGCTGTCTCTAACACTCTCCCTGCTGCATTGCCCCCTTCAGCCTCCTTGTGATGTTGGAATGTAACTACTTAAGGACTCAAGAGCCTTCCACAAAAGACAGGAAGGCTTTGCATTCCTATTCTTCGTTCTCTGCCATGTGACTGTCTGCAAAAGTTTTTGTTATTTCTGGAATGGAAAAACCAAACTTGGTATGGTTTCTTTGGAAAAGCAAGGGGATTGCTCTTCGGCTTGTCTTCAGAAAAGAGACTCTGGACGCTTCTCTTCACAGGCACTTAAAATTCAGCAAGAACGAGGCTGCAGGGAAAGAATAATTTTGACACAGTTCTTTCTGTGTATGCGCTTTGTTAGTGGTGGCAGTGGAGTTTGGAGCAGAATATAATCAAACGTTTTGGCATTTATGCGGAAGGGGCATACAGTAGGATGGCTGGTATAATCCACTTTGAAGTTTGTGTGTGTGTGTGTGTGTGTGTGTGTGTGTGTGTGTGTGTTTAAGGGAAGTACCACCTGGCTAACAGATTAGCTCTGGGAATGTTCCAGGGCAAGCTATTAACATAAAAGAGAGGAGGATGGGACTATCTGGATGGTGATGGTTTATTTTCTGTCTTCTTTAAATGCCATACCAGGCGGCACCTGTAACATACAGTCAATCTATGTGCTTCTTAGTGATCCTCACATATACTATAGTGGATTGAATGGTGGCTCCCCCAAAATACATGTGCATTTCGTAACCCCCAGAATCTGAGAATGTGACCTTATTTGGAAAGGGGATTTGCAGATGTAATTAGGTTAAGGACGTTGAGATGAGATCATCTTGGATTTTCTGGGTGGACCATAAATTCAATGACAGCTATCCTTGTAAGACAGAGAAGAACAAAACAGGGGCAGAGATTGAGTGATGCAACCACAACCAAGGACTACCTGGAGCCACCAGAAGCTGGAAGAACCTTCCAGATCTCTACCAACACTTCCAAGATGTTAGTAGTGAATTTAAGTCCAGACTTTACTTTTGGACTGAGGAAGAAAGTCTGTTGCTAACGGAGGGTCTCGAATATACTTGTTGGGAGATGGTTTTTCTCAACATGTTTCTCAAATTATTTCTCACTCATGTGCTCATTCTAATTACTTTCAACCTTTCAGAGGAAAGAACAGTATTTGTTTTCCTGAAATCTTAAGATCCTGGTGTTGGAGAAGATTTACTTTAGAACCTGTGATGCCTGTGGGTATTTAACATAAACTCTAAGGAGAATCACTGTTTCCTTTCTTTTAGAACAGCTTTATTGGGATATGATGTACATTCCATAAAGTTTACCCATTTTAAGTATAGAATTCAGTGGTTTTGGTATATTCACAGAGTTGTGCAACCATGACCAAATATATAATTTCAGAACATTTCCAGTATTCCAAAGAGAAACTTCATATCCATTAGCCACCATATCCCGATCTTAGCCCTCACTACATCCCTACTTCTCCAGCGCCTGACAACAAGATTTGTTTACTCTGAAAATTTTGTATGAATGGAATCATACGATATGTGGTCCTTTGTGACTGGCTTCTTTCAACCCACTTGTTTTTCAGGTTCATCAATATTATAATACGTAACAATACTTCACTCCTTTTTATGGCTGAATAATATTCCATTATATGGATATAACAAATTTTTGTTTAGCTATTTATCCACTAATGAACATTTGGGTTGATTCCCTTTTTAGGATTTTGTGAGTAATGTGTCTTTGAGTATTAGTGTACAAGTTTTTGTTTGGGCATAGGTTTTTATTTCTTGTATATATAATTAGGGTTGAAATTGACGGGTCATATGGTAACTGTATGTTTAACATTTTGAGGAACTGTCTAACTGTTTTCCAATTTGGCCACACCATTTTATTTTGTTTTGTTTTATTTTATTTTATTTTATTTTATTATACTTTTAATTTATTTTTTCCTAGCGTTATTGAGGGATGATTGCCAAATAAAGATTATCTGTATTTAGGTTGTACAACATGATTTTTTAAAGATATAAAACCTGATGGTTTTTAATGTGTGCATACATTCTGAAATGATTACCACAATCAAGTTAATTAATAGATCTATCACCTCACATAACTACCATTTGTGTGTGTGTGTGTGTGTGTGTGTGTGTGTGTGTGTGTGTGTGTGTGGTAAGGATACTTAAGATCTACTGTCTTAACAAATTTCAAGTATATAATATATTATTATTAATTATAATCACCATGCTGTTTATTGGATCTCCAGAATTATTTATTTTGTAACTGAAAGTTTATATACTTTGACCAATATTTTCCCTATACCCACCCCTACCTCCTGGCAACCAACTTCTACTCTCTGGTTCTGTGAGTTTGACATTTTTAGATTCCTCATGTAGGTGAGATCATGTAGTATTTATCTTTCTGTATCTAGCTTATTCCACATGTCCTCTGGACTCATCCATGTTATTGCAAATGGCAGGATTTCCTTTTTATGGTCAAATAATATTCTATCTATCTATCTATCTTATATCTATCTTTCAAGTGAGGGAGAGAGATGGCAATTTCTTTATCCATTCATCTGTCAACAGATAGTTGTTTCCCCCTTTTGGCTATTGTGAATAATGCTTCAATGAGTATTGGAGTGCAAGTATCTCTTTGAGTTATTGACTTCATTTCCTTTGGACATACATCCAGAAGTGGGATTGCTGAATCATACGCTAGTTCTATTTTCTGTTTTCCATAATAGTTTTACCAATTTATGTTCTCACCAGCAATGTTCAAGGATTCCTTTTTCTCTACACCCTTGACAACGCTTATCTTTTGTCTTTTTGGTAACAGCCATTCTAAAAGGCTTTGATTTGTATTTCTCTGGTGATTAGTGATGATGAGCACATTTCATATACCTTTTAGTTATTTGCATGTCTTCATCTTAAAAGTATTCAAGTCCTTTGCCTATTTTAAAATCAGATTGTTTATTTTGCTATTGAGTTGTATGAGTTTCTTACATATTTTGGATATTAATTCCTTATCAAATATTTTTTGCAAATATTTCTCCCATGTAATTGGTTGCCTTTCATTCTGTTTTGTTTCCTTTGCTGCGCAGAACTTTTTAGTTTGATGTAATCTCATTTGTCTGTTTTTGCTTTTGGTGTCATATCCAAAAAAATCATTGCTTAGACCGTAGTCAAAGAGATTTCCCTTAGCAGTTTTATGGTTTCAGGTTTTATATGTAAGTCATTCTACCATTTTGCGTTAATTTTTGTGTATGGTATATCAGGATACAATTTCATTTTTTTGCATATGGATATCCAATTTCAATTTTCATTTGTCTCCTGATGCTTTGTGATCTCCCTTTTGATTTATTCTTTCATCATCAGGAATGTGTTATTTAATTTTGACATACTTGTGAATTTTTCTACTGTTACTGATTTCCAGTTTCATATTGTGGTTAGAATTGATACTTGATATGGTTGATTTCAGGCTTCTTAAACTCGTTAAGATTTGTTTTGTGGCTCAACAAATGATCTCTCCTGGAGAATGTTCCATGGGCTGCTCCATTTTATACTCCTACCACCCATGAGCAAGGGTTCTAATTTCTTCACATTCTCTCCAACACTTGTTATTATCTGTGTGTGTGTGTGTGTGTGTGTGTGTGTGTGTGTGTGTTGTGAGAGAGCACAAGTAGGGGAGGGGGCAGAGGGAGAGAGAGAGAATCTTAAGCAGGCTCCACGCTCAGCACAGAGCCCCACATGGGGCTTGATCCCATGACACTGAGATCCTGACCTGAGCTGAAATCAAGAGTAGGACATTCAACAGACTGAGCCACCCAGGCGCCCCATTTGTCTTTTTTATTCTAGCCATCCTGGTGGGTGTGAAGTGGTATCTCATTATGTTTTTTTTCCCCCTAATGACTAATAATGTTGAGCATCTTTTCTTGTGCTTATTGGCCATTTATATATCCTCTTTGGAGAAATGTCTATTCTAGTTCTTTGCCTGTTTTTAAATTGGGTTAGTTGTATTTTTATTATTGAGTTGCAAGAGTTCTTTAGCATATAAATCCTTTATCAGACATATTATTTGCAATAACTTTCTCTCATTCTGTGAATTGCATTTTCATTTTCTTCATGGTGTCGTTTGAAGCACAAAAGTTTCCAATTCATCTTTTTTTCTTTCATTGCATTTGCTTTTGGTGTCATATCTAAAAAACCATTGCCTAACCCAAGGTCACAAAGATTTACTCCTGTGTTTTCTTCTAGGGATTTTATGGTTTTTGCTCTTACATTTATGCTTCTGAGCTAACGTTTGTGTATTGCAGGCATACCATTCCATAAATGACAAGCAGCTTACATATAAGCTTTTTATGGCAGAATTTCCGTACGTAGTTTATTATTAACAACTTGGTGATATTAACTATGACCCAAGTCTTCCTGTGTGAGCTGGGGTATTCCTGATATATAGCTCTTACCTGAATTTATCAAAGTTCAGTGGAAATATGGAAATGTTTGTGTTGCCAGAGGCAGAAATGCAAATCCAAGTAGTCAGAAAACGAGATTTTGCAGGAAAGATAATGAGGTTATCTCATGTAATTGAAGGAAATGTTGAATAGCCCCAGGGCAGGAAGTGTGAAGTGAAGCTGGACCTGGGAACAGCTGGGACCTGGACTGAAACTTGAGTGCCACCAGGGTACCTTCTCTCTCTCTCTTTCTTTAGGTCTTATTTCTCAATCTCTTTGCCCATAGCTTTCTTTCTCCAAACAGGCTGGGTTCCTCCACATTGCCCAACGCAAGACTACGGGAGTCTCACAAGACCCTGGACTCCAAATCTACACCCCCACGAAGACCCTTGTTTCCAGCTCCAGTTTGAAAAAAAAATTCTAGGGAAGATGTCTGATTGGCCAATTAGGGTCATGTGCCTCTTTGGACAGTTCATGAAGCTTCTAGTTACATTGAGGATAGTTTTTATTTGTAGAAAATAGTCTTTACAAGTTTACTTTTGGTGGAAACAAGTTGCTTTCAGTTTGTGATGGCTCTAGCTTTTACAACACTTTTAATTCTATTTATAAATCTAGCAGTTGTTAACAATAACTTTTCAAGGGATATTTAAATATTACTTTATTATTAAATTAAATTAAATTAATAATTATCATTACTATCTGTTTAAAAAGTCAGTTCATTAAACTGCTTCAAAATTTCAAACATCTTTTATCCACTTAATATTTTATTTTCTTCATAAGTATTTTAATTGCTTAGCCCAACAAACAAATCTTCCTGAAGACTTAAATAACTCCTATAAATGCAATAAATTAATGTTATAAGTAAAGGAAACCTACCTAAACTTCTCTTAGATGTCTCAGTGCTGTACACGAACTTGGTGGGATTTCAATAGAACATCTTGTCTTAGTTACTCAATTGCACATATATATATATATATATATATATATATCCAATTGTTATATATATATATATGTGCAATTGTTTTTTTTTTTTTTAAGAGAGGGAGTATGAGCTGGGGAGAGGGGCAGAGGGAGAGAAAGAGAGAGAATCCCAAGCAGGCTCCACACTCAGCACTGTGGGGCTTGACCCTGTGACCATGGGATCATGACCTGAGCCAAAATCAAGAGTTGGATGCTCAATGAACTGAGCGACCCAGAGGCCCTTAATTGTACATTTTAAACTGGTGTTATGAGGCTGTCACTCTTAGAGATCAAATTCTTTTCAATATTACAAATATACAAGATATCATATATGAATAGAGTTTCTCTAAACATCAAAATACAAATACCATGGTTTTGATCCCCTTAACATTTTTAATGCTTAAATTTTAAACCTTTCCAGACCTGGCACTGACTAAGGAATACTAATAGAATTCCAGAGAGCTCTGAATATGTAATTATAAAATTTCCCAGGGTGAAAGATGTGCACTCACTAAAAAAATTTCATCTAATTAAGATATACTTTTTTTTTTCCCTTCCCATTTTAACATTTCTGAAATTGGGTCTTATAGTCAATGGCACCTTATTTGGCAACAGTTAGTCTTTCTGAGTGATATGTAAAATGATGGTATCTTAAGTCAGATGAGACTTGGTACCATCTCAGTTAATTGAGATTACTTAAAACTAGAAATTGAGACCAGCGTCAGACCTGCTGGTGCAGACACCCAGTACATTTCATCTTGTCGACACCACTGCCATGTTGAGGTTGCCTGTGACATGACCTTAAAACTTAAAAAAAAAAAGAAGCGTGGCTTGTGTAGACCACTAGCTAATTCATTTTATCCAAACACTTGAGTGTCTGCCTGCTCACAAAATTTGCAAGTACCCTACTTGGTCACTTGACCGGATTTGCATCTGTCTGATTTTAGTATAAAGAGTATCTTCCCCCCCGCCCCGCCCTGCCCCCCATCCAACTTTGAAACTGATGGGAGGCTTTGCTATTTAAATACTTTTTAATTGAACTTGAAAGATATTTGCATTTGATGTATTTTTTTAATTCTTTCATGTTCCAGATATTTAGGGTTACCCTGCTTTTTTTCAGGTATAAGTCATTTATTTAAATTATAATTATTATCCTTTCAAACATTTGTCATTCCTTAGCTAGGAAGCTTAGAACAGCCTTTCAAGTGGAGAACACAGACATTCTTTTTTATTTTTAAGTTTATTTTTTTAGAGTGTTATTTTATTTTATTTTATTTTATTTTATTTTATTTTATTTTTTCAATATATGAAGTTTATTGTCAAATTGGTTTCCATACAACACCCAGTGCTCATCCCAAAAGGTGCCCTCCTCAATACCCATCACCCCCCCTCCCCTCACTCCCACCCCCCATCAACCCTCAGTTTGTTCTCAGTTTTTAAGAGTTTCTTATGCTTTGACTCTCTCCCACTCTAACCTCCTTTTTTATTTCTTTTCCTTCCCCTCCCCCATGGGTATCTGTTAAGTTTCTCAGGATCCACCTAAGAGTGAAAACATATGGTATCTGTCTTTCTCTGTATGGCTTATTTAATTTAGCATAACACTCTCCAGTTCCATCCATGTTGCTACAAAGGGCCATATTTCATTCTTTCTCATTGCCACGTAGTACAACTGATGAATGGATAAATAAATTGTGGTTTATATTTTTAAGTTTATTTATTTTCAGAGAGAGGCATCGAGCAAGCAGGGGAGGGACAGAGAGAGAGAGAGAGAGAGAGAGAGAGAGAATCCCAAGCAGGCTCCACACTGCCAGTGAACAGCCAGATGTGGGGCTCAACCTCACAAACTATGAGATCATGACCTGCGCCAAAATCAAGAGTTGGATGCTTAATCACCTGAGCCACTCAGTCACCCTGAGAATGCAGACATTCTTCTTCTTCTTCTTCTTCTTCTTCTTCTTCTTCTTCTTCTTTTGCTTTGGCTGTTGTTGATAGTGCTGCTATAAACATTGGGATACATGAGAACACAGGCATTCTTAACTTGTTTCTCAATTTAATGAAACTTATATGTTCTTGGTGATGACTTGGGATAGATACAATGTTAAGAAATTATGCCATTTATTTTATTAAGAGATTTAAAAAATCAGGAATGGCTTTTTCTAACAGCTTCATTGAGATATAGTTTACATACTGTGTAATTTACCCATTTAATAAAAGTGTATCATTCAGTAGTTTTAGTGTATTCACAGATATGTGAACCATCACCACCAATTTATCATCTCAAAAAGAAACCTCATACCTTTTACCTATGCTCCCATTCCCCCCAGCCCTAAGGAACTACTAGTCTACTTTCTGTCTCTATCAGTTTTCTTTTTCTGAGCATTTCATACAAATGTAATCATAGAATATGTGATTTCTTGTGACTGGCTTCTTTCTCTTAGATGCTGAAGTTGGTTAAACCTCTTTTTAAGGAAATATTACAAAGAATATCCTATTTCTTTTTTTAATGTTTATTTATTTATTTTGTGAGAGAACGAGAGACAGAGACAAAGAGAGCAGGGGAGAGGCAGAGAGAGAGGGCAGGAGAGAATCGCAACAGCGCATGGGACTCAATCCCATGAACCATGAGATCATGACCTGAGCCGAACTCTTAGCCCACTGAGTCACCCAGGCATCCTGATATCCTACTTTTTTATTTGCACAATTCTTATGGATTTGTCTGCTCTGCAGTTACAATGAGGGAATCATTTTATCGAAATGTACCAATGGATTGTTGACCAAAGGGAAAGAGCTAGAGGGACCCACCCATGTCAGGTACCTGTTCTAGACCCAGTCTCCAGGTGAGGGATGGCGTCAGGCAATAATATGGCAGCCCTGTCTGGGACCGTGTGGTTGGAATAGGACAAAGGGTAGTCCTTAGAAATGGGGACAGGCAGGCAGAATTGAAAATGTTGAAGGGAAGGAAAAATTCTTTCTCTACTATTTAAGTTCTTACAGCTGGACCAGGAATTAAATTTTACATGAAACGGATTAACAGGAGAAAAGAAAAAGCTTGGCTGCATGTGCAGTGAGGCCCGATAATGAAATTGAAACCTAAAGAAATGTTCAAGGCAGGTGAGTTTTATATTTTTCAGACAAAGAGACAATAAATCTGTGAAGAATTGACAGGACAAAGAAAGCTTTGGGAGCTTCTATTAGTAAGAAATTATTTTTTTTAATGTTTATTTATCTTTGAGAGAGAGAGAGAGAGAGAGAGAGAGAGAGAGAGAGAGAACAACCAGGGGAGGGGGAGAAAGAGAGAGGAAGACAGAATCTGAAACAGGCTCCAGGCTCTGAGCTATCAGCACAGAGCCTGACACGGGGCTGGAACTCAAGAGCTGTGAGATCATGACCTGAGCCGAAGTCGGATGCCTAACTGACTGAGCCACCCAGGTGCCTCCAATGAGTAAGAAATTCTAAGCAGAGTTTGGGCTGGGATAGTAAATTAGTAAGTAACAAGGGTTATTTGTACAACCCTCTTGGTTCTAAATTTCCTATCTCTTGTGATAAGGAGGTCTCTTTACCTCCTGGTACAGGGAGGGTAACTTCCATGTGGAAGATTTATTTCTTGTTTTCAGAGGAACAGAGGAAGGTCTGAGTGTGCTTCTTGCATAGACTATCTCTTAAATTAATTTCTTTTTAAAATAATCAGTATGCCAGAGTGGCCTGCCCTTGGCCCCTACAATGTCTTGTTTACTTCAGCCATTTGAGGGCCTTCTCCCACACTTTCCTGAATCACGAGTAAAGTTGTGCACAGAATACTGCTGTGGTATACGGGGAAGAAACTGGATCAGAAGTCGGAAGCCCTAGGTCTTTGCTTTGGCTTTGTGGTTTGACTCTAAGGAAGTCACTCTCTGTCTCTGAGCCTCAAGATTTTCATGTCTGAGTAAAACTTAACTGTCTGGCATGGTTTGTTGGTGTGTTATATGAGATGATGTGAGTAGAAGATTTACACAAACGGGAGACATCTGTCTTCTCGTTCTCTCTGACTCTTCGTATGCTGCACCGTGGCTCCACAGCACACTGCTTTCTGGAGCCGTTTCAGATTCACCTCTGGTTAAGTGTACTCAGCATTTCTCCGTGTCCACCCCTCCACTTAATGTTGCCAGTAGGGTCTCCGTTTATAAGGTCCGTAGCTGGTGGCCTCCAAGGTCCTCGAAGGTTTTCGCCAGACCGCATCCATCCACACTTTCAAGAACATTGGAAACCATGAACCACTGTTCCCCACTCCCTGCCCCTGCCCCCACCCCCATTGACCCACCCAATCCCAGCAAAGGTGGTTTGGTTGGTTGTTAGATACGTCAGTCTCCTCAGAGGTCTGTCATAGCCAAGTGCACCCTAGTCATCCCCTCCGGCAAAGAGGGGCACACCTCCTGCTCTCTGGGGCTAACTTCTGAGGCTGACAGATCACATAGCCACATTGAGTGGGACACCTGATATTCAAGTGGCAGGTAGCCTGACACCAGGCCTTCAGGGCCCTGGGTTCTCTTTCAGCTTCATTTATTTACACACACACACACACACACACACACACACACACGCACACGTGTTTCTTTGTACTTTCCCACTGAGGTGATTCATAATCGGATATCACTATTCCAAAGAGATGAACGCTCCTTAAGAAGACAGCATTTAGAATTACATGTTAGAACTGGAGAGAACCATGCATATAATCTGGTCTAAACCCTCCCTTGCCCACCCCTCCCCAACCTCTGTTAATGGAGAAGACTGAAGCCCATTGAGGTGATGTGACTTGTTCAAGATCACACAGTAAGTGAGGGAAAAAGCAAAGACCTTTCATTCATCCATTCATTCATTCATTCATTTAATAAAAGTTTATTGATTCCTCTTTACCAGGCATGTTCTAGGAGATGAAAATATAAACTTATTCAACAAAAAGTTCCCACCCTTGTGTTGCTTATATTTGTCATATGGTCATGGATATGAACAACAACGTAATGTCAGATGGTGCTAAGTGTCAGGAAGAAATCCAGACCACGGGGATAGGGAATGAAGGAGGAGAGGAAGTATTACATTTGATAAGGTGGTGTGGGCTTGTTTCTCTAAGAAGTAAATGAAATGAGGACTCAAGGTATATCTGAGGGAAGAGCATTCCAAATAGAGGGAACAGCAGGTGCAAAGGCCCTGGTGCAGTAAGGAGGCCAATATGATCAGGATGTCTAGATTTGCCATCCACAGCCCCTTCATCAAACTACACTACCTCTAAGTCATCAGGGGTGTCTCAGGGGTCTTTATGTCATATACAGTGTCCAGGTTTGAGAGTGACTCTAAGAACCTAGAAGTCACCATGCTGCTCGGGTTGGAACAGAATTTGTTACCTTCACAGGTACAACAGATGCAGAACCTCAATGTAGCAAAACACAGACAGCTCTGACTGGGAGATCAGGAGACCTGAGGGACAATCTTTGTTCTCCTACTGAATGTGCAATAGTGGTCAAACCCTCTTGGAAGATCAGATTGTTGTTTTTAAATTTTAATTAGAATTTAATTTTTATTAAAAATTTTTTTAAAAAATGTTTATTTACTTTTTGAGCGAAACAGAGCATGAGTGGGGGAGGGGTAGAGAGAGAGAGAGAGAGGGAGGCACAGAATTGGAAGCAGGCTCCAGGCTCCAAGCTGTCAGCACAGAGCCAGACGTGGGACTCGAACTCACGAACCACGAGATCATGACCTGAGCCAAAGTCAGACCCTTAACTGACTGAGCCACCCAGGCGCCCATTAAAAAAATGTTTTTAATGTTGATTTATTTTTTGAGAGCTAGAGAGACAGAGTGTGAGTAGCAGAAGGGCAGAGAGAGAGGGACACAGAATTTGAAGCAGGCTCCAGGCTCTGAGCTGTCAGCACAGAGCCTGACGCAGCGCTCGAACTCAGGCTGGGAGATTGTGACCTGAGCTGAAGTCTGATGCTTAACTGACTGAGCCACCTAGGCGCCCCTAGAGTCTAATTTTTAGTTTTAAATGGGTGAGTTCCCAATTTTTTCATGTATCTTGACTTTTTTGTTGTGGTTATTATAGCTTAGTACAGAAATGTACACAAATCTTACATGCATTGCTTGATAAATTTTTTATGTATGCATGTGAGACTTCATCATCTACATCAGGATATAAAACATTCCAGTGTCTCTGAAGCCTTTTTAAATGATGTGTCTCTCCCTGGGCCAATGCACTGCTCTCAACCTCTGCCAGACAACTATCTGACTTCTACCAGCATCCATTAGGGTTGTCTGTTCCTAAATTCATACAGAAGGAATCACACAGGATGAACTTTTTAATGCCCATCTTCTTTTACTCAAAGTTATGTTTTTGAGGTTATCCACATTGTTGAGAGTCGCAAGAGTTAATTGTTTTTCATCGCAGGGTAGTGTTCCATCACACAAATATCACACTTTATTTCTCTGTTCTCCTCTTGATGGCCATTTGAGTTCTTTCCAGTTTGGAGTTCTTATAGACAAGCTGCTACGATCATTCTTGTGCAGGTCTTTTGTTGGACATAAACACTCACGTTTCTTGGGTTTGTACTCAAGAATTGAATTGTCTGAGCTTCTTTTCAAGTTCAAATATTTCTGACCATTACATGACAGCAGGTGTATTTTAGTTGCTGTTAATTTTAGATAAAGTTAGTAAGGCTTTTAAATGCTTCTTTATCAACTGTGAACATACCTGTGTGCATTTGGAAAAATATCCATATGAGATATTATTTATTTGGTCTTCACCTAGGACATGGTGTCCAAATGGTTCTTGACCTATAGCTGGGGAATCACTGCCTTAGAGAATGACTACAGTGTCCTTGAGGTGTAATCCTCTATGATTCTAGAAGGTAGTGCTCCAAAAGGCATGCGTGTCCCTTGTTTCTTAACGGAACTTTCACCTCTTGAGCTGTCTTTTTTCACTCAGATGATGATGTTCAGATATGGAGCTCTCTTCTGAAACTGTGTGCTGTCTGGCTCACGATGTTATTATAGTATTGAGTGATGGATGTAAGTAGTATCAAATATCTTCCTTTCATCTGGGACCCGCCCTTCTCCAAACTAAAGTCCAGAGTGCCGTGAAATGGTCCAATGAATACAGTATACTAGTTTATTCTTGGGGGTCAGGAGGTACTGGGGGCTCCTGTGACCAGGGGGATGACTCTCAAGGGGGCGGCGTGAAGGTTCTGTTGCAGGCAGGACTGATGGCAAACCAAAGTGACAGACAGATGGGATGCGCCAAGGCGTGGTAGGCAGTGTAGAAGCTCTTTGGTTTTGTTTGTCTAGCATATTCCACTCTCCTTTATTTATTTTCAGTGAAGACTGTACTTCTTAAACACAGAGTAGGACTTCTGAGCCAGCATAGCCAGTTAAAATACTCATTTGCCCTGGCTTCCGGCATTGGTTGAAGAATGAACAAACCAGCCATGCTGCACTAATCACGATCCTTCTAATTTTTTTCAATGTT
Organism: Prionailurus bengalensis; assembly: GCF_016509475.1. Taxonomy (NCBI): domain Eukaryota; kingdom Metazoa; phylum Chordata; class Mammalia; order Carnivora; family Felidae; genus Prionailurus; species Prionailurus bengalensis. The sequence continues at coordinate 11,865,609 of NC_057359.1, forward strand.
TATTTTTGAGAGACAGAGAGACAAAGAGTAAGCAGGGGTAGGGCAGAGAGAGAGGGAAACACAGAATCTGAAGCTGGCTCCAGGGTCCCAGCTGTCAGCACAGAGTCCTATGCAGGGCTTGAACTCACGAACCGTGAGATCATGACCTGAGCCGAAGCTGGACGCTCAACCGATTGAGCCAGGAGCCCCTAATCATGATCCTTCTAAGGATCATTGTCGTTGGAGAGATGGAAGGATTCTCCTTTTCTTGGCTGCACGTTGTAAAGATGAGATGCCGGAGTATCTACAGTCCAGTCTGCCATCATGGGGACAAGCCTGGCAGAATGTCATGAGATAGAGAGAAAAGTCCTGGCAGGTTACATCACTGTTTCTTATCTCTGGTGGGCAATATATACCTCTTTCCATTCATTTTTTAATTTAATAATTAAACTAATAATAATAATCATGTGATGTACATATAACTTAATACATTTGTTATTTAAGATAAAGCCAATGCAACAAAAAAAATATAAAAGAGCATATTAAAAACATACTTAAAGTCAGAAATCCTGGCAGGTATAGATACTTAAAAAAAACAATTTTTTAGAGACTGATGTGTCTATGGGGGTAGATCCAAGAATCCTTTTTATTTTTAATGTTCTAAATGTTTTATTTTCTTCTAAAAAATTAAAAAATTTTTTTGCTTAAATCTAAGTGAGTTAACATATAGTGTAATAGTGATTTCAGGAGTAGAATTTAGTGATTCATCACATACATATAACACCCAGTGCTCATCTCTTCCATTCAAACTGACATATATTGGGCTCTTGAGCTTTGGGGGAAAGGGTCTGAACAAACAAACAGCCAACTCCTTCATAACCAAACCTTGCTCTTCAGAGATGGTCTGGACAGACTTAGCTTTTGAGAGGTGGCAAGGAGGACTCATGGCTGCACTTCATTTGGTAGAATGAATTACATGCTCTTATCAGCAGTTGCTGGTAGGGCTGAACAGGAACAGGAACTTCTAGTGTTTCAAAAAAGATCTTGTCTTGACCACGCTCAACAATATGGGTGTGTCCAACATGCAGAGTCTAGACAGGAATCTAGACAAGAAATCAGGCAATCACAATATGGTGTGGGGAAAACTATGAAGGGAAGCAGAAGGTGATACAAAGCACAAAGCAGACTCACCTCCTGTGGTCTCTGGGGTGGCCCATGGGGATGCTGAGGATAATCTCGTGGACAAAGGAGCTCCAACTTGTAGTCTGGGGATGGGCAGAAGTGTCCCAGGAGACGTGTATGATTTTTACTTGGGTACTAAGGGGGGGGGCATGGAACAGTGTTCTTTGTAGAGGGAACAGCACATTTGAAACTCCAAAAGTAGAAATGAGTTTGGCACAAAAGACTGACATTATGTCAGGATGCCAATTTGTTAAATCAGAACTAGGTGTGCTGGTAAGTATGCATAGAACTTTCAAACGCACAGAACTTTCAAATGCACAGACCAACAGAAAGGCAGCTGTTTACTGGCTCAGAAGAGCTAGGAGAGTGATTTAATATCATAACCCTTCATGCAGAGAAACTATTTTTCGGCAATCCTTATGGACTGTTGAAAGGCAAATAGGGACTATGAGTGCAGGAGGCACAAAGATGAATAATGACCCTTCCCTTTCTTCTTCTTTCTGGCCCAGTGAAGCCAAGGATCGACCTGACCTATTCTACGAGGGTTAGAAATAATGTGCGCAAAGCTGGGTCATGGCGGACAGTCAAGCAAAGTGGTGTTCCTCTTCCTGGACCTAAGCTCCACATTTTCTCAGGTCTCGTTTCCTGTCCCGGGAAGGCCCTCCCGCTGGATGGCAGACAGTAGTTGTGCCTTCTCCTTCTGGGGATACCCCACCTCTTGCCCCCGGGGTGACTGTGTGGTCTTCAGTAGGTCAATGGCTAAGACATAGCAGATCCAGTGACTTTGTACATTTTCCAGTTAGGGTGTGTCAGTCTGGAAAAACCCAGTACGTGGGGGCATGTCCAGCTCAGTCTACATGAACCCAGGCCAAGTCCCTTTTATTGTCTCTTCTGCAGCTTGTTGGGCAGTAATGCCCATCCTCTGACTCAATCTTTGGGGGGCCTGAGATTCTCTCTTCCATGAATGGTTGCTGGAAAGAAGAAAGCACACCCACTTATACAGTCACAGAGGTATATTTGAGGGCATCTACAAACTCTGGGGAGCTTTTTACTTAGTATATCTGCATGGGCATTACCCCAGTGCAGAGCTCACAAATAAATATCTCTGCAACTGGGGGCTTACAAATTATGTGTGTGAATTATATGTGTGTGTATACACACACACACATATGTATGTGTATATGTATATGTATATTAATTTTTTAAATGTTTATTTCTGAGAGAGAGAGACAGTGTGAGCAGGGAAGGAGCAGAGAGAGACAGGGAGACACAGAATCCGAAGCAGGCTTCAGGCTCTGAGCTGTCAGCATGGAGCCCCTTGAGGGACTCAAATTCAGAAACCATGAGATCATGACCTGAGCCAAGATCATGACCTAAGTCAGACGCTTAACCGCCTGAGCCACCCAGGCACCCCGAAATTGTATATATTCTCAAAGTTCCCCTGGTGAGTCTGAGAAGCACCCAGACCAAGAGCCCCTTTGTGGAGGAGGCTATGTACCACTGCTCACACTGGCCAGAGGCAGCCTCTCATGCGTGTTATTACATGGCTCTTTCCTAAACATCTTTGTTTCCAAATGGTCTAGGCTTCACATTTGCATCACTGAAAGGCCTGTTGAAGAGATTTCCCCAGAACAGAAGGAATAGTCTCTGCTCAAAGATGAATTGTAGTTTTGACTTCTACTGAAATGTGAATCTTCAGGAACCTTGGCTATTACGAGGTTTCTCTCTCTCTCTCTCTCTCTCTCTCTCTCACACACACACACACACACAAGCACACACACACTCTCACACACTCAGACCCTCACACATGCTCACATACCCACACATTCACACACACACACTCACACACACACTCTATTATGAGACACACTTTATTACATCTCTCTGTGTAGCTTATCTACCCTAGAAATTTATAAGCCATAAATTGTAGGGCAGTGGACTTGAATTGTCTTTTGTGGGATTTGCATCATAGGAAGTTTTCAGTGTTTGCTTCAACAATGCGAACAGTACGGCTGCAGCCCTTTGGCTTAACAAATAAGTCTGTCTCGAGGCCAGTGGCATTAGAAATCTGCTCCATTATTTCAGAAAAATGGGGGGCCCAGCCTGCCAGCACTGCTCAGGGTTGCTTGCTTTCTTCTATTCTTGCTCTCTTAATTAAAAAAAAAAAACCGTTCTGCAGCCCTTTCTCTGTGAAGGGAAACAGTTATCATTGAAGTTGCCTCTCCGTTTCCTTGACACAATTCTCATGCAATCCTGTACCTCATGGAAAAAATATGAGAACATGGAATGCAAGGCCTTAAAGTTCAGGATGAATCTCCGGTTTGGTCCTGGGTATTTTGGGTCTGCAGGTTTAGCCATTCCACACCCCAGTTCATCTGCTTTTCTTGGTCCCGGCTGTCTTGATGGTCAGCTGAGAAATTGGGGAGATAAGAATGGCTGAACTTCAAAAGTGCAAGTCTCAGGGACTCCAGCTGATTGCATGGCCCCGCCTCAGGCTGATGGAGCATCGCAAACTTGCACTTGACAGATGAAGTAACTGAGAGCTAGAGAAGCTTGGAACTGGCTCCAGATCAGAGTGGAGGAGGGCCTGGAGCTCAGGAAGTCTGGCTTCTAATGTGGTACCCTTCCCCTTAGAACACGGTGGTCTCCTTCCTCCCTGTGCATACAAGTCACCTGGGCAGCAGTGTGTGGCTGGGGACCTGCAGAGCCCCTCCCTCCAGCATATTTCCATCTCAGGTTGTTTTCGAGCCAAACCCTCTACCTTCCCTTCCAACTAATTTGCTACCCAAAGTCCCCTCTCCTACAAAAATTCCCATGTAAATATTCTGGAGTCTGAATAGTACCATCCACCAATGTTGTTTTGAATTTGTTAAAATGCAGGTTCCCAGGCCTCTCATCCAGACTGTTGGATTCCATGGGTGTTAGGGAAGCCCACAGACTTGCATATTGACATGGCCCCCCAAATGGTTCTGGGGTCCAAGGACCACACTCTGTGAAGCTGCCCAAGTCAGATGCTTAACTGAGTCATCCAGGTGCCCCTACGTGTATCTTTATTGAGAAACAATTTACCCATTTAAAGCACAATTCAGTGGTTTTTAGTCTCTTCACAGCAGAGTACAATCCTCACCACAATCGATTTGAGAACATTTTATCACCTCAAAAAGTAACCCCAGACCTTTATCTCTCACCCTTCCCCCCATTCAGTCTCTCCCCACACCCCCTGCCACGGATGCAACTGTTAATCTACTTTCTGTCTGTATGGATTCATGTGTTCTGGGAATTTCATACAAATGGAATCATATAATATGTGGTCTGTTGTTAACTGGCTTCTTTTACTTAGCATAATGCTTTCAAGGTTCTTCATGTTGTAGTATTCCTTTTTATGGCCAAAAATATTCCATTTTCATGGATTGACGCATTTTGTTTATCCATGCATCCACAACTCGGTTGTTTCTAACATTCGGTGCAGGTGAATAACACTATTTGTGTACAAGCTTTTATTTTCATTTCTCTTGGGTGTATACTCTATGTTTAACTTTTAGAAGAATTGCCACACTGTGTTTCTAAAGTCTTCACTTTATTATTTTTTTAAGTCCACTTGAAGCCAATGACTCTGAATCACCTTCTATGGTCTCACTTATATACAGCTCAGCTTGGTCAGGTGTCACTAAGGACTTACTGTAAGCGAGTGTTGGAGGAAGCCGAGAATCAAGCTTGGGTTACAACATCCAAAGTCCAAACACTGAAGAGTGTATTTGGTGTAACTTTAAAGGTTGGGGCAATGTCACTTGGATTCACGTTTATGATAAGCAGAAAAAGAAACCCATAGCTTATGAATGTGGCCGAAAAACAAAAAAAGAAAACTACAGGACAAAAACTCGTAATCAGCAGCTTTGGAAAAGGTTTAGTGGCTTGAAACTATGGGTTTTCATGACCCATGCTAGCATCTATTTCCGTATAGTAGTCCCCCCTTTATGTGCAGGAAATATGGTCCAGGCACCCCTAGTGAGCACTGGAAACCATAGACAGTGCCAAACTATAGACAGATAGAGATATAGATGATACAGATAGATAGTACACACACACACACACACACACACACACACACACACACACACACACATATATATATATATATATATATTCCTCTACATATATATCTATGATAAAGTTTTACTTATAAATTCGGCACAGTAAGAGAGCAACAATAGCTAAAAATAAAATAGGACAATTATAACGATATACTGTAGTAAAAGCAAAGCTGTGTGAATGTGGTCTCTCCGTCTTTCAAAATGTCTTAATGTACTATACTCACCCTTCTTGTGATGATGTGAGAAGATAAAATGCCTACAGGATGAGAAGAAGTGAGGTGAGTGACGTCGGCATTGTGACCTGGTGCTAGGCTCCTAGTGACCTTCTGATGCTCTGTCAGGAGGATCATCTGCTTTGGACAGCAGTTGACTGCGGGTAACTGAAACCACAGAAACCGAAACTGTGGATAAGGGAGGACTCCTGTAGAGGGAAATTCACTTTAAAAATTTAAGGGGAAAGTACTTAGAAATACTTTAAAGTATTTAAGTGTAAAATGCAGAGAAGTATGCAAAGTGTGACTACATGAATTTTCTCAAAATGAATCTCACCCTTGTAACCAGCACCCACAGCAAGAAACAGATGGTTATCAGCTTCCCTGGAACTCTTCTCTTTCTAGTCATTAACCATCCGCAGAGAAGGAGGATATCCAAGTTCTAGCACCAACATTCCCAGACCCAAACAATACATTTTTAATAGTACATTTCAGGTGTCAAGGATTGACCATCGGAGTAGACTCATTAAGCTGACAGTTTCTCAAGACTCATTCAGACTTTTTTTTTTTTTATATTGCACGGTGTAATAGAATCTTAAAAATTAAATACCTTCAGGCTTGCATGTAAAATAAAAGGTATAAACTAAACACACAAACTTTTAGCATTACCTGCAATTTAAGAACATGTACTGTAAGATGTTTTTTAAAGTGCATGTAACAACATACTTTCAACATTTATTTTGAAATACAGTTCCTGGGGTGCCTGGGTGGCTCAGTTGGTTGAGTGTGGGACTCTTGGTTTTGGCTCAGGTCATGATCCTAGGGTCCTGGGACCAAGCCCAGAGGCAGGCTCCCCACTGAGCATGAAGCATGCTTAAGAGTCTCTCCCTCTCTCTCTGTTTCTCCCTCTGCCCCTCCCCCGCTCTCTCTCGAAAATAGAATACAATTGAATATAGCTCCCCATTTCTCCAGAAAATGGAGTTTGAAGTTTACTTCCAAGGAGACTTTGTAAAAGAAGTCCTAGGGACTATTAACCACAGATGCTTGAATAATTCAAAAAGTATATATGTAAACACACATGCCCATTGGCAATGCATCACATTGTGGGTTGAAGTAAGTAAGACCAAAATAAATACAGCTTTTGCAAGCAGCGCATAAAAACGGATACACATTTCTCGTGGTTTATTGGGCAGGAGGATAAATACCTTCACTCTGCTTACAAAATGAACTGCTAAATACAGAGACTGACTTGCAGCAAAGCGACACTGCCCTGTTCTTAACCTGGGAAAAAAATCCATTATGATGGTATTATGCATAAGAACACTTTCAATACATATTGGAAAGAAGGGCATGTATTCTTAGAGAAAATCCTTTTGCAAAGGCTAATCATTTTTTTTAAGCTCTAAATATGCCTTATAAATGACCAAAAAACAGATTAGGATTTTATTAGGATATTTCTTCGGGAAGTTTGGCATTCTATGTTCCACCAGATGCTGCCTAATAGAGCGCACAAGTCAAGGAGAGGCGGACACCCTGGAACCTTTGCCCCGCGCGCCAGACCGCCCCCGGTTCGTTCTTTCTGGATGTTGGACACCTCCAAGGTAACCGCACGCTGACGCTGGCTCTTACCCCGGTGCCAGGAACGCACCCCTCCTCGCCCGCCCCTCCCCCCTCCTTCCACGCGCAGTGTCAGCGCCCGGAAGCCTCACGCGAGTGGTGACTTCGCTCTGCCTCGTCCTTCCCCGAAGCCCTGAGGCTTAGACTTTTCCCACCAAGTCACCCACAACCCCTCCTCCTGCCTCCCCCCTCCCCCCCCCCTCAGGAGGGGGAAAAAGTTTAAAGCCGGGCTCCCTTTGCGTTACGCTGGCCAGGGGGTCTCTCTTGGCTGGACTGGAAGGGGCCGAGGGTCCGCGGCGCTTCTTCCGCGCCTCTGCCCAGCCCCAGCTCGGCGCGTGGGGGACAGCGTGTTAGATCGTCCGCCACCGGCTCCTACGCGCCCAGACTGCGAGGTCCCTCCTAGCCCGAGCGACTCCCTTAAAAACTTGGGGCCGGGCGCCTTTCCCGGACGCCGGGGAGCGGGGCGTTCGGCGGTGCCCCGGAGCGGACAGCAGCCGCGCGGCGCGGGCGTGTGTGGGTGAGAGCGAGGGCGCGCCCGCGGCCGGCGGGAGGCGGACGCCCGGGTGGCAGGTGGGTGCGGCCGGCGGGAGCCGGGGCAGCGGCGGCGGCGGCCGCAGCAAGTGGTTGGGCCGTGCTCATTTCCTACCCTCCCCCTCGGCCTCGGGGTCCGCCCGCGGTGCCCAGTGCGCGGCGCCCGCGGCTCCGCGCCGCGTCCCCCCTCGCCGCCGCCGCCGGCCGCTCCCTTCCCCGCCGGTCCATGTCCCTGCCCGTGGTGCTCCCGGGCTCCTGCTGCCCTGTGGCCGGGCTCTCGGGCGGGCCGCAGGCCGGGGGCCCGGGCGCCGGGGCCGCCGCCGCGCAGGAGCCGCCGCTGCCCCCGCTGCGGCCGCGCTGGCCCCGGGCGGCGCTGCAGCCCCCCGCGCGGCCTCGCTGCGCGGGCGCCGCCGCCGCCGCCGGGGTGCTGGCGGCTCCGCCCGCGCTCTCCTCCCGCCGGGCCGCCGCCGCCGCCGCCGCCGCCGCCGCCCCGGGCTCGGCGCTGCTGCCCGCTCGCCCGCTCCTGTCGCTCGGGCTGCTGCAGCTGATCCTGGGCTGTTGCATGGTGGCACTGAGCTTCGGGGCGCTGTCGCTGAGCAGCTCCCCGCAGGTGAAGAACTCGTGTCCGTTCTGGGCCGGCTCCTCGGTGAGTGCTGCGCGTGCCCCGCTCGCCTGGACAGGGCCCACCGGGGGCGGCGGGGGGGGAGGGGGAGCAGGGACCTCCGGCCTGTCCCCTCCGCTGCCCCAGGACTGGCTCCCCACCCCCGAGGGCTGTGGTTGGGGAATACGGTCCTTTGGGCCAATTGAAGTTTTTGGAGGCGTTGAGGCTGGGGGAAAAACAAAGGCTCAAACGGAGAGCAGCTCAAGGGTGACTTGGGATGCACTTGGACAGTGTTCCGTACCTCACAGCTGAAGGATTGTGTTGTTCCTGGCAAGTTACTAGAATACAATAGACTTCCAGCTCCGGGAGAGTGGAAGAATGGGGGTGGAAGATAGGAAAGTAGGAGAAAATGATTCAACTTTGGGCCATTGAGTATTTACTTCACTGACCGTGTCTGCGCAGGGAGGCCAGGCATTTGATCTCTTTTCTCCATTGAGGCATCAACAGTGCCTGGCACATAGTAGGTGTACTTGTGGGGTGATTGAAGTGACAGCTTGACTTGGGGCACGTCATTTATTTTATTCCACTTTAAGACACATGTGAATGTGAAATGTATCTGGTGTAGTATGGCTCCACTCTATTTGGGGACAAGCTCAGGAGGTAATGACAGGGTGTGTGCAAACATACTTGTACCTGGTCATTAAAGGAGGCCCCTACTTGATTTTTGGAGCCAGGCAGGCTGCTGCACAGAATTTAGTTCTCAAGAACCCAAATGGTCATTATGCATGACCAAAGCCCCAGGAGCAGGGGTCATTATGCTCCCCAAAGCCCCAGGAGCAGGGGGCAGCTCACTGGAGATACCTGACCCCCTTCAGTGACCTGGCCCTGTTTCCTCCAATGGGGAAGGCTGATGTAGAGAAAAAGGTGCCCAGCCCCTGGAGAAGGTGCTGCCTCCACTGTGTTTGGACTCCAGGAGGCTCCTCACCCCTGCCTCCTAAAATGTCACAGCTTCTAAGGCGTACGTCCTCCTGAGGCTTGCTGGGGGTTGAGAGACTTGCAAATAGGTCTTTGTGGAATGATTGTAGAAGATGGGTACTTGAAAGTAAACGACCTTTTTTATGGAGCAAGTCAGTCTAAGTCTGGGAGTGCCAATAGTTTGATTAAGATCTGCAAGGAGTGTATGTGCTGATAAAATCGTCCTTCTGCAGTCCCCACACACCCAGATTCAAGGCCAAATTTTAAGACTATAGGGAGAACTAATTGAACCCAAAGTAATTGTTTGAATGAGAACATTAAGAATATTAAGTACCCTGAGCCCTGCCTGACATTTTATACTTAAACCGATGCCAATTTGCTCTCCTTTGGAAATACTTTGACGCTGGATGGTCTTATGTTGGATCAGCCCATGCTGTGGTAGCCAGAGTTCATGCTCTGTGCCTCATGTGAGAAGAATCCCACCCTCCTGGACCTGCTATTGGGCTCTCCCTGTGGCCTTCCTGAGTCTTTTTTAAAACAACAGGGTAGGGATTAGATTCATTATGCTCCCTAGTCCATTCACCAGACTAAAGTCAGCCAAATGGTGGATGCATTTCATTTCTCTAAATACCATGGGCCAGAAGTGAATGTTGCATACATTTTTAGGGATTTCATCTTTATAAAATCATAATCTCTTGTCCTCTCAAAGATAGCTAGTTTGTGCTTAAAAAAAATTTTTTTTAATGTTTATTTTGTTTTTTGAGAGAGAGAGAGAGAGACAGAGCACAAGCAGGACAGAGGCAAAGAGAGAGAGAGGGAGACACAGAATCCGAAGCAGGCTCCAGGCTCCCAGCTGTCCGCACAGAGCCCGATGCAGAGCTCGAACTCACAAACTGCAAGATCATGACCTGGGCTGAAGTCAGATGCTTAACTGACTGAGCCACCCAGGCAGCCCCAGTTTAGGATTATTTAAAGCTATTTTTTCCCTTTGGAAATCAAAACCTCAAATCAGTGTACTATTGTGAATTATTTCAGAGGTGAATGCCTTTAGATGTCAGTCAAGCCACAGTTGGGTTTGATGAAGTATTAAAAAAAAAAAAAAGGCCTTTAGCCAGAAAATGAAAGTCGTTAACCAGGACCTGCTGACTTGCTGACTGGGAGCATAGTAGGTGTACTTGAACCTGGCAAAACAGAGCAGGGAAAGAATTACTAACTTGGAACTAAATTCTCTTCTATAGGGTTGCTTTCCACACCCCACCCCACCCCAGCTCTATATGCAACCCTGCAGTTGTTCATTATTCTTTTTGTGTGTGTGTGGCCTATTTCTGAGGTTGACCACAGAATTCACAAAGTAACAATAGAACCAACAAAAACTGTATGTTCAGAATGACTGGATAGGATTGGAGGATGACATTAGGCACCATGACCATGGTATTATAGGAAGAAGTTTTACCAGTAGCACGTACCTTCTGAATTTATGTACATGAGAGAGGCTTTGTTCTTATTTTTTAATTCTGCATTATGGGAAAATTTAAATTTATTCAAACACTGCCCAGCAAACCCTCCTATCCCTCTTACCCAGCGCCAACAGTTGTTTTGTCTCTGCCTCCTCCTGGCTTTGCGGCTGGCTCTGTGTGTTCTGATAATATCAGAAGGATGAGTGTTTGAGGCAGGGTAGGAACGAGCTCCATCATGCTCCCTGGGCTCTTTGTCAGATTAACTTCCCACATTATTTTGAAGCAAATCTCAGCCATCACATCATTTCATCTGTAAATGGTTCCATGTGTGTATTGTTTTTGAAAGAAAATCTAAACAGAAAATATAAACAGAATAGAGAGACAGCATAGAAGTGACCGGGCAGTCTTAAGACCCCCCTTCCATTTTTAACATTTTACTAGGAAAATTTTAAATCTCTGCAAAAAATGTACAAAGAATACTATAAGGAACCCCTATTTATTTATCATCAAGCTTCAGTAGTGATCAACACATGGCCGTTTTCCGCCCACACCCACTTTGCCTATTGGATTATTTAAAGGCAACTCTCTGGTATCATAATTTTAGCCATTCAGTATTTCAGTATGGATTTCTTAAAAAAGGGGGGTTACTAGATAAAGAGAGGGACTTAATAGCATATAGTAATGTGCTGATTATAAAGATAGCTAAACTAAGATTTTTATGAAAAAAGCTTAAAAATTATGACTCGAGGGCTGCAGGTTTTTTTTTTTTTAAGTAACAGCTTTATTGAGATCTGATTCACACTCCATACATGTCACTTATTTAAGGTGTGCAATTCAGTGGTTTTTAGTGAATTCACGGAGGTACACAACCATCACCACAATCAATCTCAGAAAATTTTCATCATCCCGTAAAGAAACTCTGTTCCCATTAGCGGTCACTCCCCATTTCCCCCGACCCCTTTATCCCTAGGCAACCACTGATTAACCGCCTTTCAGTGTCTGTGGATTATTCTGGACATTTCGTATAGATGGAATCATACAACATGTGGTCCTTTGCAGCTGGCTCCTTTCACTTAGCACAGTGTCCGCAAAGTTCATTCATAATTACGGCATGTCACTACTTCCTTCCTGTTTGTTGCCGAATGAGATTCCACTGTATGGATATGCCACGTTTTATTTTTCACTCGGAAGTTTTGTTGGCATATGGAACTAGGTAGTTGAGAGGCAGTGCCAGTCTGTCGCAGGTTGCTTTGAACCCCCGTAGGAACACAGAAGATAGAAGGAGATCCTCATATTCCAAGCTTTGAATGACCATTATGTGCCTTAGTCTGCTCTAGCCATTAAATTGGCAGATCTTTCTTCAGCTTCAGTAAAAATTCTGCTTCTGTATTTGACACAAAATTAAATTCAAGGTACAGATATATTCATTGAAAGGACTATTAACACAGTATAATTCAAGAATATTTTTCCATATGTACTTCTGTAAGGGCTCTCACCTTGAGCTTGAGATTTGGAAGCTCCCTTCGTTTGTCTGGACCTTGAAGGTATTTTATCTATTTTAATATATGTTTAAGAATTAACAAGTTCTATAAAGGATCTTTTCCCATGCTTTACATGTTTTTAACATATTCATTGTTTTTGAGCATTCTCTGATCATTTTTCTTCCTGGTCTCTTCGGTTAATGACTCAATCTGTTATTATTCCTGAAGGGCATGAAGCTAAGAGATTAGCCACTTTTAAAAGCATCCTCAAGTTTGACTCCAGGTAGGTGACAGATGGAGGGTCTCCCAGACCGTGTTCAAGACATGCTGTCCTGGCTCTTGATTTGGGGGCATATTTAGTTACTACCATACTACACTGGATTAATGATAGAGAGGATTGCATTGGTTTGCATCTCCTCCTTCAGAAAACAAAATATCTGGGGTGCCTGGGTGGCCCAGTAGGTTAAGCGTCTGACTTTGACTCAGGTCATGATTTCGCTGTTTGTGGGTTCAAGCCCCATGTCGGGCTCACAGCTCGGAGCCTGTAACCTGCTTTGGATTCTGTGTTTCCCTCTTTTTTTGACCTTCTCCCTGCTCACACTCTGTCTCTCTCTCAAAAATAAATAAACATTAAAAAAAATAAAAAAGAAAACAAAATACCTTACTCTGATGACATATACGATCCTTGGAAGATATCTGAGGCAAATGGTAGAGAATTGGCTATTATTATTATTATTTTTTGCTCTTCTCTGGGAGCCCTAATACCCTTAATGTTCTGCTTTGAGTCACTGACCTAAACTCATGGTTACCCCTCCCTTGAGTCTGTAATTCTTGGACAAGATTCCAGTTCCTTATAAAGAGACAGACAAGAGCGAATGTTAAGGTAAACCATTTTTTAAAAATTGCAGTGATGAAACAAACTTAAAAAAGAATGAATAGTTCAAAGGAGAAACTAGCTCAAAAATTCTGAAGTCTCTACTAGTTAAACAAACAATAAATACATTTTTTTCTACCGTAGCATCAAATACTTAATATTAATAGGCCATTTAAAATATAATTTTTTGTGATGAATTTTATTGATTTTCTTTGGTCATTTATTTTCCACAGCAGCAGAGTGACATTGATAAATTCTTGAATGAGTCATTGAGCCTCCCAACCTCAGTTACTAATCTGTAAAATGGGTGCAATGATTCTTGCCTCAGAACTGATTTTGTGAGGGTGTAGTTAGAGGACAAACTCTATCAGTGTTTTTTATTAAAGATTTTCTTTTTTTTTAATTTTTTTTATTTTTAATTGTTTTTTTTTTCCAACGTTTATTTATTTTTGGGACAGAGAGAGACAGAGCATGAACGGGGGAGGGGCAGAGAGAGAGGGAGACACAGAATCGGAAACAGGCTCCAGGCTCTGAGCCATCAGCCCAGAGCCCGACGCGGGGCTTGAACTCATGGACCGCGAGATCGTGACCTGGCTGAAGTCGGACGCTTAACCGACTGCGCCACCCAGGCGCCCCTATCAGTGTTTTTTAAACATCAAGGTCATATTTAATCCAAATAAGGTAAAAAGGCCAGTTTTCTGTGGGACATTCTAGTAACCACCATGTATACATTAGAAATATTCAGTTGCCTACTTCCTCAGTTTTTTAATGAATCATGCTGGACATATAAGGAAGAATAATATACGTGAACACATACACACGTGCACACACACACATTTTTTCAAGTTTCCAGTATAAAAGCTATAGGGCAAAGTAAATTTTTGAGAGCTTTGATTATTGTGTGTTTAATTTATAAGGCAAACATGGGACATTTACAGCTTGGCTCTTTTTATCTCTGTGTTTAGATATAGCAACTTTTGGCAAACAATCCAGAACATTTCTGCCCTGAGGCATGTTAATGGATAGCAAAGAAAAATAATAAGGGCAGTAAAATAATAAGCTTTTGATCTTAATGATTTGATTTTCAAGGTGGGAAATTAAGGCACATTAACCATATGTGGTGAGTAACAATGATTCTTGCATGGAGTATCTCAGAATCCTTCTTTGCAATATCAGAAAAAAGAAAGGCCTCTGCTTTTTCCTAAAAGCTACAAGGAATGGGTTACAAGTAAGTGAAGCCAAAATTATAATAAACCTCATTATAATAATATAGAGATAATTTAATGTTAGAAGATAGGTTTTTGCTTGTTCATTCAGGGCAAGCTATATCTTGCACTTGGTGGAAAGAATGCTATGAAGTTGCTTTTTAGTGTTGAGTTTAATTGAGCTTGAAGAATGGGAGAAATTGAGTAGAAGTAGGTATATGCCTTTGTTGCTGCGTTCAGGACTGGATGTAACCACAATTCTCACCTGCCATTGGAGTATAATTTCTTAAAACATCCCTGTAAAGAAGGGTGGTTTACAAAAATCCTGTTGTGATTTAGTGTGAGTGTGTGTTGAGTCTATAAATAATTCAAATGGAAATTTGTTACCTTTAAATATTTTGCCTTACAATCCATGAACATAGTATGTGTCTTCATTTATTTGGGTCTTCATTTAATATTGCTTACTAAGGTTTATATTTCTTCCTACTAGGTCTTAAGTATCTTTGAAGTTATATGTATTTTGAGATTTCTGATATTTATTATTTGTCAAACGCATTTTTTAAAAAGTTTTATTTATTAATTTTTGAGAGAGAGAGAGAGAGAGAGAGAGAGAGAGAGAGAGAGAGAGCAGGAAAATCCTGAGCAGGCTCTGCTGACAACATGGAGCCTGATACAAGGCTCGAACCCATACACTGTGAGATCATGACCTGAGCCAAACCAAGAGTCAGATGCTCAATGATTGAGCCACCCAAGCATCCCTGTACCTATTTTTAAAATTATGTCTGGAGTTTAGTTTGTTGCTTATATATGTAAAATACCCCTCAAAAAATAATAAAGATAGCTTAGTTCCTTAATTCCAGAGACCTTTGATTTTAAATGACAATTGTATCTGCCATGATCTACTGAATATATCTATATTCACCTTGGCTACACTATTCCTGGGACTTTATCCAACAGAAATAAAAAACAATTGTTTTTAAGCATTATATGGCCATGGATATTTACCATAGCATTGATTGTGAGGGCAAAAAGCTGGAAATAGAGTGAATACTAATGAATATGGAAATAATCGAATACAGGAGGTAAGCCATACAAAGAAATATTATGTAGCCATTAAACAGAAATGAATGAGAGCTATTCCAGTGGACATGAAGAGATTTCCTTGAAGTATTTACTGAGAAAGAAAAAGGAGGAAAAGTATCTTTTATGACCCATTTTTAATAAAATATATATGCACATATACATGTTTGTCTAGTAATAAGAATTTAAAGAAAAATATGTCCGTGTGTAATATATGTAAACGTACCAAATTGTTAATGTGGGGAGGGTTGGGTGATGTGGCTGGTGGGGGAGGTGGAAAGCATAGCTGAGGTCTCTTGCTACTTTTATGGGTGTTTATGGTCTGGACTGGACACCTCATTTTAATGATAATGTTGTTTTACTGAAAAACATGTGTTCCAAAAAGCTGAATCACAGAGTTCTCTATTAATGGAGACGGTCTAAATATCAAACACTAACTGATAATTTGCATTATACTTAGATTTTAGTGAAGTGGGCAGGTTGTGTTTCCCTCAAGGGCAGTCAAAATTTTCAGTTTTGTTTTTACAAAAATAGTTGCAATTCTGGGGCGCCTGGGTGGCTCAGTCGGTTAAGCGTCTGCCTTCGGCTCAGGTCATAATCTCACAGTTCATGGGTTTGAGCCCTGTGTCTGGCTCTCTGTTGTCCACACAGAGCCTACTACGGATCCTCTGTCCCCCTTTCTCTCTGCCCCTCCCTGACTCATGCTCTCTCTCTCTCTCTCTCTCTCTCTCATAAATAAATAAATAAAACCTTAAAAAAAATAGTTGTATTACCTCAGCTAAGTCCAGTAAGCCGCTGGTCGGGTGGGCAGGGAACACGTGCCCATGTGGGTGCACACGCACGCACACACGTATACACACACACAGACATAACATGCGCATGTCCACACACAGCCTGCAGGTGGAGCCAGCACTGGATTGCAGGGGATCCTGAGGACTTTCTATCATCACAGCAGGGCAAATTTTTGAGTTAGAAGGGACCCGCAGATGGAGTTTCCTTCACTTAAACCACATTTCTAAGGAAACAAGAGTGAGGACCAGAAAAGCGATAAGACTTGGCCAAGTTCGTATAGTTATTTAAAAGCCAGGTGGGGAACCCACACCCCAAGGTCTCCTGGATTTCAAGTCACAATTTGTAAAGTAGATGCAACCGCATGTAGACACACGCCCTGTGTGTCTCCAGGCAGAAATCATTCAGAACAAAGAAATAGCCTATTGACTTTAAGATGATTGCAAGAATACAGTGCCTGGTGGGCAGGCAGCTGACAGTATGTTTAAACATAAATGGGATATAAGGATCTGTTGCCTGTCTGCCCATACATGGTCTTTAAGTCCTTGATATAAGTGGGTAGACTTGTCCTCTGCTCATTTGACAATGATTTACTCTCAGCCAGTAAATGGAGAATGGAGAGTCTTTAGAAGCAACACTGTAAAATCCCTTCAGACTTGTCGTTGAGAAACCATCATTGTGAACTGGTACATTGGAGGGATTTTGGTAAAAAGCGCACATAAAGGAAAACCCTCATAACCGCATTCTGCGGATGCGTGCACCCTGTTATACAAAGGTAAATGTGCCCCAGTGACATCGGAATGTCCCTGAGCTGAATAATTACTTTGATTGTTCTTTCCCAACTGCTTAGTGAACCGTGTTATCCAAAGGGCTGACATTGATTTCCAGTTTTCATTTTGGCAAAATGCTGATTCTTCTTTACCAAGGGGTTTAATTAGTTGTTTATTGAAGTGTCATTTTACAATATGAGACTTCTCTCACTGTAGTCCCTTCTCCCTTTTGTGGAATAAATGCTCAGGAACAGTTATCAGTTGCCCGTCACGTGACAGGTGCCAGGCTGGGAGCTGAGGATTTGGGAGACAAGAGATCATGGTCAGTGGGCAAGGCAGAGATGCACCTCTCAAGTTATAATGACAGAGAGCGTTTGGGGGGAAAATTGTGTAGAGGGCTTCCAGGAGTGTGGGGTGGTGGGATCAGCGAAGGCTTCTTGGAGGAGGTGAGTGTTAGCCAGGATCTTGCAGGATGTGTAGGAGTTCTCAGATAGCTATGAGGGGAGCTGAGAGGAGAAGATACTGCAACCAAAGAAGTGCAGAGCCCCTCAGTGTTAAAGCCTGGCCAGTCTGGGGTGCCTGGGTAGCTCATTCGGTTAAGCGTCTGACTCTTGGGTTTCAGCTCAGGTCATAATCTCATGGTTTCGTGAATTCGAGCCCCAAATTGGGCTCCATGCTGACAGTGTGGAGCCTACTTGGATTCTCTCTCTCTCTCTCTCTCTCTCTCTCTCTCTCTCTCTGCCCCTCCCCAACTCATGCTGTCTCTGTCTCTCTCAAAATAAATAAGTAAACTTAAAAAAAAAAAGAGCCTGGCCAATCTGATGGGGGACAGGTGTGCCTGGGTGGAAGATGGGCAGGGGGCAGTGGTGCATAGAAACCAGGCTTGAGAAGTGGGCAGAGGAAGGTCCTGAGAAACCTTGTGTACCATTTCAGAGCATTTACTTGGCCCATAAAGGGCGGGTACCCACCTAACGAATGGAGGGTTGTAGCCACACACATGTCTTACGAGGCTGACAATGGTAACAGGTTGGGTGCTCTGGGGCAGGAGCTCGGGTCAGCAATACTGACTCCTTCACTAACTGTAAGGATAGCCTACTCTCTCTATGTTCATAATTGACCTTAAGAAAAAACATACACAGTCAATAAAAAAGCTTTGGGGGCTTTGTAGGAAGGAGAGTCCAAAGTGGTCTACCAGGGCTCAGATAATCAGCAGGAATACCAAATGTTTGAGTTAGGAGACTTTGAAATTTCAGGGTTTTTTTTTTTTTTTTGAAAAAAAGTATACTTTAGAGACTAGGATTAGTTTGTTGGAATTGGTCCCTTTTCTAGATTTATGATACTGTTTATCCTTGTAGGTGATCCTCTCTGGAATCATAGGATTAACAACTTGGAAACGGCCTATGATACTGCTGGTATGTACTGTTCTCATAAATTGTTACCCTTTGTAAAATGTGCTGTGTACGAAGGCTGTGAAATCAGTCACTGAAGAAAAACGCCCAAGCTTTCTTGTTCATGAAAAAAAAGAAGCTAACAACGGACAATGTTAGAAGTCAGATGTTCTCCTAATGACAAAGTGAGATGATAATTTTGCTAGTTTTCCTGTACCACATTGACACAATGCATAACCTTCTAGAAGGGGTGGATGAGCACAACCAAGTTATTTTTCATCAATCAGGAAAAGGCTTCCTTAATTGATATTATCCAAACCCTTTGACACATAGTAACGATTAACTCCAGAGACAAGCCTATCTCTTTGCATCAAACTCCACTGAAAAGGTTAACAGGCAGCCCTTTTTCCCTCGCCTCCCATTACTGCACCTGTGGATGTATGCAGTGGCTATGCTAGGGATGATCAAGCACATGACCATGATGCCGATCCCGGGCAGAATCTCGAACCACATTGCACCGAGGTTGCCAGGACTGAACCCTTCCTTCCTGTCCTCCTAGAGGAAACCCGGCCTCAGTTTTGTCAATTTTCTGATTTATTTTAAGCTTCTTAATGTACCCAGTGCTGTCTATGTGTTTTTAGTTCCAGAATTAGACCTGTTGTAAAGATATAATTTAAAAATGGTTTACTATGGACATTTTTAAACATATACTAAAGCGAAGGGATTAATATAATGAACTCCCTGTACCAATCACCCAGCTTCAACAACTACCAACTCAGCCAATCTTGTTCAACTAGACCTTTACCCATTCCTCGGCTCCCCATATTTTCCCCTGCATGTTCTTTTGAAGTAAATCTCAGGCATGAAATCACGATACATAATTTTTTATTGTTATAATGCTTTGGTTGGACCACCTTACAGTTTCATTGCTTAGACTTTCTATATTCTCTATCACATATATATTTTCATGGTACTATAGGCATATATTGGTAACTTTATCCCTTTTTTTAGTTAAGGTAAAATTCACATAATATAAAGTTAACCATTTTAAAGTTTTCAATTCAGTGGCATTTAGTACATTCCCAATGTTCATTTTTTTGTTTGTTTGTTTTTATTTGCTATGTCCTTTGGATTCAGGGAATACTATATAAAACCAATGATTGCCAACGGAGTTACCAACTTTCAAGATGAAGTAGAGGATCTAAGAAATTTGATTTGAAGTATATATAATGAAAACAAATTTTTTTTCTATAGAGCATTTCTTTTGACTTTTCCCCCGTTCATTTTAATGTAGGGTTAAATAGTTTTCGAAATTCATTTTGTATATACACTTAACAGTTCATCTTAAGCAGGCCACTGTTTGCTGGGCAGCGGGTGATAAATACAAAAGTAGCTAAATTCGTACATGCAAAGAGAAGAAACACACTGCAGAAGACAGAGTAATGGGTCCCAGAACTGTGTTGATGGTTTTGAACAGCTTGAAAGTTTTCAGGCCCACTAGACAATTTAGGCAGCATTTTGGAAGCCCATCAATTATTACATTTCGTGAAACTCTGTAAATATTTCTGGAAGGAGTAAATTATTGGTGCAGCATTTTAATCTCTGAGATAGCAGGGTAGGAGAAAAATGAGGCTTCAGATGAGTTTTTATGGCATGTGTTAGGAGTGGGTGATGTTTATTTTGCAACAATTCTCTAGAAAAATGTTGGATGGTGTTCAATGTTTATACTAATATTTGGCTTTAAGAGTCATTTTTTGCCGTGATTTTTCCATTGGGCCACTATTGAAATGTCAAGTAATACAGCCCTCAGGTGTTTAAATTAAAATCAGAAAATCTCTAATGCTATTTGTATCTTTAAGATTCTAAGTGGGGAGGAGAATATGAGCCTGTGTTCTGGGTAGATATTAAGAAAGCTGACCTTTTAAGACATTTATTTCTCTAACATTGTTTTCTTTTAGAAAGGTGCCTCATAGATTTATTTAGTGAGCTCAAGGTACTGTAAAAGAAAGTGACCTTCATAGAAATGTATCTTTATTTTATGCCTTTAAATTTATTTCTCATCGTTGTTGATAAGTATATGTACAACTTTGTCAAAGTTATAACCAATTTGTACATTCCATGTTGTGCTCTGCTTTTTCTGTTTAATATTGCATTAATTAAGTTCATATCAGTAAATATGATGTTTCCATGTACAAGGGGTCCAAACCTGCCTGAATGGCCTGCTGTCATATTTCTGTATTACCATCAGTTATAAACCTGTTGGACCCATAGGCTTCTATATTTCAATTTGTATGAATTATGTATTTAGAAGATCATGTAGAGATTGTTTCCAAGTGTTAATTAACATCAATTTATAAAGAAGATAGATTAATTGATAGGAATTGTATAAGGACAAACTTTCTGGGTACATCAAGGGATCATTTGAGCCTTGGTCAATATCGTAAGTGAAAAATCCTCAGTTCACATGAATCTTAATATTCTATTATAACTTCTGCCAGATGCTTTTGTTATGTTAAAAAATGGAAATAATCATGGGATGTAATGAAAGGAAATGGATATACCAGTCAGACACTCCTAGTCTGTGTCCTAGCTCATCCCCTGGAGAGCTGTGTAATGTACAAGCCACTTAACTTTTCTGAGTCTAGTTTCTTTTTTGCATGCAGGGGATAATCTAGTGACACCAAGGGGTACCTCTGCCCACCCTCCCCCCACCCGACTTAGTGGATGCTTCAGCTTTTCTTTGGCTTCCTGAATTGAAGGACTGTGCCCCTGGATGATTTTGGGCAGGAGGTCACGTTCCATCAGAGAGCTAGTAGGGCCCTGTAGGTCTCTGTTCCCACAGAGCAGAGTGGACTTCGCTGGTCAGTTCTAGCCCTTCTCCCCTTCACGTCTTATACTCTACCCACAGCTTGTACCTTCTGATTCCGACACAGCCAAACTGTCTTATTCCAACTTGGGACCTTCTTCCCCAACTGTTTGCTTGGCTGGCTCCTTTTCTTCTGGGTCTCAGCTCAGCAGTCCCTTCCTGAGACAGACCTTCCCTGACCACCCTGCTAACAGTGGCCCTGCGTCCCTGCCTCTCGTCATGTCCCAGCACTGACTTTGGGCTTCACGGTCCATAATTCACCTTGTGCTGTTGGCGTACCACTTGCTGTCTGTCTCCCCACCATAGATGGTTGTATGAAGACAGGGGTCCTGTCTGTCCTCTTCACCCTGTTTCCCCAGGGCCAGTGTGCTCCCTACACCTCTGTTGTTGACCGTGAAGTTAATTTGGCAGCCAAAAGGAAATTTAGGTCCCAGGTTCTCGACATTTCTTTTTTACTTTTGTCTTAAATTTCTCGCACTTGTTTTTGTTCTGTAGAATGTTGTATTCTTCCCCTTTTTACTTCAGGGTGGTTAGTATGATGGTGGTGGAGGCTGGAGGGGGCAGGTTGGTCTTTCCAGGGCCCTTTGAGAGGCCAGCTGGCCTCATTTTGAGTTGTTGGGCACACACTAATCTAGAACACTTGGATATTTCCTTTTGAAAACCATTTCTATTTGTGCTCCTTCTTTTGTGATTGTCTCAGCGATTACATTAGGTTTTATACTGGTGTGAACAAAGAAGGCTCAGTCTGACCCAATTCTTTCACACTCAAGTTTTCATGGAAACTCAGAGTTGGAAGCTTTCATTTACTGCATCTTCTTCCTTATGCTGAGAAAATACTCATGTGTCCAGAACAAAAATAATAATGTTGGAACATAGTTTGTAAATACTTATAGTTATTTTTTTAAAGAAATATTTCCTATTTAAAAAAAAGTTTAGAGTAAGAGAGAACAGGGGAGATGGGCAGAGGGGGAGAGAGTGAGAGAGAGAGAGAGAGAGAGAGAGAGAGAGAGAGAGAGAATATCCCTTGGGACTCAATCCCATGACCCTGGGATCACAATCTGAACCAAAATCAAGAGTCAGGCACTCGACCACTGAGCCACCCAGGTGCCCCATATTTATAGCTGTTTTTGACTATGAATAGAATGAAGCCAGGGTGTGTGTGCATGTGCATGCATTTGTATGTGCACATCATTCCAGGTTGTGTATTTTCTATCAAGAAGAAACATTTCCTTTATGTATGTATGTATGTATGTATGTATTTATGTTTATTTATTTTTGAGAAAGAGAGAGAGACAGAGACAGAGTGTGAGTGGGGAAGGGCAGGGAGAAAGGAAGACACAGAATCCCAAGCAGGCTCCAGCCTCTGAGCTGTCAGCACAGAACCCAATGGGGGGCTCAAACTTACGAACTCTGAGATCACTATCTGAGCTGAAGTCAGATGCTTAACCCCAGGCACCCCCAAACATTTCCATTAAAAAAATTTTTTTTAATGTTTATTTATTTTTTGAGAGAGAGAGAGAGACAGAGTGCAAGCAGAGGAAGGGCAGATAGAGAGGGAGACACAGAATCCGAAATAGGCTCCAGGCTCTGAGCTGTCAGCACAGAGCCGATGTGGGGCTCGAACTCACGAACTGTGAGATCATGACCTGAGCTGAAGTCAGATGCTTAACCAACTGAGCCACCCAGGCGCCCCAAACATTTCCATTTTTAAAGAATGTTCTTATTTCTTCTAGGTATCTCCTTTTTCATTCAAATAAAATGTTTTATAAATTTTTAGAAATTATAAACTCACAGCTGGAAATGACCTAAAAGATAGTCTTGTCTCGGCACCTCAGTTAAAAAATGGAATTGCCCTACTAAGATGTTTTTCTTTGGTGGTGCATTGGGTAAGAATTGCTACTGTGAAACTCCAGCCAGAGTTTTGGCCTGTAATTTTGGTTGCTTATGAATTTCGATTTGAACTATTGTTATTTATTTATTTTTTTTAATTAAAAAATTGTTTTATGTTTATTTTTGAGAGAGAGAGACAGAGAGTAAGTGGGATAGGGGCAGAGAGGCAGGGAGACATAGCATCTGAAGCAAGCTCCAGGCTCTGAGCTGTCAGCACAGAGCTCGATGCGGGCCTCGAACCCACAAGACCGCAAGATCATGATTTGAGCTGAAGTCGGATGCTTAACCGAATCAGCCATCCAGGCACTCCATATTGTTTTTTTTTTTCCCATGCAGTTTGGAAGAGATGGGGTGAATATGACCTTAAAGCTGATAAAAAGACAGCTTTATTCTTTAGCATCAAGAATGAAAGTACTTCCCTGGTAATGTTCTTCGGTCACATATGTGGTTTATTCCCAGCTATGAGTCATGTGGATTTGCACCCTAGATGGACAATAGAAGAGGTTAATGAGCTGGCTATTTTAAAAAATGATCCGTCAGTTTCCCTTCTAACTTCAATATTATGGAATTTAGGGTAAAACTTCATTACCCGAAAAGAGACTCAAAACTGGTTTCAGTAAGATATACAGACATTCTGCCCCTCTCATCTAGTGATCCAAATAGGCTCTGCTGGCAAAGTGGTTCTGTTCCACAAAGCCATTTGGGGATCCAGGTTCTTTCCATTTTATTGTGCCTTGAAGGGAGAGTCATGGATCACACAGATCCTTGGTCAAGAGATTGAGAAATTAGCCCACCGGATAGTTAGAAATACTTGTAGGTAGGGGTGCCTGGGTGACTCCATCAGTTAAGCATTTGACTCTTGATTTCAGCTCATCTTGATCTCAGGGTCATGAGTTTAAGCCCCGTGTAGGGCTCTGCACTGGATGTGGGGCCTACATAAAAAAAAAAAAAAGAAAAGAAATACTTGTAGGTATGTTAGCTGCAAGATGGACGGTGGTCCTTTCATTCTGATGACATAGAGACCAGGAGGGGTCAGAATACCTGTGGACACTTTAGGAATCCGTACATTTACAAAATGAGCTCTGAATTTGTACATTCTGGTTCTTTCACATATATTTCCTAGCAGTCAAAAATTTGGAATAAGCCTTGGTTTGAGAGTTCAAGAAACCTGCATTTTAATGCTGACACGTTACCACTAATTATCCGTGACCTTGGGGAAATCTCATGGTTTCTGTGACTGAAAAATGAGGCACTTACATCAGAACGTTCTTTTTAAGAGTCTTTTAACTCTCATTTTGTAGA
Source organism: Prionailurus bengalensis (assembly GCF_016509475.1). Classification (NCBI taxonomy): domain Eukaryota; kingdom Metazoa; phylum Chordata; class Mammalia; order Carnivora; family Felidae; genus Prionailurus; species Prionailurus bengalensis. The sequence continues at coordinate 11,889,899 of NC_057359.1, forward strand.
TTTCCAGAATCCTCTTTAGTTACCCGGAGGGCGTTTTAACTTTAGATGGACATTTTCAGCAGGCCATTAGAAGCTCCCTGTGGATAAATGCTATGATTATTTCCCTCTTGTTTTTTTTTTTTTCTAAGGTATAAAATGGATGGCTGTTCTCCCTCTTCGGAATACTTAATAATACTCTGCTGCACATATATAATGCTTAAGAGTTTATATCTTTAGTCATGTGATTTGCATGGCAGGTAGTTTTCCTATTTGATAGATAAGGGACCCGTGGCTCAGGAGTTAACGGGCTTGTCCAGTTCACAAACACAGGAACTATTTTTAGAAAGAACCAGGGACGGTGACTCCTAGTCTAGTGCTCCTCTCATTATACCATTCCATCACCTCCTCCATTAGCACATTGCTGGGTACTTCTCTCTGGCAGAAGTGTGTGTGTGTGTGTGTGTGTGTGTAATTCAAATTAATTATTTTCTTATTTGTGACTGCCCAGTTCTTCTTTAAGTTCCACAGTGGCAGGAGGTTCAGCAAGTTTATCCTTGATTGAAAAGAGCCAGAGGCAGAACTGAACAAGGTAACAGGAGGTCGGCTTGGAGTCTTAGTCCTGCTACAGCCAACCAGTGAGTGGCCAAGGAAATGATCTGATCCATTTTCTCACATGTACAATGGGGATGCACCCACCTCTCAGGCTTGTAGACGGGGATGCATGTTGAATCTGTAACATGTAAAACAAGATCTAAGGCTAGGCAACCACCTTATAAATCATTTTCAGCAGCCACTGAGAAAATCTTCGAGAGGAGATTTGGTCTGTTGGTTGGCTGTGTCGTTAGGGAACCTATGGCGGCAAGGTATGGACTTAGGCATCATGAAAGCCCCCCGGGCTGGCTTTGGGCTTCTCTGTGACCACAGTGGGTTTAGTCTGCTGGCAACCGAGCTCTCATTTTTCTGCTCTGATTGGCTGCTCCCCCAAACTGTGAATTGGGTGAGAACCTGGCATCCTCAAAAACTGGAAGCACTTTGGGTGGCCTGTCTCTGGGCAGAATCAAGGCCCGGGTGACTCCTTGCTTTGCAGAGTGGCCTCAGCCATATGGGTGTGCTCTCATTAGCTGGTTTGGTTTGGCAGAGACAGGTAATCACCAAAGCTTTGGGGGACCTTCCTGCCAAGTCAATTATTACAATGAAAGTGAGCCTCAGGCCAAATTCTGCTGTACACGCAAACACCTTATTAGCCAACAGACAAAACAAGTGTTCACGCACTCTGTTCTGTGAGTGTAAAGGGTAGAGGGCTAAGATTTTTATTGAGCTTACAGAGCAGTGTGAACAATTTTTTACCTCTAATTTTGGTTGCACCCATTCATCTTGAAAACCATTGCTGATTCCCTGAAATCCTGTGGAGCAAGCAGAGCTCAGTTGATTGGATCTGCTGCAGTAAGGGAGGTGTTCTCAGAAGGGGTGAATCAAGAGAGCATGTTTGTAGGGTTGAGGACCCCTGCTGGGGGATTGTAAGGTGAGTTTTTTGAGATAGGGAATTGATAGGGTTTGAGCAGAGCTTATCACATAATAGCTTTGGATTGGTGGGTGAATGGAGGGGAGGGCCTGGAAGCAAGATGTGATGAATAACCTGTTAGTTTTGCTCAACTCTTTTAGTTGGTTCCCAGTCTTACATTTGAGGAACAAGTATATCCTGGGGCAAGTAGCTAAGTTATCTTGCTTGTTTTCAGTGTTGTTTAATATAGAGTCAGAAAAGTATGGCCAATCCCAGAATTGATTAACGTTGGGACAGGAAATATGTTGGTTTTAGATCTCACCACGAATTTCATGGAGAACCCATTTTTATCATCCATTGTGCTAATTAAACAAGCCAACGGTTCCATCCACTGAACAAAACTCATTTCCACAATCACTCTGCTAATTTAACAAAGTCGCTCAGATGCTGTTGAGAGATGAAGGCAAAGGAAGCTTCTGGAGTGCGGCCTTTCTCATAAATGCTAGCTGACTGTCCTGGAATTTGAATTCCTGACTGTCCTTAGGGTGTCGCTTGTTCCAACCGATATGTACATAGTATCCCACTGTCTGTGACGAAGTATTTCGAAGTGCATTGCAGACACACTGTGGTGGTAGCTGAGTGTCTGGGTTACAGACTAACAGACTAGAGGGATCTATTTCTGATATGACTACAAGAGAACTGCAGGAACAAAGAGTGATTTGGGGCAAGAGGGGAGATCGTTTTGAGTTGGCGAGCATCTTAAAACAGATACATTGTCATGGGGAAAGTTATGATGTGTGGAGTGCCACTGTGTGTGTGTGTGTGTGTGTGTGTGTGTGTGTGTGTGTGTTTTTAAGCCTGGGGGATCTATACATATGTGTTTGTTGTCACTTGGGAAATTTTTGAAATGATATGCAAGAAAGCATTTACAGAAGGCACTTCTGTTGAGTGCAGTGGGAAGGGGAATGGGGGAGCCTGACTTTCCACTTTATATTTGGAGAGGACATGCATTATATTGTGCAACCAAGAGGCTGTTTTGGTTTCCTTGTTTTGTTTGGGTTTGGTGGCCAGTACCTCTCTATCAGAGCTCTCTTTTTGGGTTTTGTTTATTTGCCTTTGTATGAATCTCAGTGGGAGGCAGGGCCATGCTTCAAGTGATGGAAGCTTCCGCGGCCAGATGCTAACACTTCTGGACGCCGGCAGCCAGGATGTGAGCTCCTTGACCTCCACTCAGGAAGCTCCTGCCCAGGACTCTGAAGCTAGAGCTGTTGATGCGGAACAGCTCAGGCAGTGTCCAAGGCTGGCAACCGAGGCTCTGGTTTTCCTGGGGCACGACCTTGGTAGAGGTCCCAGTTCCCAGCTTCCCTTGGCTCCTTCCCAGGTTTCTGAGCCTGGTTCCTGGGGATTCTGTGAGCTACCTGATAGCCCTGCAAGAAATTCCTCTTCTGCTTAAATAGCCTGAGTTGGTTTCCATTATTCACAATATAATTAAGAAATCTGCTGTAGGACCGTGATTTTTTTTCTTCTATGAATGTTACTTTTATAACAATTTAAAAAACTAATCAAAAAATAAATTAAAGGGATTCACTTTAAATGTTTGGCCATTTATGGTACTTCCACTGAAGAATAAGGAATGCAGTGGGTAATCAAATTAGATTCATTAATGGTGAGTGCTTGATGTTGGATGTCAGGGCTGGGGTGGTGGCACAACTGGGTCTTACTAAATGTAATTTCTTTTTTTTTTTTAAGATTATTTATTTATTTTGAGAGAGACAGAACACAAGTGGGGGAGGGGCAGAGAGAGAGGAGGGCAGAAGATCCAAAGCAGGTTCCGTGGTGACAGCACAGAGCCCGATGCGGGGCTCCAACTCACGAACCATGAGATCATGACCTGAGGCAAAGTCAGCTGCTTAACCTACTGAGCTGCCCAGGTGCCCCTCTAGCTCCAATTTCTTATTGAGGATAGTAGAGGGTTGCCTTGGGAAGTTCTTACTTATTTATTTAAAAAGATTTTTAAGATTATTTATTTATTTTGAGAGAGAGAGCATGAGCAGGGTAGGGGGAAAAAGAGGTGGGAGAGACAGAGAATCCCAAGCAGGTTCTGCACTGTCAGCACAGGTCCCTGTGGGGGGTTTGATCTCACAAATGGTGAGATCATGACCTGAGCCAAAATCACGAGTTGGACAGTTAACCAACTGAGCCACCGAGGCACCCTGTGAAGTTCTTTAATGAAGAAAACAGAATAATTTATAAACAGGCATTGTCTTTTAGCAAGTATTCTGTAAGTTTTTTTTTTAATGTTTATTTTATTTTTGAGACAGAGAGAAACAGAGCATGAGTGGGAGAGGGGCAGAAAGAGAGGGAGACACAGAATCCGAAGCAGGCTCCAGGCTCTGAGCTGTCAGCGCAGAGCCCGATGTGGGGCTCGGACCCACCAACTGTGAGATCATGACCTGAGCCAAAGTCAGACGCTTAACCAACTGAGCCACCCAGGCGCCCCATTCTGTAAGTTGATGGAGACAAAAGAGTATAGATTTGAGTCAGACCTGGACCTGATTGGGGTCCCCTAATTAGCTGCATAATTTAGGGCATAGTAAATAAATCACCTCTTTCAGACTGTCTCATATTTATTTTATGTCTATATCTACAAAATATATTTATTTATATTTATAAAGTTATAAATTTAAATACATGTAAAATATAAATTTAAATATATGTAAATATATTTATAAATTTATAAATTATATATCTATTAGCCAAACATATATGGCTAAGATAAACACACTGTATATTTATCAAACATATATATGGCATATACAGGCACTACATATATATCAAACACACTACTGTGACATCGTGACATTTGCTACTTTACTAAATGCCTTTTAAGAGGAAGAAAATCTTAAAAAACATCTTTTTAAAAATTTTATCTTAGAGAGAGAGAGTGGGGGAGAGGGGAAGAGGGAGGGAGAGAGAGAGAGAAAGAACCTTAAGCAGGCTCCACACTCAGCACAGAGCCCAGTACAGAGCTCCACCCACGCTCAACTGACTGAGCCACCCAGGCACCCCTAGAGAAGAAAATCTTAATTAATAAATTAATTATTTCATCTCCAATTTTAACTTTACTTAATTTTTTAAAATTTACATTTAAGTTAATTAGCATATAGTGCAACAATGATTTCAGGAGTAGATTCCTTACTGCCCCTTACCCATTGAGCCCATCCCCCCTCCCACAACCCCTCCAGTAACCCTCTGTTTGTTCTCCGTACTTAAGAGTCTCTTATGTTTTGTCCCCCTCCCTGTTTTTCTATCATTTTTGCTTCCCTTCCGTTATGGTCATCTGTTTTGTATCTTAAAGTCTTCATATGAGTGAAGTCATAGGATATTTGTCTTTCTCTGACTAATTTCGCTTAGCATAATACCCTCCAGTTCCATCCATGTAGTTGCAAATGGCAAGATTTCATTCTTTTTGATTGCTGAGTAATACTCCATTGTATATATATACCACACCTTCTTCTTCTTTTTTTTTTTAAATATGAAATTTATTGTCAAATTGGTTTCCATACAACACCCAGTGCTCATCCCAACAGGTGCCCTCCTCAGTACCCATCACCCACCCTCACCTCCCTCCCACCCCCCCATCAACCCTCAGTTTATTCTCAGTTTTTAAGAGTCTCTTATGTTTTGGCTCCCTCCCTCTCTAACCTCTTTTTTTTTTTTCCTTCCCCTCCCCCATGGTCTTCTGTTAAGTTTCTCAGGATCCACATAAGAGAGAAAACAGGGGTGCCTGGGTGGCGCAGTCAGTTAAGCATCCGACTTCAGCCAGGTCACGATCTCGCGGTCCAGGAGTTCGAGCCCCGCGTCGGGCTCTGGGCTGATGGCTCAGAGCCTGGAGCCTGTTTCCGATTCTGTGTCTCCCTCTCTCTCTGCCCCTCCCCCGTTCATGCCCTGTCTCTCTCTGTCCCAAAAATAAATAAACGTTGAAAAAAAAATTAAAAAAAAAAAAAGAGAGAAAACATATGATATCTGTCTTTCTCTGCCTGACTTATTTCACTTAGCATAACACTCTCCAGTTCCATCCACGTTGCTACAAAAGGCCATATTTCATTCTTTCTCATTGCTACGTATTATTCCATTGTGTATATAAACCACAATTTCTTTATCCATTCATCAGGCTCTTTCCATAATTTGGCTATTGTTGAAAGTGCTGCTATAAACATTGGGGTACAAGTGCCCCTATGCATCAGCACTCCTGTATCCCTTGGTTAAATTCCTAGCAGTGCTATTGCTGGGTCATAGGGTAGATGTATTTTTAATTTTTTGAGGAACCTCCACACTGTTTTCCAGAGTGGCTACACCAGTTTGCATTTCCACCTACAGTGCAAGAGGGTTCCCGTTTCTCCACATCCTCTCCAGCATCTATAGTCTCCTGATTTGTTCATTTTGGCCACTCTGACTGGCATGAGGTGTATACCACATCTTCTTTATCCATTCATCCATCGATGGACATTTGGGCCCTTTCCATACTTTGGCTATTGTTGATAGTGCTGCTGTAAACATTGGGGTACATGTGTCCCTTCAAAATAGCACTCCTGTATCCCTTGGATATATATTTATTTATATATAAATACCTAGTAGTACAATTGTTGTGTTGTAGGGTAGTTCTATTTTTACCTTTTTGAGGAACCTCCATACTTTTTCCAGAGTGGCTGCACCAGTTTGCATTCCCACCAGCAGTGCAAAAGAGATCCTCTTTCTCCGCATCCTTGTCAACATCTGTTGTTGCCTGAGTTGTTAACATTAACATTCTGATAGGTATGAGGTGGTATCTCATTGTGGTTTTGATTTGTATTTCCCTGATGATGAGCAATGTTAAGCATTTTTTCATGTGTTGGTTGGCCATCTGGATGTCTTCTTTGAGAAGTGCCTATTCATGTCTTTTGCCCATTTCTTCACTGGACTATTTGTTTTTTGGGTGTTGAGTTTGGTAAGTTCTTCATGGATTGTGGATACTAACCCTTTATCTGATATGTCGTTTGCACATATCTTCTCCAATTCCATCAGTTGCCTTTTAGTTTTGCTGATCATTTCCTTTGCTGTGCAGAAGCTTTTTATTTTGATGAGGTCCCAATAGTTCATTTTTGCTTTTGTTTCCCTTGCCTCCGGAGACGTGTTGAGTAAGAAGTTGCTGCAACCAAGATCAAAGAGGTTTTTGCCTGCTTTCTCTTTGAGGATTTTGTTGGCTTCCTGTCTTACATTTAAGTCTTTCATCCATTTTGAGTTTATTTTTGTGTATGGTGTAAGAAAGTGGTCCAGGTACATCCTTTGGCATGTTGCTGTCCATTTTTCCCAGTACCACTAGCTGAAGAGAGTCTTTATTCCATTGGATATTCTTTCCTGCTTTGTCAAAGATTAGTTGGCCCTAAGTTTGTGGGTCCATTTCTGGGTTCTCTATTCTGTTCCATTGATCTGAGTGTTTTTGTGCCAGAATCTTTTTTATTTATAAAAGGGGGAACTCATGAGCCTTCCTACACTTATTAAAAATAGTCAGTAGACCTCTGTGCATTTCTCTAAGCCCCCAAACGTGATCACACTCCCCAAATTACCCATTATAAATTTTCTGATTTTAGTGCAAACCTGATTACACTCCCCAAATTAGCCATTATAAACTCTTTCTGATTTTAGTGCCCTGGTGGTTTTCTCCATCCTAAAGGTGAGGGATTCATAACATGCTCTCCCATTTATCCTCTCCTATTTTTTTTGAAATTTACTACTCCTCTCAATGACTTTACAATTTTAAATAATATTATAAACTTCTTAATTCATCAACTTTGAATAGTATCTTTTGACTCTTTTTTATAAGATGAAGAAATTAGCCCTTCAATCTAGTTCTATTCTCCTTATGATAGTAAAACCATTACTGTTATATTCTTAGTGTTTTAACATTTATATTTCGCTCTATATTATACAATTCAAATTTTGTCTATAAATTGTTTCTAAAATAGTGAAAACCAACGATAGCATTTGGAGTATTTTCATTATGTGAATGTGATTGTAATAGGTTGTCAGAATTGGATTCTTTTTTTTCAGATTCACCTGGGGCTGCATTACAGCCAACATCTCCCACATTCCAGCGTTAGACTATCTAAGCAGGACTTGTAAAGCTTCTGGGTGAAAACCAGTTTTGCAACCCTTAGCTGATCTTCATCCCCCAGCCTATAAAAAGATTAGGGATTAAAGAGACAAATGTTTTGGAGAATGTGACCGAATTGCTGTGGTATTTTGAGTCCACCTCCGCAGGGGGGAGGGAATGAGTGCTTAAAGATAAGCACTTGGAGAACCTGATATGGGTCCTTTGGTCGACTGGACCGGTGTCAGGCACTTGCCTGGGGAATTTTAAAGGGTTGGTTGGAGTGCCTTGTGGCCTCAGAGTTAAAGACTGCTGGGAAATTCTTGTACTTTCCTATACCAAGCCCAAGCGGGGAGAGGCCTGGCCTGCACCGCTGGGTGCTCGAGTGGAGGGAACAGCAGGCTCAACAATCCGTGTCTCAGAGGAACCAAGAACACCATTTGGGAGAATGTCCTCTGTAAACACTGGCCGAATGTAGACACGAAGAGTCAAGTGAACTTTTGCTGCCCTTATCCTCTTTCCCAACAGGGCCCAGTCTCCACCTTACTCTCTCCTCTTCAAAATGACAGAGCTGTGCCTGGCAGACCTCAGAAGTGGCCACAAGATTTCAGTCACTCCCTGCGATGATCAGCCTGATAAGAGCGAGAGAAGCTTAAATTTAAACATGAATTTCCAAGTTTTGACTGGGACATTTTATGGAAATGAGCAGGGGAGGGACAGAGGCGGGGTGGGGGTGGGGAGGGAGAGAGAGAGAATCTCAAGCAGGTTCCATGCTTAGCACGGAGCCCAATACGGGGCTTGATCGATGACCCTGGCATCATGACCTGAGCCAAAACCAGAGTCGGAGGCTTAACTGACTGCACCGCCAGGGGCGCCCCAGGAAAAGAGACTGTTTGTAACTTAAAGTGAATGGAGAACTTTTTGCACCTGATATTGACCAGAGAAGTCATGGCCCTGACCCCAGATTTCATCTAAGGGGTCTGGACAAACTAGCCCTACAAAGTGGGCTTGAACAACATTGAGGAAGAGACCAAAGTGGTTTTCTATTGGCCCCCATGAACCTTGCTTGCTCGAGGGATGGGTGACATTATTTTTAGTAGCACCACCATGAATGATTGGGTGTAGGGAGACGAAATGTAACCCCATGTCCCTAAAAGGAGGACAGTTTTGGGAAGCCACATCAAATCTATTATTCTTTCTTATTCTCTGTCATTTGCTTAGTATCATGCCACATTTCAGTTTGCTTCAGCTTTAGGCCATGACTTTGGTAGATAGGTTTATATTATTTCTGGAGTTTATTTTTTTTTAAATATTTTTAATGTTTATTTTTGAGAGAAAGAGAGAGAGAGATAGAGCATGAGCCGAGGTGGGGCAGAGAAGAGGGAGACAGAGAGTCCGAAGCAGGCTCCAGGCTCTGAGCTGTCAACACAGAGTGCGATGCAGGGCTTGAACCCACGAACCGCGAGATCATGACCTGAGCCTAACTCGGATGCTCAACCGACTGAGCCACCCAGGCACCCCTATTTCTGGAGTTTCTAAATGCCCTTTTTCTTTTTATTCTGACAAAGAAAGCCCCTAATATTGGAGATGATATAGCTGCTCTTTCTCCTCTTCTTCCTCCTCCTCCTCCTCCTTCTTTTTCTTCTTTATTGAAATATATTTGCCATACTATAAAATTTACCCAGGTAAATTGTACAAATAGTTGTTAGCATGTTCACAGATAGGCACAAACATCTTCAGCAACACTTCTAGAACATTTTCATCATCCCAGAAAAAAATCTAGGACCCATTAGGAGTCCCTCCCATTTCTTTCCAATACCCCCAGCCCTCAGAAACCACTAATGAACTGTCCCCATATATTTGCCTATTCTGGTTATTTCAAATAAATGGAATCATATAAGGGGCGCCTGGGTGGCTTAGTCGGTTAAGTGTCCAATTCTTGATTTTGGCTCAGGTCATGATTTCACAGTTTCCTGAGTTCGAGGTCCACGTTGTCAGTTCAGAGCCTGCTTGGGATTCTTCCTTTTCTCTCTACCCCTCTCCCACTTGTGCTATCTCTGTCTCTGTCAAATAAATAAACTTTAAAAAATGGAATCATATAACATGTGATCCTTTGTAACTGGCTTCTTTCACTTAGCATATTTTTTAGCAGAGTATTTTTAAGGGTCATCCATGTTATAACACGTATTAGCATGTTTTCCCACTTTTATTGTTGGATACTATTCCAGTGATGGATGTTAGTTATTACATTTTATTTGTCTATTCATCACTTGGTGAACATGCCCACTTTCTGGCTATCATGAATAATGCTGCTGTGAACATTAGCTTGCAAGTTTTTTTGTGGCCATGTTTTCATTTCTCTTGCCTATTTGCCTAGGATCGAATGGCTGAGTCATATGGTAACTCTGTGTTTAATATTTTGAGGAACTGTTTTCCAAAGCAGCTGTGTCATTTTACATTCCCATCAGTGGAGTGTCTGGGTTCCAGTTTCTTCGCATGTTTGTCCGCACTTTTACTGCCTTTTTGATTAGAGCCATTTTTATGTGATTAGAGCCACATTTTATGTGATGTGGTTCTCAGAGTGTTTTTGATTTGATGTTGAGAATCTTCCCATGTGCTTATTGACCACTTGAATGTCTTCTTTGGAGAAATGTCTATTTAAAAAATTTTAATTTTTAATGTTTATTTTTGAGACACACACACACACACACACACACACACACACACACCAAGTGAGTGGGGGAGGGGCAGAGTAATGGTGACACAGAATCCAAAGCAGGCTTTAGCTTCTGAGCTGTCAGCACAGAACCTGAGGTGGGGCTTGAACTCACAAACTGTGAGATCATGACCTGAACCGAAGTCGGACACTTAACTGACAGAGCCACCCAGACACCCTGAGAAATGTCTTACTTAGATTCTTTGCCCATTTTTGGATTAGGTTATTTGTCTTTTTATTGCAAGTCCCTTATCAGATATATGATTAGCAGTTTACTTTTTTGATGGTGTCCTTTGAAGCACAAAAATGTTTTCATTGTGATGATGTTCAGTTTACTTTGTCTTTAGTTGCAAAACAGTCGTATTTAAGAAGGCTGATCTAACCCAAGGTCATAAAGATTTACTTCTATATTTTCTTTAATTAATTAATTAATTAATTAATTAAATTTGTGAGACAGAGCACAAGCAGGGGAGTGGCAGAGAGAAGGAGAGACAGAATCCCAAGCAGGTGCCACACTGTCAGCTCAGAGCCGACGTGGGGCTCGAACTCATGAACTGTGAAATCATGACCTGAGCTGAGATCAAGAGTCAGATGCTTAACCGACTGAACCACCCATGGGCCCCACTTGTATATTTTCTTGTAAGAGTTTTATTGTTCTAGCTCATGCTTGGGTCTGTGGTCCATTTTGAATTAATTTTTGCATATGGTGTGAGGCAGCGGTCCAACCAAGTTCATTCTTGTGCATGCGGGTGTCTAGTTGTCCTAACATCATTTATTGAAAAGACTGTTCTTTCCTCACTGAATTGTTTTGGAGCACTTGTTGAAAATCAGCTGAGTCTGACCGTGAGATTTCTTCATCTGGCTTCTTAATCACACTCCCCATTAGTTATGCCCCATTAGTTACTTTTTCCTTTGGACATTTCTAAGACTCCTGACTTCTTGTTCCAGTTTGGACCTAATTGTTTTCTAGGCTTGCTACACAGATGTCATCTGAATATTTCTTTTCTTTGTATTCTTGGATGACAGCCACTGTTGCTGAGACCTCGTGCCTCATGCACTCCCCCCCCTTGAATCCCTTTTTCATTTTACCAGAGAACATGATCAACTAAAACTTTTCAGAAATGATGTGAGGGAAGAGGGGAGCTCTCTTAGGGTTTAAATGTCTTGATGTGTCTTTGTTTTGCCCTCCCACTTGAATGATGGTTTGGCTGGAGAGAGAATTCTAGGGTCAAAAAGTTTTCTATCCAGAATTTCAAGGTATTGCTTAATGAGACCTCTGTCACTGATGAGAAGCTTGATGCTGACTGATTCTTGTTCCTTAGTAAGCAGCCTCTTTTTTTTTTCCTTCTGTCTGGAAGCTTTTAGAATCTTTTTTTTTTTTTTTTTACCTTGGTATTGATAAAACTTAATTTTCAGGAAGATAAAATCACAACTCCTGGGAAATCGTACAGTGTACATGTGTCATTAATGAGGGAAAACCGTTTCAGGGAACATTTGAGAAGTGTTTATAGATGATGCTAGGAGCTGACTGCCAGGATGGACAGGAAACTGGTGGATGTCCAGCAGGGCCCTATACGGCAACTTTAGAGGTTTTGTGTTCCATTGGACAGAATTCATCTCTACTGAAAAAAAAAATCTGCAACGTCAACTGTGCCTTTACAGAATTGTAAAGTAGTCAAACAGGCAGATAACTAAATGGAATACTTAGTAATCTCCTTTGCTTTTTTCCAAGTTTCAGATAATTAAAAAATTTTTTTAAATTTTTTTTAAATTTTTGAGAGAGAGAGAGAGAGAGAGAGAGCACAGGAGGGGCAGAGAGAGAAGGAGACACAGAATCCGAAGCAGGCTCCAGCCTCCAAGCTGGGAGCACAGAGCTTGACATGGGGCTCAAACCCAGAAACCGCAAGATCGTGATCTGAGCTGAAGTCAGATGCTCAACCAACTGAGCCACCCAGGCGGCTCTCAGATAATTTTTTTGACGGTCTTCTGAAATTACATGAGGATGTGTCTAGCTGTGGGTCTCCTCTCCCTTCATCCTTTTTTGAGTACATTTACTCCCTGAGGCTTTGAGGTCTTTTACTGAGAAGACATGTACCTTTCTCCAACACTGAGAAATTTTCTTTATTGTTTCTTTGATTATTTTCTTCCCTCCATTTGCTCTTTCTTCCTAGAATATCTAATAGGCAGATGTTGGACCTCTGGAATTTTTGCTTTTTTGTTTCTTAATTTTTTAAAGCCTTAGATTTCTGGTACTTCACTCCTATGTATGTTATGAGGCATCTCCTAAAAATAAGGCATTCTTCTACCATCCAGTAATAACATTATCACAACTAAGAAAGTTATTGGGAATTTCTTAATGTGATGTGGTATTCAGCCCATTTTAACATTTCCCCCATTACTCCAAAATTTTGTGTAACTTTTTCGGAATCAAAGCTTAACTGAAGTGTGGTGGTGTGTGTATATTTCCGTATGTGTAAGTAAACAGTTTGGTGTGCTATCAAAAAGTAAGCCTGTGTAGACTAGCTCTTCTTTTTAGTTGTTGTAAAATCCAGTACCCAATCAAGGTTCAGTCATTTCATTTGATTATTCTGTCTCTTTAGTCTTTCATGTTCTAGAACACCCTTCCTGCTCCTTTACCCCCCTTTGTCCCCAGGAATCGACTTTGTGAAGACATGAGTCCATTGGTTTATTTCTTCCTTTTCTCTTCCTCCTTTATCTTGCCCCTTCCCCATTTCCTTCATTCTTCTTTTGATATGGGAAATTTCAAATATGCTCCTAATCTGAGAGAAAAACAACAGCTCCCCTAGCACCTACAGCCCAGCTATCATAATCATTGGCTCATGTTCAGACTTGCCTCATCTATACCCCTTACCACTTCTCTTCTCTTTCTCTTGCCATTGGATTGTGTTGAAATCAATAACAGCCTTCAGAACATTTCGTCCTCAAATGTTTCAGTATGTATTTATAAATGATACAGGTAGTAGCTCAGCAAGGACTGTTGGCTAGAGCGTAGACGTGTGGCCTTCCCACATAACAGCTACCCAGCATGGTGCCTGGGTTCTGAGAGGGACTGTCTCAGGTGGGTGTTCCAAGGGCCCAGGGGTTGGGGTGGGGTGCCCAGGCTTCCTAGGATCCAACCTTGGATGTCTGCTACATTCTGTTGGCACACAAGATCCTAAGGCCAGCTTAGAATCAAGAGAAGGGAAATTGGGGGTTGCACTCTACCTCTTTTCCTCTTTTCCTTTTTTCTTTTGCTTCCTCTTTAAGACTGGATAATATTCCTCAGAGTGTATTAAACTCCACTTCTTGTGAGGAACAGCCTGTGGGTAAAGAGGAAGGACTTGATGGCGGCCGTCTGTGGAGACTGTTGATTCTGCAGAGCTTCTCGAGAGCTGAGATCTTCCCTGCTGGGGAGTCAAAAGGTCTGACTCTCCAACTTGCTGAACCTTGAGATGACAGCAGTGGAGAAGCAACTAGAAGCAGGGAAAGACCAAAATCAGAGAAGCACGGTGGAAAGCAGGAAAGAATAATGGAGTAAGGAAGGTGGTGTCTCAAGAATCACAGATCTGCAAGTTCGTTTAAACCTCTCTGTGGCTTCTTGTATCTTCAGATCCAAATTTACTTCTGCCACCTAATTCCCAAGGCCCACAGCAAACCACATTCCTGCTCCTTTCACCTTGTTCAAATAGCCAATGTCATGTGTCATGTCATTTCTCCTGAGACTCTCAGGATATTTTCCTCCTGGTCCTTACCACATTCCCAGTGGGTACATGCTAATTTAGGTTGGTATCTCTAAGTTTTATTGGGGAATAATGGAGCTAAACACACTAAAGGCACCCCCTTCTCTGCTATGCCTGATTTCTAGGGTCATGAGGAAAGAGACTTTTCCGGGCAATGAGGGGTGATGTGTTGAAAAGGAGGCCTAGGAGACTGGGGGGCCAGTGTCTGCCGGGAACAGGGGAAAGGACCCCATGGTAAGGCAGAATTTCTTTTTCACAAGCAAAGAACCTCAAAAGTGCCCCTGAGATTTGTACATTTTCACTAGGAATTAACAGCTCTCAGTTACAAGTGCTTTTAGCTCACCTCGAAGCTGTATCCCGAACTGATGACAATTTGTCTGACTGTGGTGCAGATAGGAGGAAGCCTTTCACTGCTATTGGAAAAGGAATTGGAAATAAATGTTCCTGTATTTTAAACACTTTTTGAAAAGAAAATCTGGGGACAGCCATAACATGAATAAATCTGATACTTAAACATCCTTGAGAGAAAAGGGAGATGGCTGGTTCCATTCACAGCAACAGGCCTGTGTTTGGTTTGTTGGCAAAGAGAACCAGTCTGGATGTTGGTAATATATCTGCCAAGCTTCTGGAAGAAGTTTAAAGAGTGTCAAGGAAGTGAAGGCCTGGAGTAGGTTCTTTGGGGATCTAAAGATTAAAGGCACACACAGGCAAACCAAGTCAGTGCATGTGTGAGCTCCTGAAATAGGTTTAAAGCAAGAGTCTGGGCTTTGTGAGTGGCTGTGATTTGTTATGTTTTCTTGGTTGTCATGGTGCTGGGTGGTCAGTCTTAACATTCATTTTGCTTAAATGGTTCAGAAATGTTTTAGTTTGGTGTCTTCAGTTTTTTTTTTTTTTTCTCCCAGTGCCTGTGTGTTGTGTTCAGATAATTTTGCTCATGATTCCACATCTTTGTATTAAAATCCTTCTCCAGGGGCACCTGGGTGGCTCAGTCAGGTAAACATCTGACATTGGCTCAGATCATGATCTCGCAGTTCATGGGTTTGAGCCTTGTGTCGGACTGTGTGCTGACAGCTCAGAGCCTAGAGCCTGCTTCAGATTCTTTGTCTTCAGCCTCTCTCCCTGTCCCTCCCCTGCTTGTGCTCTGTCTCTGTCTCTCTCAAAAATTAAAAAAAAATGCTCTCCAAACTGAATTAAAATGTTAAATATTAAGAGTTAACTAGTTAACCAACTCCTATGACATTTGTCTTATTAACCAGTGACTAATCCGTGGCTTGGAGCTTGGACTCCCTGTCTCTGAGGACATAAATGTCAAAATGTTGGTTCGATTCCTAGCTAAATCACACAATGTTCTTGTTTCAATTGGAAAATATAACTTAATTCTAAGGACTGGGTTCTTTGTTCTTCTACACACTCACTCACCACCCATATTCCTTCTTTCTTTGAAATAATGGGACAGGAGTCCCAGCTTCTTTCCCCAGAAAGTGATTGTTCCCACCAGGAGCAATGGAGGTAGCCATTTTCACACAAGCAGTGGTAGTAAATCCAGTGTTTGTCTTTCAGAGCCTGTTCTGTATATGTTCCAGAATATTCATAAGAATGCATGATGCCTCCACGTAATATTTATCATAATGAATTGACTTTCTTTCCTTTGTTTATTAATTGATTGATGGATTCCTGCGTCCACTCATTCAGGGTAATTTCAGACCACCTATGTTTTTGTGTCTTTGGTTCAGATTTGGTGCCCCACTGGAGAAAAGTGTATTTTGGTCTTCATTTATCTTGAGCAGTATCAAAAGGCTATATGGGGGGAGCAGGGTGGAAGAAAGTGATTAAACAACTACAAGTGATAGTTTCTTGGGAAATGGAAAGATGAATAAAAGTGTGAATGGAAAGAATTCTGAGGTGATACTAGTATTTTTTAAATTGAAGTTTTTCGAGAACTTTCTCTTCATGAGGAAAGAATTTGGTGAGCTTTTGACATTTAAATAGAAGCATACGTACACCAGTTCACTAATCCCATTCATGAAGCTCCACCATCATGACCTCATCACCTCCCAGAAGCACCACCTCCTGACACCGAACACCTCAGAGTTAGGACAGTTAGCCTGTGTTTTTGGGGGACACAGACATTTAGACACAGCACTTGAGTTTTATTCCATTTGTGAGCTTCCTCTAATTCATTCCTCCATTCTCCTATTCTTGGACATTTGGGTTGTTTCCAGGTTTGGGCTGTTATGAACCAGTGCTGTGGCATTCCTGTACATGTCTTTTGGTGGACATATGCATTAATTTGTCTTGAGCACACACCTCAAAGTGAATTGCTGAGTCGTAGGGCAGTAGATGTTGAATTTTGTTAGAGGTAGTAAATGCCAGTCGTTTCTCATAGTGGTTGTTCCAATGTCTAACTGCTTCGTAGACTCTCGGTCAGTCCTGTTTTCAGCCTCACTTCCTTTCATTGCTGCTGCCTATTTCTTTTTTTTTTTTTTCAACGTTTATTTATTTTTGGGACAGAGAGAGACAGAGCATGAACGGGGGAGGGGCAGAGAGAGAGGGAGACACAGAATTGGAAACAGGCTCCAGGCTCCGAGCCATCAGCCCAGAGCCTGACGCGGGGCTCGAACTCACGGACCGCGAGATCGTGACCTGGCTGAAGTCGGACGCTTAACCGACTGCGCCACCCAGGCGCCCCTCTGCTGCCTATTTCTGAGTACTTGGAGAGTCTAAGGAGTGAATCTTCTGGTTTTGGCTCTCGCTGCTGTCGTAGGATTTCGTTTTCTCAGGACCACTGAGTCCAGTTTGCAGTGGCCCATTGGCTGGCCAGCTTTTAACATTTTCATGCTATTTTCCTGTTCTTTCTGTCCTTATGGATTTCTGCATTTAAGGTTTTTCTTTTACTGCTGTTTTATTGGGTTTATCAGGAATTAGTAGAACTAAATGCTTATGTTCACTCCGCCATATTAAACCTATTCATTTTTAAACTATGCTACCTTCACATGATCACTGGAACTATTTATTTAAACACACGTAGATGGGTTTCAGTTGCATCTTGAGTTTGGAGCAGTAGGAAAGAAGCAGCAAAATGCAAGTCCTTGGACAGTAGGGAAAGGTCAGCCTATTTAGGGAATGAAATCTTCTACCAAAAAAGAGTACTCAATAATACCAAGCTGTGATAGGCATAATTATTTAATGATACTATGTTATGGGGATTATGAGAACTTTTTAGTAGGTAGGAACAGGCAAGTTGAAGGTGATGTTTCTTCTTGGTAGCCTTAGCATTCTTTTATTGGGTCACTTTTTAAAATGTTTATTTTTTAGAGAGAGAGGGGATGGAAGATACAAAGTGGGCTCTGTGCTGACAGCAGAGAGCCTAATGCAGGACTTGAACCCACAAACGGGGAGATCAAGACCTGAGCAGAAGTCAGATGCTCAACTTACTGAGCCATCTAGGTGTGCCTGTTGGGTCATTTAAGTGATACCTGGAATGAGCCGGGGGCACAATTGCAAGAGATCAGAGTGGAGGTGAATTCCAAATACTGAAATGAAAAACATAATGCCTTTGCATCAAACTACTGGTATATAAGTACCATAAAATACTCCTGGTTCAAGTTAGTTCAATAAAACCAAAAGTATAAAAAGTGTCACTCACATGGTCAGTCCCTATGAGAGGACCAGCTTTTTTGGGTCTCGGATTTTGCATCTTACCCTTAAAAGCCACAGGGTGCCCGTCACAGAGGGCAAGTCCACCACTTTTTGGGTCCCACTGTCTTTCATGTCTAAAATACAAATTCTAAAAAGACATGTCTGCATTGACTCTGGGCTTTCCTGTTTTCTTGATGGTACATCCCAATGACGCACTGGTGTCAGTAGAAATTCAGGAACTGTAACCCATGGTGCGCACTTCACTGGGGAGGTGGCAATGAATTTGAGTCGAGAACAATAGGAGCTAAGCTTAAAGATCAGGAAAAAAATGAGGTCAAATGTAAGGAGAGATTTTATAGACACATTGTGTCAGCCAAGGTCCTGGCAGGGCACAGATAACGCAATAAAATTATAACTTGAGAAGAGATTAATGAAGGGCTGTTCACAAAGGAAAGCACAAGGTGGAGGGAACAGTGAAGCCAGGGCTGTCCCTACACCTGACCAGAAAAGAGGTGGCTGGACTCTGGAATCTGGGATCATGTACAGAGAACCCCTTAAAAGAACCCATGGCTTTCCATTAAGGGTCACAGCCAGCCTGAGGTGACAGAGAAGGAACCTGTAGAGTACCCCAACCTCACTCTCTTCCCTCCCTCACATCTTCTGCGAGGGTGCCCCATTGGCTGAACTTAACTAGAGGCAAGGGGGCAAAGGAGCCCCATTGATACCCCATTGATACCCATTGATACTTTGTAGCTCAGCCTCCTTGGGAAGATCACAGGGTAGTGAAAAGTGGAGAAAGGATCTGGAAGGGCAAATAGGAGATACCTGGCACACGTGTCAACGGTCAGCATGGGTGAGTTCTCTTAGGAACTATCTGCAGGCTGCTGGAAGAATTCTTCTTAGAGAAGTTTTGGAAACAGTGTACCTGCAGATTACTCTTTCTCTCTCTCTCTTAATGTTTATTCATTTATTTTGAGAGAGTGTGCAAGTAAGTGAGAGGCAGAGAGAGACTCCCAAGCAGGCTGTAGGCTGTTGGTGCAGAGCCTGACACAGGGCTTGATCTTACGAGCCTGGGATCATGACCTGAGTGAAAACGAGAGTTGGATGTTTAACTGACTGAGCCACCCAGGCGCCCCTACCTGCAGATCTTTCTTACAATTAGAGTACTTCTTCCAGCTGCCATTAATTCAGGTATGTCATAAGTGTTAAGAACAAAGTACAGGTATCAGACCTAGTGAAATTCATTTTGTAATAACAGGCTTCTCCCCTGAAGAGGAAATGCCCATTATTATTAACAATAAAACTGATTGCACAACATTTTGCAGCATACAGGGACTTTTACGTACATCATTTTGTGTGAGTCTGTATTTAATTTTGTGAGGTGGCTAGGAATATGGACCTGGGGATGTGTGGGTGGCGCAGTCAGTTGAGCCTCTGACTCTTGGTTTTAGCTTGGGTCATGATCTCATGGTTCATGAGTTCAAGCTCTGTGTCGGGCTCTGTGCTGCCAGTGTGAAGCCTGCTTGGGATTCTCTCTCTCCTTCTCTCTCTGCCCCTCCCCTGCTTTGCGTGTGCTCTCTCTCTCTCAAAATAAATAAACTTAAAAAAAAAAAAGAATATAGATCTGTTTCACAGATGAGAAAAATGAGTCTCACAGAGGTTGCCTAAAATAAGTGAAAGCCTGATTTTGAATCAGGTGTCCTGATTTCCAAATTCAGGTGCTTTCCACAAAGAGAAACTCAAATCACCTGCAACATTTTTTTTTTAAGCAAGAATGATGACAATATAAGGAATGTAAGAAGTTCTTCCCCTTTCTAGATATAGCTGAGTGGATTTTGTGACTATGATATTCCTCCTTTGCAGCTAATGTTTTCCTGCCTTCTATATGGGAGACACCCTCTGGTGATGATAAAAGGGACCCTCCTAAGTGGGGTCCCTTATAACTCCAGTATTGTGTACCCTTGAACCTGAGCCAACCTCTGAAAGAGATATGCTTGCTATCCTAATAGCCCCCATGTCTGATTATGCTGCAGTGGTCTACACTAGAGTAATTCAGATGACTGAATAGTCAACAAGTTTGGCCAGAGTTTTAATGATCATAATGAAAAAGCCATATGCAGGAATATATTTGGGGAAGAGTGCATGGTGATTTTGTCGACAGCCTATGTGCCTTGGCCCACGTCCTCATTCTGGGGTTTGCAGGGGTGACATTCTGGTAATTTGACTTTGACTTCTCATTGGCAGCCCATCCAGTGCAGGAGAGAAGCTAAGTCTACCAGGCAGTGAATCCCTGGAGCATTCTCTCCTCTTGTTTGTTATTCTGACATTTGAGAAGTAGCCTCATTCATGGTATGATCTCACACTCCTCGCTTGGCAAGTGGATTCAGAATCGTCTTTCTGACTGTCTTTTTAATATAGTAAATATAATTTATATAAATCCCTGATCGTAAGTGTTCGGTTAGCTAAGTTTTGGGAGTTCGATACACCTATGTAGCCAGTATCCAAACCAAGGTATGAGACATTTTTATCATTCCCGAAAATCTTCTTCTCTCTTCCGAGTCTGTCCCTTCATTTCACACCTCCCCTGAAAACAGGCACCACTCTTCTGACTTCTAATAGCCCTAAATCTTCTAAGATTATTTTCTAAATGATCATCAGCATGATTATTTTGTCTATTCTTGAACTTTCATGTCAGTGGAATCATACAGTATCTGGCTTATTTCACTCAACCTAATGCCTTTGAATTTGTTTGTGTTGTTGTGTATCAGTAATGTGTTCCTTTTTATTGCTGGAAGTTTACCACGGTTTGAAAATACCACAATTTGTTTGCTTATTCTCCTGCTGTTGGATATTCGAGTTATTTTCATTTTTGGCCTGATATACATAAAGCTTCTATAAACATTCTTCTATAAGTCTTTCTGTGGGCATCTGCACTTGTTTCTGTGGTCTATTCCTAAGGGTGGAATTGCAGGTCATAGGTAGGTGTATATTCAGATTTTCTTGCAGTTTTCGTATTTTTTTTTAATATCTATTTATTCTTGAGAGCGCACGTGCGAGAGAGAGGCGAGAGAGCAGGCAGAGAGAGAGAGGGAGACACAGAATCTGAAGCAGGCTCCAGGCTCCGAGCTGTCAGTGCAGAGTGCAATGCGGGGCTCGAACCCACGAGATGTGGGATCGTGACCTGAGCTGAAGTCAGACGCTTAACGGACTGAGCCATCCCGGCACGCCTGCAACTTTTAAATACACATTTTGTTGTAGAATAATTTTAGATTTACAGAAGTATTTCGAAGATAATACAGAGAGGTCCTATATATGCCATACCCAGTTTCCCCATTGTTGACATGTTACATTAATATGGTACATTTGTCACAATTAACGAATATATATTGATACATTATTATCAACTAAAATTCATACTCTTCAGATTTCCTTAGTTTCTATCTACTTTTTGTTTCTGTCCATGATCCCATCCTAGACACTACATTACATTTGCTTGTCGTGTCTCCTTAGGCTCCGCTTGTCTGTGGCATTTTCTCAGACTTCCCCTGTTTTTGATGACCTTGACTGTTTTGAGGAGGACCTGTCAGGTATCTGGTAGTGTGGACCTCAGTTGGGATTGGCTGATGTTTTTCTTCTGCATAGACTGGAATTACCATCGGTTTGGCAGAGGAAGAACACAGAGGTAAAATGCCGTTTTCATCACATCATATCAAGGGTACATGCCATGCACATGACTTTTCAGTGATGGTAACCTTGGTTACCTGCTTGAAGTCGTGTTCGTGAGGTTTCTCCCCTGGAAGACTGCCCTCGCTCCCCTTTCTATACTGTGTTCACCGTGTACAAGCCACGCTTAAGGAGTAAGGAGTCGAGGATGGAGGATCTCCATAAATTACAGTTGACCTTTGCACAATGGGGGTTTGAACTGCACGGGTCCCCTTAGATACAAGGTTTTGTTTCCTTGATAAATACAGTCCAGTACTGTAAATGTATTTTATCTTCCTCATGATTTTCTTAGTAACATTTTCTTTCCTTAGCTTCCTTTATCGTAAGAGTACGGTATGTAATACTATAAGATACAACACACGCATTCATTGACTGTTTATGTTATTGGCAAGGCTTCCGTTCAATAGTAGGCTATTAATAGTTAAGTTTACGGGCAGTCAGAAGTCCTACTCGGATTTGGCACTGCATGCAGGGGCTGGGGGTTGGCACCCCTAAACCCTTCATTGTTCAGGGGTCAACTGTATGGAATCGTATTGAATTCTTTGGCATGGGAGATTTATGTTTAGTTTTTAAGAAGTGGCAGTACCTTTTTATCCTTGGACAAGTAATGCCCGAGAGTCTGTGTGTTTCTCATCCTCACCAACACTTGCTGTTGTCATTCTGACTTTGACCGTTCTAGTTGATGTGAAGGGGTGTCTCACTGTGGTTTCAACCTGCATTCGTGATGACTAATGATGTTGAGTAACTTTTCACGTACTTATTGCCCATTCCCGTATCTTCCTTTGTGAAATAACTCTCTGAGTCTTTTGCCCAATTTTTTGTTTGTGTTGTCTGTCTTTTTATTATTGAGTCGAGGAGTTATTTGTATATTCTGGGTAAAGTTTCTTTGTTTCACAAATGCATGACATATTTTCTCCCAGTCTGTGGTTTACCTTTTGGTTTTCTTAATGGTGTCGTTTGATGAGCTGGATTTAAGATTTTAATGAAGAGATTTGGGAACCAGCGTTGGAAGTAATGAGCCTTCACTCATTCTATATCTGATGCTGCGAATTTTTAGTTACAAAGATGTATATGCTGATAGGCATAAGGATTGTAACCATGCTTTCTTTTCAAGGCATCTGATAGGGCATGAAGAGAAAATTAGCAGAGGAAAGTTAGACTTCCCCGTAGTAACAGCAGTTGTATTGCGGAGCGTGAAGATTCCAGATGTATTAGGTCTCTTGAGTAGCAAATGCCAGCGCATAGAAGAAGCCCATGTAAGAAGGTGGCGTTCTGTCCTTGGCCAACTTTGCATTCTTATTTTCTAAAGCATTGGCATCATAGTGGATGACACAGTGCACGAGAGGGCTGTGCTATGTGCTGCTCAAGTTAAGCCCTTGCAGACACTTGAGGAATCATGAGAAACAGTAACACAGCAGCTGCTGCCAGCTTTTCCCCAAGATTTGATGACCGACTGCACAGATTAACAAAACAAGGAGAGAAGCAAGCTCCAGACTCCTCCTCGAGAGGCAGAAAGAATTCCTCTTAGGAGAAGGGGCATCATGTGATATTAAATATTGACTCATTACATGGTTCTGGGGAGATGCTTTCAAGCTTCTTGGAATACCAGCAACAGAGAACAAGCTTTCTGAATTAGCGTTCATGTGCGAACTCACTGACCAGCCAATGCTGACATTAGCTACCTGAAATGATGCTTGGTTCTAATGCTGATCATTGTTAGCTCCTATCTTTTATTATTTGTGATAAGGTTTGATTTTGATAATAATCATAGTTCTCAAGTTGAAAAGCCTTAGTAGTCTCTAATTTACGCTAAGTAAATTCTGGCTTCTTGGTTGGTTTCTGTCAATTCTGAATTATTTAGCATACCGTTTGTAATATTTAACTTTGGAGAAAAGTATGTAGAAGATCATTATAGACTTATTCTTTGATACCTACCCTGTTTGGAACTGAAACAAGACTTATCTTTATTTTTGTTTGTATATTGTGACTTTTGGCTAATAAGGGCTCGAATACCTTCAGTTTTCTTGGGTTCCACCTGTATTCTAGAATTCTCCATTTGTATACTTACCATTGATCCTGCAAAACTCAGAAAAAATAACAACGGCTCACAGAGGAAGTGGCCATGGCTTAATGTAATGAACAGATAAAAGCTGAAGGGGTCAGAACACCCTTAAATGCAAAGAAATAAAAAATTAGGGACTTGACATTATTTAGAAGACTTAAAAATCATGGCATTCCTCAACACAATTTAAAAATTCTAAAATATGAATAAAAAGTTTATACATTAAAAACATTGTTCTGACTTTTTAAATTAAAAAATTTGTTAATTAATTAATTTATTTATTTGAGAGAGGGAGAGTGTGCACAAGAGGGGGAGAGAGACAGAGGGAGAGTGAGAGAGGCTCCACACTCTGCCCAAAGCCTGACGTGGAGCTCGATTCCTTGAGCCTGGCATCATGACCTGAGCTGAAATCAAGAGTCAGATGCTCAACTGATTGAGTCGCTTAGACGCCTTGGTTCTTCTTTTTTTTTAATGTATTCTTTAGGAAGAGAATATGATTTTTTTTCTCTCAGACAAAACTATCTCTGAATTTAGCCATCATCTTGTTCTAACTGCCTCTTTCCTTGCTACTTCAGGTGAACCTCTTTGTGCTGCTGTCTGTGGTGTGTGTCCTCTTAAATCTAGCTGGATTTATTCTCGGCTGCCAAGGGGCCCAGTTTGTGTCCAGCGTGCCCCGGTGTGATCTGGTAAGTAATCCTAGAGCATGGCTGTGCACCTGCATGGACCCTGGCCTGTCTGGCTTTCCAGGGGTGCCAGTGTGTGCCCAGCAGCATCCTAAAGTGAAATCTGAAGTCAGGCAGAGAAAGTGGGAAAACAAAACAAAGAACTGGCCTGCTAGTTATTTTACTCACATTGTCAACTGTTTTTTTCCAAAGCGGGGACCATCTAGCAGAACCCCAGCACCACAGTAATATGCCGCATCGTTAGTTAGTGGATGGATGGATAGGTCAGGTCTCCACAAGCAATAACTGTCTGCTCTCGTCTCAAGAGGGAAAATGGAGATTATCAGAATACAGTTCAGCAGTCCTTTATCTGAAACCTTTGGAGGCCAGGTGTGTTTCAGCATTCAGAATTTTCCAAAGATCAACATGGTGCATACATGATTTCCTCTGTAATGCACTGTGGGACTCTGGGACAGCAGGCTTTAATCAAAACTTTTGGTTTGCAGGGCTTTTTGGATTTCAGAACTGTGGATAAGAGGTTGTGGTCCTGCACAATCTCTGAATTTTTTCCTTTAATTTTTAATGGTGGTAAAATGCATGTAGCAAAAAAATGTACCATCTTAACCATTTTTAAGAGTTAAGTTCAGGGGCGCCTGGGTGGCGCAGTCGGTTAAGCGTCCGACTTCAGCCAGGTCACGATCTCGCGGTCCGTGAGTTGAAGCCCTGCGTCGGGCTCTGGGCTGATGGCTCAGAGCCTGGAGCCTGTTTCCAATTCTGTGTCTCCCTCTCTCTCTGCCCCTCCCCCGTTCATGCTCTGTCTCTCTCTGTCCCAAAAATAAATAAACATTGAAAAAAAAAATTTAAAAAAAAAAAAAAAAGAAAAAAAAAAAAGAGTTAAGTTCAGTAGTTGAAGTTCATTCATATTGTTGTGCAACCAATCTCCAGGACATTTTCTTGTTGCAAAACTGAAATTCTGTATGTATTAAACAATTCCCCTACCTTCTTGGCCCTCCCCCCACTCCACCGCACCCCCCCCCCGACCCTGCTTCCAGCAGCCACTCTTCTGCTTTCTGACTCTATGAATTTAACTGATCTAGGTACCTGATATAAGTGGAACCATACAGCGTGTGTCTTTTTGTGACTGGCTTACTTCACTTATTTCACTTAGCCTAATGTCTTCAACACGCCCACATGTAGCATGTGTCAGATGTCCTTTAAGGCTTGAGTAATATTCCATCGCGTATGTATACCATATATAATTTTTTAACCACAAAAATGCTTAAGTGTCATAAAAATCGGCTTGCAAATATCTCTCTGAGAGCGTGCTTTCAATTCTTGTGGGTCTATACCCAATTGCCGGCCATCTTTGAACTTTTTTTTTTTTAAGTTTTAAAATTTCTTAGAGAGAGAGAATGTGCATGCATGCAAGCAGGGAAGAGGGGCAGAGAGGGAGAGAAAGAGAATCTCAAGCGGGCTCCATGCCTGGCATGGAGCCTGATGCAGGGCTCGTCCCCACGACCCTGGGATCATGATCTGAGCCAAAAGCAAGAGTTGGCTGCTCAATGGACTGAGCCACCCAGGCACCCCCATCTTTGGACTTTTTTTTTTAAGTTTTTATTTATTTTTGAGACAGGGAGAGACAGAGCATGAGCAGGGGAGGGGCAGAGAGAGAGGGAGACACAGAATCTGAAGCAGGCTCTAGGCTCTGAGCTGTCAGCACAGAGCCCGACACAGGGCTCGAACCCATGAACCATGAGATAATCACCTGAGCCAAAGTTGGACGCTTAACTGATGGAGCCACCCAAGTGCCCCCATCTTTGGACTTTTTAAAAGGACTTCTCAGTGACAAATACCTCTGTGTGGCACAAAGCAAAAGAAACAGACTCTTGAGAAGCCGTAGTCAGTGTCACCTAATTTGGAACTTGGTTCCCAGGCAGTGTCGTCCCTTAGAAACCAGGAGGATGTAAGTGGAAGAGTGGCCGCGTGTCTCACAATGGATGTGACGGTAGAAGTCCTGGCCTTACCCAGCAGGAGAGCTCCTCAGGGACTCACCCCAAACCTGTTGCCCTTTCTTAACACCCCTTTACGAGTTTTCTGATTTGTCATTGCATTGTGTAATAACCCTAAGTTACGGGACCCCAGGCTCACAGCCGTTTCTGGTTTTCAAGGTCCCCTGCGATTCGCCATCGCCCTGCCTGCTCCCTAAGGCAGCTCACGCTCCTGGTAACACTGCAAAGCCTGCCCGGCATTGCCCTGCTTTCTGACCTCTAACAACGCTGTCTCCCCACCCCTCAAATTCCTTATCCCTCACTTCCCTGTTCCTTCAAATGGTATCGCTCGTTTAAAGCCCCAAAGATTATTTTGTTCAAGAAACAGTCCCTGAAGCCCCAGGGAAGATCATCTTCCAGAATGTCCTATATGTACATCTCGTAGATATTTATCCTTCTCATTTTTGGGGTCGGAGACATTTTATATACCTGCCTTCTCTGTTCCTCCAAGCTGGGATCAGCCCGAGGGCAGCGCCTGGTTCTCTCTTATTTTGGGCCCAATGGCCCCCTTCACTGCCTTCTATTCCTTCATGTACAGAGTTTCCGGAAAAAAAAAATGTTGAACAAAACTTGGTTTTCCAATTACTAATCACACAGCAAATTAGAAGAGGCTAAGAGACCAGACACAGGCTGGAAGTGAAAAGTCGTAGTATACTGAAAGACAGTTTGGCAAAATTATAGCATCTCTTAGGTGCAAGAGACTGTGTTAGAGGCTGCTGAGAGTAGGAGGGAAAAGTCAGACCTCCTTTCTGACCTGGAAGTTTATCACGTAGCAGGAGGAATGGGATAAGCCTGGCAAACGCTGGATTAGTGTTTGGGCAGGACATGAATATGTGCCCAACTGCAAGCGGCTAGAGCGGGGCTGCCCGTCAGACTGACACACGGTGCTCAGGGCAAGCAGAGAAAGAAGGGCTTGTATCCGGGGGCAGATAGGGAAGGGCTACCTGGAGTCTAGGTGTCTGAGTTGGACCTTGGAGTATGGATAAATAAGGAGAGTGTGTAGAACCCAAGAGAAGACAGGACTCAGAGGACAGTGGGGAGATCAGCCCTGGTGGTGCTGGAAAATTGCAAGGGGTTAAGGGTATATTTAATGGACTTTTCTGAGAAATTCTGTGGTTCAGGGGCACCTGGGTGTCTTGGTTAAGCATCTGACTTCCGCTCAGGTCACGATCTCACAGTTTGTGAAGTATGAGCCCCGCAAAGGGCTCTGTGCTGACGGCTCAGAGCCTGGAGCCTGCTTCGGATTCTGTGTCTCCCTCTCTCTCTGCCCCTCCCCTGCTCACGCTCTGTCTCTCTCTGTCTCTCAAAAATAAATAAATGTTAAAAAATATTAAAAAAAAAAGGAATTCTGTGGTTCTCTACCCTGAGTGCCCATTAGAGTCACCTGAGGGAACTTTTTAAAGAAAAAAAAAAAAGAGATTCTATACTCAGTGATTCTCAGTCGGCCTGGAGTGGGGGCCTTGGCATCAGTATCTTCTTATGTTTTTTTTTGTATTATTCAAAAATAAATAACTGAGAGAGAGAGAATGAAAGGGGGAGGAGCAGAGAGAGAGGGGATAGAGGTTCTGAAGTGGATTCTGTGCTGACAGCAGAGACCCCGATGTGGGGCTTGAGCTTATGAACCACAAGATCATGACCTGAGCAAAAGTCAGATGCCTAACCGACTGAACCACTCAGGTGCCCTGTGTGTCTTCTTATGTTTTTCAGTGTATTTTTAATTAAAGGTTTTTTTTCCCCCACCACAAAACCAACTCTGTGATTGTTTCTGATTATAAAACTAAAAATTTGGACAAGCCCTAAAAGTATAGGACAGAACTTAAAAATCATTTGAAATCACACCCTTCTGGGTTAGCACTGTTAACCACTGATGGATTTTGGGGGCACCTCTTTATGCATAAAAACACACATAATTTTCCATCAGTGGGAACATATAATTGTTGTTTTTCTTCAGGGAGGCTGTTTGACAAATGAAATCTTTTTGGGGATGGGGACACTTTCTGTCCTTCCCTCTCCACCATGTCACCCCAAATCCCTGGTAACAAACTGGGGAGTCTCCATTTGTGTTTCCATGTTATGTTATCCTACATAAATATGTAGGAAGTGGGGGCATTAATGATTTATCTTCCCAAAATGGGACATAGTGTGTCTACTTCCCTACATACTGTTTTTCTCACTTAAAGGTATATTAGATACTCCCCTCTTTTTTATTCTTTTTTTAAAGGTTAGCCCTCTATTTCCTTGTTGTCTATGATGGCTTGGGGTTTGGCCCATAAAAACAATGTTGCCACACATACCATTCTCTCCCTGGGGGCTTTTCGCTCCATGGAGGAAGCTCCCAGGTCAGAGATTGTTGCTGGTGGGGAAGGCGTATTTTTTCTTCTGTTTGTCTCATTTTTTTTTACAAAAATTACACAATCAGGGGCGCCTGGGTGGCTCAGCCGGTTAAGTGTCCAACTTCAGTTCAGGTCATGATCTCATGGTTGGTGAGTTTGAGTCCCGCATCAGGCTCTATATTCCTAGCTCAGAGCCTGGAGCTTGCTTGCTTCAGATTCTGTGTCTCCCTCTCTCTCTTCCCCTCCCCCCTCAAAAATAAATAAACACTAAAAAAATTACACATTCAACCATTTGGTGACCCTGTTTTTTAAAATTGAGGTAAAACTTAAAATGAAATATACAGATCTTAAGGATGCAGTTCATTGAGTTTTGACCAGTGGATACATGCATCTTGGTGAATGTATGCACTGGTGAATACACACCACACGAGATTTAAAACATTAGTTTTGCCCGTTGTTGGACTTCACCTGAATGGGGTCAGGTATGTACCTTTCTGTGTCTGACTTATTTTGCTCAGCGTAACACTTTTGAGATTCATCCGTGATTTTGTGTTGTATCAGTCCCTTCTTTCTTTTGCACATCAGTATTTCATTATATGAAAACATCACAAGTTGTTTAATCCGTTCTCCTGTTGATGGACATTTGTGTTGTTTCCAGCTTGGGGATATTATGAACAGAGCTATTATAAACATTTTTGCATAGCTGTGGTTTTTCTTGTGACCGTTTTCTTTTCTCTCAAGTAAATAAGTGATACGGTATTGCTCGAGGCATGTGGCAAAAGTGTGTGTCACTTTATAAGAAGCTGCTAGACGGTTTCCCAAGGTGGTTGGGGAAGAAGTATTGTTTTCAGTTTAAAAAAAAAAATTTAATGTTTATTTATTGGAGACAGAGACAGAGCACGCGTGGGGGGGGGGCAGAGAGAGAGAGAGAGAGAGAGAGAGAGAGAGAGAAAGACAGAATCTGATGCAGGCTCCTGAGCTATCAGCGCAGACATGGGGCTCGAACTCATAAACCACAAGATCATGACCTGAGCTGAAGTCAGATGCTTAACTGACTGAACCACCCAGGTGCCCCATTTTTAATTTTTAAAAAATGTGTTTATCTATTTTGAGAGAGAGAGAGAGAGGCAGAGCTTGTGTGGGGGAGGGGCAGAGAGAGAGGAGAGAGAATCCCAAGTAGGCTCCCCGCTGTCAGTGCAGAGCCCAAGTTGTGTGTCTATCCTGTGAGATCATGACCTGAGCTGAAATCAAGAGTCGGACGCTTAACTGATTGAGCCATCCAGGTGCCCCAGGAGAATAAGTATTTTTAATTTAAAATACATGGCCGGTTTCTTCATTAAAGGGCCTCAACTTACATTTCTACTGGTGCCCCTCCGTCAGCCAACAAGTGTTTTTCTCCAAAATTTGTCAGTCTGAGGGGGCTGGTGTGGGAACTCATGGGTTATAGTGGCTTGCAGTCCCCTCATTGCTCGAGATGGGGTCCTCATTTTTCAAAAGCTTCCCGGAAGATTCTAACAAGCAGCTGGGGTTGAGAACCACAACACTGGTGATAATGAAAAGGAGGGGAGAATCTCTCTGGTGGCATCAGGTAACACTATCAAGGTTGAAGGGTGAATATTGTTCATGTAGAGGCTTGAACAGGGTTGTTTGTGGATGGTTAAAGAGATCAAGGAGAAGTTGGAATATAGCTGCAGAAATATTGGGGGCACAGCTGGGATTGAGAAGGGAGGGGGAGGATCAGGACAGAAAGAGCAAGAAATACAAAATACACAGTTGTCTGGCATCATTTTATACAGAGCCTCAGGGTTGCTTGTGTCTGCTGGGCACAGCGATTGATATTCATTATTATTTGGATAATGATTAAACTTTCCAAAAGTCTTGTGTAAAGGGATTAACATTCACCGATCTGGAAAGCTGTTCCATCCAGACCAGCTCACCCAGGAAGTTCCAGAGAGCTCAAGTTTCCATATACACAGAAGCCTGGTTATGTGTAAATAATGCAGCCACGTGTGTGTGTGTGTGTGTGTGTGTGTGCCCACGCACATGTGTGCAGCCCACACAGGCCTGTTTTCTCTCTTAACTTGAATGCCTTGTATCAAGAATGGACTCGAGGGGGAGGGGAGTTCTTTGCAAGATGACACCTAGTATTACCTGAGGGAGGCAGAATCCTTAGGTAGGATTTTGAGGCTTACATAAGTATAAGAAATAGAAACCACACTGCATGGTGCTGAAAAAGTGAACTTGGTTGAGCTTGGTTGGTGTTTGGGAAGAAGAGAGCCTCGTGTACATAAGCAGAATGTAGCAACTCTAATAGCTGCTTATTTGTAACTACTAAAAAGTACTGTTAGTAGTAAATCAGGGAGTTCTCAGTTGGAGACTTTGAGGGAAGCAACTCCCTGGGAGTAATACTTCCCAGCTGAATTTAGCCCAGTGTAAGGACTCTTGCTAATTATGAAGAGGGGCTAAGAGAAAGCCATTCATCCCTCAGAGGAAATAATATCCCCCCACCCAGACTCTGCCTAGAGAACTCCTGTCTGAACGGCCACAGTAGTTTTCCCTTGGAAGGCAAAAATTGAGTGCAGATATTAGCAGCAGGATGTACCTTCAGACATGTGAGACAGTGGAAGAAAAATTCAAACACAGACAGCCTTTTGCTTCTATGTGCGTCTGCAGGGTATGTTGTGGATCTAGGTGTGGGGGCATTGTTAAGACAAGAGTCTCTGTGGACAAACCAGGAAAGGACAGAAACCAAGTGGAAATGAATGGATAGCGTCCATCGAGGTAACTCTAGTTACTGTAATTTTTTGTATCTGAGGCAGAATTTATATCACAATCTGGGCATCAGTGTTTGATATAATAATGCATCCCTTTCACTGTGGTTTAAGGACAGAGAATAAAAAATGTTACAGAATCCATGGAGTTTTGGAAGAAGCAAAACTAATCTATGTGGAAAAAAATCAAAACAGTGTTTGTCTGTAGGAGGATGGGGGCAGGGATTGATGGGGAAGGGCATGATAAAACTTCCTCTGGTGATGCTGTGTTCTCTATGTTGATAAGGATTTGGGATGCACAGGGGTTATGCGCTACTTAAAATTCTGCAAATGGCGTGCTTAAGATTTGTATGTACATTTTTTGTGTGTGCATGTAAATTTCACATCCAAGAAAGAGAAAACCAAACCCCAAAATAATGTGTCTATTAACGTGTGTAATCATCAGTGGACATTTTTCCCTTTGCTTCATAGTCAACATGTATTAAAAGGAACTATGTTTTCTCCTAATTTGGAAAAGTACCATGAATTTGTTACAGGAGGGTAGCTACAGGGTGAGTTTGGTTAGAAGGTAAAAATCTTAATTCAGTAAGAAAGAAGACTCATATTTCCTCTTAAGTAACTAAAACACTGTAGATGTTCAGTTATTAAAGATTACTAAAGAATTTTGCAGCTAGTGATGTTGAAGCTACCTAAATAATCTAACAAGTATGAAAAAGGTATGTCTCTTCCTTTTAACCAAAATTTAACAAACAACTCTAACAGCTCAAGAGGCAGAGCAAGTTAAGTATGAATTTTGGCTCCTAAATTATGGGTCTTAATTAGCCAACATCAGGTTTTGCATATTTTTATAACTTGATTCAAGGGGAACTTAGAAATATGGCCAAAAGTTTGCCAAACATTTCACTATAAATATGAGATACTCATCTCTGATGTTATCACTTCAAATAAAGAAAGCTAGAACCTGTGACCACATTGAAGATGTCAGCTGAGCGATCTCGTTAAGTCTATGTGGTTTGGGGATACCGTTCACCAAATATACCCTGTGTTTCATATAGGCACATGATAGCTCAAATTTCCCTACCCACTTGGAGTTAGGTAGAGCCATAAGATTTGTTTTGGCAATGAAATGTGAGCTAAAGCAAGGAGTGTCATTTCCAAGAGGAAGATTTAGGCTAGAGTTATGACGACTTAGCAAGTTAAAAACACAGGGCACCCAATTAAATTTAAATGTCAAATAAACAGCTGATACATTTTTGTTTTTTGTTTTTGTCTTTTACTATAAACATTTCTCATGCAATATTTTAGGACATAATTATACTAAGCAATGATGTTGTTTATCTGGATTTGAATTTTAACTGTGTATCCGATATTTTTCCTGGCAACCCTATTTTAAGTGCCAGTGTGCATTTTATCATGTGCTCTCCACCTCTGGCATAGTGATCATTAATCTCGAGATGGTGGGTGCTCCATCAACCAAGGTCCCTAATGGAATATGATGACCAGAGCCCTCCGCTGACCTGCAGTGGGCATGTAGAATATTCAAGAAATAACCTTGTTGTTACAACAGCATACCCTAGCCTACCCTGACTGATATAGGTACTGCCTGGCATGGGACCTCACCATATCTCATTCTGCAGGATTGGTGCTCCAGGGTAGCCTGTGTATTCATTCTCAATAATCAGATTGTCGTTCTGCCTTTTCCCCTTTAAGGTGGACTTAGGCGAAGGCAAGATTTGCTTCTGTTGTGAAGAATTTCAACCAGCCAAATGCACAGACAAAGAAAATGCCTTGAAACTCTTTCCGGTTCAGCCTTGTAATGCTGTTCACCTGCTACTCAAGGTACTCAAATGGATTCGGCCCTCATCAGTAAATGGTCTATAGAGCCCCCAAGAAGGCAAAGTTACTTGAAATATTCCTACCCTGTTACCTCCCTCTAATAATTGGGCTGCTGAACGCAGATAGGAGCCAACCCTCATCAGTGACCCAGGGACAGAACTGAGTTCAGGAAAAAGCGCAGATTACTGTGTGTCTCTTAAATTATGAATGGATGGCTTTCTTTGTGTTCAAGAATTATAAGATAGCGAAAAATGTAAAGAAGCCTAAATATATACATATGTATGTATATATATTTATGTACATATATATCCATACCACACACGATGCAACTACACATATATGATGTAGCTTTTAGCAAAGCCTTTATTTTATATTTTTTAACCTTTTTTTAATGTTTATTTTTTGAGAGGGAGAGAGACAGAGTGTGAGCAGGGGAGGGGCAGAGAGAGAGGGAGATAAAGAATCCAAAACAGGCTCCAGGCTCTGTGCTCTCAGCACAGAGCCCGATGAGGGGCTTGAACTCATGAACTGTGAGATCATGACCTGAGTTGAAGTCAGATGCTTAACTGACTGAGCCACCCTGGTGCCCCGGCTTTTATTTTATATTTCAAGTAGGCCCCCACACATGTGGGGTTTGAACTCACAAACCTGAGATCAAGAGTTGCATGCTGTATGAACTGAGCCCACCAGGTGCCCCGGCCTTGAGCAAAACGTTTAAACTGCATGCCCGTTTGTCCTTGTACTGATGCTCCTTTGTTGGCTTCATCGAGTCCTGCGGGCTGTTGGGTGATGTTCAGCCAGGACACATAGGCTTGGGAGAGATATCCGTTAGTAAATGCAAGAGAAATTCAAGCACCTTACCTCTTGTTTAATAGGCTGCAACTATAGTAACTGAGAGATTAAAAATAAATGATTCCAGTTGCAGAGAGGAGTTCAGAATTTCCCTTTCTTAGGGAATTGGATGAAAGTTTTGTCCTGACTTAAGCAAGGCCACTAGTCCCGTGAGTGACAAGATCAGTTGGTGAACCCTGAGGTATTAGCTTTTGGATAATCCCTCACTGACAGACAGGCTTTCTTCAGATCTTTCTTTTGGGTTTATTTTTTGTTCAAAGGAGGGATCTCTCAGCTGCCAGCTCTCTGAATTGTGTAGAGTGTGAAAATGGCCTTCTTTCTTTGGCTTCTTGGTTTTCTGGTAGCTGAGTCGCCCCCAAACTTTCCGAGCCACAACCCCTCTTGGGGAAAGCCTCGCTAAGGAGCCAGGACTGTGGCAACAGAAACTTCTGGAATTGCCTTTCCTGCTATTTTGAGACGTGTTTAGAGAAGAGACGCCCTATTTACACTCTGGCTGGCCTGCCCCCCTGCGTTGTCATAGTTAGGTGCCCAGGGCAGCCCAGCCGGTCGCTCCTGAAATAGAATCCGTGGCCACAGATTAAACAGCACGCTTTCTTGCTGGGAGGCTGCAGGAGGGGGAGGCTGGGAACTGCTATCATTGAGGACCCCACCTTCAGAACCGACACTCAGCTGCTCTCCTGGAAGGAACGTTTCCAGACCACATTCTGATGCTTGCAAAAAGAAAAATCGTAATCCTAGGGCTTTTGGGGACAGCAAGCTTCCGAGATCAGTTTTTAAAATTAACAAGTATACATTACTGCCTGAGAGTCCTAATAATAACCAGCATTTATCTGGCACTTACCATACGCCAAACGTCAAAGTCCTTTGCGTGGTTTTTTTCATGAGAATCGCCTTGTTGGGACATTACTATTATTATTTTTAAAAGTTTTGATATTGCCTTCTGGTCATGAGCTTTGAAGTACTCGGTGGTGTTATTATTTCCCTGTTCTAGAAAGTTCTTTTCGCCCTGTGTGCCTTGAACGCCCTGACCACCACCGTCTGCTTGGTGGCAGCTGCCCTTCGCTACCTCCAGATATTTGCAGCCCGAAGATCCTGCATCGTAAGTCCAGACACGGGGACACCAGGACTGTGTTGCACTGAGCCTTTGTAGCAAAGGTCGTTGACTAACCAAGGTGCTGTTTCATTAGGATGAGTCCCAGATTTCTGTCGAAGAGGTGGAAGAACATGGACGGATCCCAGACCCCGATGATTTCGTGCCGCCAGTGCCCCCGCCTTCCTACTTCGCCACATTTTACTCGTGCACACCCCGGATGAACCGCAGGTAGCCTGGGTGCCCCCACCCCAGCTCTCTGTGAGGACTCATGGAGGATTGTGTTATTTTCCAGGATTTTCTATCCCCCCCACCCTGCCCTTTTGTCTGATAAACCACGCCAAACCAAAGAAAAGTCACACCTTGACCTAAGGGTACGCTTTTTCCAGTTCAATTAGCTTCCCAGGAAAACTGACACCCAGTGAGATGGCTGATATAATGTGACAAGATTGAGAGCTGCTGTTGCCCTGGAAACACGCACAGGCCAAATCGATGTTCATTATAACACCATCAGCAGGTTCCCAAATCATGACATTCTTCCCAGCCATTAAAAAAAGATTAATTATTCATGACATCTCCCTAGTCTAGAAAAAATAGACACCATGCTTATTTTCTTTTTCAAATTCTAGCTCAAAATTTGTCGTTTGTTTCTTAAATCTCAGGAATAACTATTTGCAGAAAGAAATGCTGCATGTGTTTTTCTGGTTGGTAGCGACTTCTAGAATTATACCTCTTTAAAGATTGACTTCATTTATTCGTTCAACAAACATTTAATCAGTCCTC
The DNA here is from genome assembly GCF_016509475.1 of Prionailurus bengalensis. Taxonomy (NCBI): domain Eukaryota; kingdom Metazoa; phylum Chordata; class Mammalia; order Carnivora; family Felidae; genus Prionailurus; species Prionailurus bengalensis. Next base: position 11,925,764 of record NC_057359.1, read on the forward strand.
GGCTGCTTCCTAGTCACCATGCTGGGTTATTGGCATTCCGAATGAGTTAGATCCACCTTCTTCCCCTCTCCATAGCTCAGAGTCTGGGTCATTATGGAGGAGTGTTGCAAGGATCATAGTAGATCTCAAGAGAGAGATTTGGGTGCACAGAGGAGGCCCACATAACCCATGATCGTGAATGGGCTGCAGAGAGCTTGAAGGCAGAGTCAGCCAGCCAGAGTTGGCTTTCTGGATGAAGTGATCTTAAGCTGAATTTAAAGGATAAGCAAACTATATTTAAGCTTCCAAAAGAAAAATCTCTGAATTCTCTAAGACTGGCGTCTTTAGCTCAATATTCAGAGGGCCAGGAATTTCTACTTTTAATCCCCAAGGTACACAAAGGAGAGTTGTCAAATTTGGTGCCAGGCTTGAGGTTTTTGGAAATCCATTTTCTAATGCTCAGGGCAGCCACATGTGGCTTTGAAATAGGTCACCAGTGGGAGCCCCTACACAGATGCCATTAATGTTCTTTTCAGTGGGTTGTCTTCCTGCCGTGTCGCTCAGAATTGTACCTAAACCCCATCTCCATGCCTTCCTCTGCTCACCCACCTGGGGGCAGGTAGGGATGGCCGCAAAGCTGGAGGGGACAGCTTCTGGGTGCACGGAGGACAGCTCTGCCTCCCTGTTGTTCAAGGGGTGGTGTGCTGGAATGTCAAAGCTTCGGGGGCTAGGATGACTTCCCTAGTCTTTTAGGAAATGAGCCAAGAATTACAGGGGCCAGAGAGACAGAGCAATAGAACACATATTCCTTGTGCACGTAGAACACATTTGCTCATACTGTAGCCCAGTTTCAGGCTGTGTGCAGTGGACATATTGGAAGGCCGTAGAAAATGCCTGTTATTTCATGGTTGGGAAGAGAAATGCCCTCTTCAGGAAGAAGAATTAATTGGCTTTCTGATATTGTGGGTGAGCCCTTGGTTGACCTACGAGGAGGCAGCAGACAGATTTAATTTCCTGCGGTGGCAGAAAGGGAAAGTGACTCATGCGGGTGTTGGAGTCCTGCTGTCCAGCAGTGCCCCTCCCCACTTCCCTTCCCCTCTCTTCCATTTCTCTTATCAGTTCCTCCATAGTAATGCTTATCAATGTGGGTATATCCACCTTTGGGTGCATCCCTGGATTTGCCCCTCTGAGTCCTGAGACTGTCCTCTCCAAATCCAGACAAGCATCTCCTCAAGAGCTTTGCCTTTCAGAACTTGCCAGAAGGAACATGGAGGGGAGTGTTAAAGTAACCCATCCCTGTGAGAAAGAAGACACTGCTGGGCCTGAAGTATATACCTGGAGGCCGAGATCATATCTCCAATGGGCAAACACCCTTATTTTCTGCAATTCTCCCAATATCAGAGGGCAGTCCACTTTCCTTACTAAAATGGCTAAATGTATTCACCTTTGCATACATATTGTATCAAAAGCATTCTTAAATTTGGCCGACTTTGCTAGATTTTTAGCTATCTACCTTATAGACACTAGCTGTTCAACTTTAACTGGTAATTTTCTTTCTTGTAAGCAGGCAGGCAAGAAGATTGATGAATGTTTTCTTTAGTATTTCCACAACCGGTTAAGAGTTTTCACACAATGGAAGCTCCCACTTCCTGTAAGATATCATGACCTCTCAGAGAAGTTTATTTATTTAACTTCTATAAATACAACCACTTCGTGCATTGGTACCTCCCTGAGAAAGGGCTTCTCAAATTACCGTCATAAACAGAAACCTGATTGCAGTGAAGGTTTCTGTGCAAAGATGGGTTTCTGTCTCGTGACTTGATTTGTAAGGGCAGCAGGGGCTGCGTCTTCTTCTTCCGTCACCCCGGGGAGCCCCCCATCCTCGGCTGGAGTCAGGAGTCAAGAAGCAGAGCTTCTGACCTATTCCGTGACTGTGGACCTAGTTGAACCATGGTGATGTAATGTGTTACGGAAAACTTAAGATTATAGAAAGCAGAACACGGACAATTTGTTTCTTGGTGGTAAACATAACAAGCTCATTTCCTTTCCTAATGAAGTTCAAAACCCAAACTCAAGTGGAGCCAGGCTGTGCTGGTGGGTGACTCGGTGCTCAATGCACCCTTGCCTGGCATCCACATCACTGTTCCAGGACATAGGGGAGGACCACTCTTTGGTCGTATGAGTTGCTGTATGACCCTTGCCTGAGTTCTCAAGGCCTAGTGGTCAACGTAAAACAGAATGCATTTGGCATGTTCTGTTGGGGTTTTCTGTCTACCTTCAGTAGTGAAGGCTTCCTGGAGAGTTTGGGATGAACTTGAAAGAGCCCAAACTCTGGAGTCTGTTACCAGGCTGCCCTTGGGGGATCTCTTACCACTTCTGAGCCCCAGATTCCTTCTTCAGTTGTGGTGTCACATGGCTGCTTAGCTGATTTTTAAGAGACAAAAATCTCTTTATCTGTATGGGCCCCACCACAGGCAATTAGAGCAGACTTTCTAGAGGTGAGGCCTGGGCCTTCCATAGTTTGCAAACCTCCCCGGGTGATTCTACTCCCTAGCTGGGGTCAGGAGCCACGAGGGATCAGGAGAAAACCTGCCAGGTCATAGCAGACCTGCTTCCCTCCCCAGATCCCTGTGTACCCAAAAGAGGTGAAATAGAGAAAACTATTTAATAGGTAAGGAACTTTCCTTTTCTCCTCTAGAAGCATCTTCTATCAAACAGAGGCTTTCTTGGTCATTATAGTAACCACCATAAGAAGCCATTCATTTGCAGTCAATTTAGAGAAAATGTGCCCCCTTTTCCCCTAGTTTTCCTTCTTGAAGAGTTTAAGATTTAAAATGGAGGTCGGTTTGACCTCTTGGCCCCAAGCAAGACCTCTCTTCTCTGTGAACATACAGGTAGCCACTGGGTGGGGAATATCAAACAAAAGACCACCAGAGCTAACAAACAAATTGGCAAAGCTGGGGGGAGTCACCTTCCTGGGGAGGACGCTGCAGTGAAGAAACACAAGGGGAGGCAGGCGCCTGAGTGGCTCAGTCGGTTAAGCGTCTCACTCTTGGTTTTGGCTCAGGTCATGATCTCGAGGTTTCATGGGTTCAAGCCCTACATCGAGCTGTATGCTGGCAACATGGAGCCTGCTTGGGATTCTCTCTCTCTCTCTCTCTCTCTCTCTGTCTCCCCTCCCCGCTCCCCCCCCCCAACCGTTTGCCCCTCCCCACCCATGCTGTGTCTGTCTCTCTCAAAAATAAATAAACTTGGGGCGCCTGGGTGGTGCAGTCGGTTAAGCGTCCGACTTCAGCCAGGTCACAATCTCGCGGTCCGGGAGTTCGAGCCCCGCGTCAGGCTCTGGGCTGATGGCTCGGAGCCTGGAGCCTGTTTCCGATTCTGTGTCTCCCTCTCTCTCTGCCCCTCCCCCGTTCATGCTCTGTCTCTCTCTGTCCCAAAAATAAATAAACATTGAAAAAAAAATTTAATAAAAAAAAATAAAATAAACTTAAAAAAAAAAAAAAGAAACACAGGGGGAGCTGGCTGAGGGATTTGGGAGTACAGGAAAGATTGTTCTGGAGAGGACAGAAGGAGTCCCTAGGGCTCGCTGAGTGAAATGAGCCTCCTTGTTCACTGGTTGTATCGTTAGGAAAAAAGAACATCACATGTTTTTCAACTTTTTTCCTCCACCAGAGTGGGCACAGGAATAAAATGAAACAACCGTAACCCCCCAGAGCACCTTTCTGAGAAAAGCAGGCCCTGCACGCAGCTGGCCCAGAATCTGTCACCAGTCTCTTCAGGTTACGTCCCATTTTCACATTTCAAGAACAGACGTTCAACTATTGCTCCTGTCTCTTATTTTCATTCTCTAATACTCCACAGCCTGAGTACAGACGTTTTGGTCTTCCTTGTGTCTTTTAAAGAATGAGATATAATTGACCTAGAACATTCTATTAGCTTCAGGTGTACAGCATAATGATTCAATATTTGTGCATATTGTGGAGTGATCACCGTGGTAAATCACCACACATAGTAACAGGATTGTTTTTCTTGGGTTGAGAACTTTTAGGGTTTACTCTCTTAGCAACGTTCAAATATGCAATACAATAGTATTAACGGCAGTCACCCTGCTGTGTATTATATCCGTAGGACTTATTTATTTTATAACTTGAAGTTTGGTCAACAGGTACAAGAGTCTGTGTATTTTAAGCTACCATTTTACAATTTAGGTTCTTTACAACCTTCTTGCGCGCACGTGTGTGTGTGTGTGTGTGTGTGTGTGTGTAGTTTTTTACGAACACAGGCAGAAAATCTTGAGATTTGTTTCTTAATTTAAATTTTTTTTAATATTTATTTATTTTTGACACAGAGAGAGACAGAGCATGAGTGGACGAGGGGCAGAGAGAGAGGGAGATACAGAATCCCTGGAGGCTCCAGGCTCTGAGCTGTCAGCACAGAGCCTGACGCAGAGCTCGAACTTGTCAACTGCAATATCATGACCTGAGCCGAAGTCGGACTCTCAACTGACTGAGCCACCCAGGCGCCCCTGTTTCTTCATTTATTTGCTTTGGAGGGTCCCTCACTCACAGGACAAAAGCCACAGTGCCTGGCATGAAGCAAGTGCTCAGTCAGTGTTTGTTGACTGACTGCATTTAAGATGGGTTACTCTGTGACTCCTGAAGTACACTGCTTTGTCTTTGAGCTGTGATGTCGCTCGCTTTTCTGGAAAAATTAATTCATCCCTTCAACTATTTAACAAACAGTGAGTTTCCATGAGTGAGTTTCCATGAATCAGACATTAGGGAAGCCCAGGCAAGAAATCTTGTCGTATCCTAATGTAAGAAATAATTGAGCTTCCCTGAGACCCTAGTTTTGTTTTTGTCTTTCATTGAGGTGACATTCTCATAACATGAGTAGAACCATTGGAAAGCGTACCATTGAGTGGCATTTGGTACAGTCACCATGTTGTGCAACCTCCACCCCCATCTGGTTCTGCAGCGATCTCATCACCTCCAGGGAGGCTGGTACCCACTGAGCAGTTATGCCCCAATCTCCTCCCCAGCCCCTGGCAGCCATTAACCTGCTTTCTGTCTTTGGGATTATCGCTTGCTTTGGATTTAAAAGGAATGATGGCAGGGGCACCTGGGTGGCTTAGTCGGTTGAGCACGTGGCTTCGGCTCAGGTCATGATCTCATGGTTCGTTAAGTTCAAGCCCCACCTCAGGCTGTGTGCTGTCAGCTCTGTGCTGGAACCTGCTTCAGATTCTGTGTCTCTCTCTGTCTCCCACCCCTCCCTGACTTGCTGTGTCTCTTTCTTTCTCAAAAATAAGTAAAAACATTGAAAATCATAAAAGGAATGATGGCATTGCACTTGCCTAAGAAACTCTGGGCTTTCCATCAGAGAGCAGTTTAGACTGTCCCCTGCTCCAGGGCCGGGAGATGGTCATGGAGGGGTGAGGGGTCATCCACGCTGTCAGTGGATAACCCCCCACGGGCAAAGGCCACCATGCAGTTAGTTGCAGCTGCCGTCAGATGCGCAGAATTCCCGTAGAATCTGCTTCCTGATGCCAAGATGCTTTTTCTAGGATGGTCGGTCCTGATGTTATTCCACTCCCACATATCTACGGAGCGCGAATCAAAGGTGTGGAAGTGTTCTGTCCTTTGGACCCCCCGCCTCCCTATGAGGCTGTGGTGAGCCAGACGGACCAGGAGCAGGTACAGTCTATAGTTTCTCCTTGGTACCTTGACTGCTTGTAGGAGGTGCAGCATGGGGCACAGAGAACAGTGGGAGACTGGGCCCTGCACTTGCTTTGAAGTTCAGTGGAGTCCAGATGGGGGTGGGGTTGAGTATCACCAGATAACCCTCTTTTCTCCTGTGACATAGGGATCTTCATTCCACATGCCAGAAGGATCAGAAGGTGCCATGAGCCCCTTGGAGCCAATCTGCATGCCAGTGACTCAAGGTAATAAACATTATCACTGCTCAAACTCAGGGTTCAGCAGCGTAAGATACAAAATGGTGACCTATATGATACTTTGTTGGGGGTCAGATACCTTGGAGCCAATGGTCCACACTGTATCCTTTGTCCAGGTGTAAAAGTACTGTCAACGATTAGGGTTGGCAAGTGGGAGATACTATGTAAACAGAAATAAAGATATCCTTAGAATTTTTTTAGGAGTGGGGTGCCTGGCTGGCTCAGTCGGTTAAATGTCCAACTTCGGCCCAGGTCACAATCTCACAGTTCATGGGTTCAAGCCCTGCGTCGGGCTCTGTGCTGACAGCTCAGAGCCTGGAGCCTGCTTGGGATTCTGTGTCTCCCTCTCTCTCTGCCCCTCCCCTGCTCGCACGCTATGTCTGGCTCCCTCTCTGTGTCTGGCTCCCTCTCTTAAAAATAAATAAACATGACAAAAAAAAACTATAAGAAGAATCTTTGAGGGGTAACAAGGCTCTTCGCCCTGTGAAATGGATTATAGATTATAATTTGGCAGTCCCATGTTTTCCCATCTCAGATTTTCTTTCTCCTGTTAAAATAAGCTGGGCTCTTTTTAAAGGGAAAAAGGAGTTTTGTTGATTTCAGGATGATTTTCTGTGAGATTGCGCTGTCATTTTTAACCTAGGGTCTATGTCACGGTGCCTTCACACAGAGTGAATGCTGATTTTCAGTCCTGCCTCAAAACGCTAGAGTCAGTTTACAGCTATCCTTGTCCTTTAAGGGAACACTGTTACAGCTTTCTTTCTTTCTTTGGAGAGGTTTTAAGTGGCCCAGAAAACTGTCCACCAGCACAAAATGGCAGTGGTGATAAATAATGGATCAAGTGTAGCTATTTTCGACGGAGGTGAATTTTCAGTGGCGCCGTTTGGAACAGGTCTCTGTTCTGCTCACCTTCCATCTTCGAATAATGCAGCTGCGTTCTCCCTCCTAAGCATGTTTGGGATTCTTCCACTTCTTAAAAAAAGTTGCCCAGACCACACTCAGGCTCACAAATGACGTGATTTGGTCATCCTGAGCAGAAGTCACCCGTTTCTTGAGTGGTTTTACCTATCTGCTCAGCGGCCCTGGCTCTTTCCCTTGGCCTTCAGGAGTTCCCGAGCGTGGCCTCCACTCTGGGCCGTGCAAATGCCTCGTCTTTCTGCCTTTGGTCTGCAGCCCTCACAGTCACCTTACCCGGGCAGGCATGTACTTCCACCCACGCAAGCTCACCCTGAATTCTCAGAAACGGGGAAAGCGGCCAGGAGCTTTCCCTGGAGAAGATTCTAACACTCTTAGGAAAACAAACACGCACACACACACACACACACACACCCTGACATTTTGGAATGGCTTCTTTATTTTGCTCTGCTCTTCGACTTAAAGTTTTTTGTTTGCTTGTTTTAGGTGTGGAGGGATGGTTTGGAGAGGCGGCGGTTCCCACAGTGCTGGGAAGTAAAAACTCACTGGGCCGGGAGCCGAAGCAAATGTGGTTCACTGTATTTTCCTGCCCCTACAGGTTGGGGCTCACAGGTGTTTCCTGTCCAACATTTTGAAGGCGGCAGCTGGTGAAATAATGTGCGTTTCTCTTTTTTTTTTTTTTTTTTTTTTTTTTAAAGAATCAGGTGGGGACAGTCCTAACATACCTGGAGAAGAAAGTGGATCTGTGTCAGCGCCCGATGCAAACCAGCTGCGTCCTGCGGGAAGCCGGAGAGCCCCGCCGCAGCTGAGGGCGAGATCCAGGAGCGACCCTGTGCTCCATCATTCTGCGGAGAGAGGTGATGGCACTCCCCAAGCTACCTGCAGGGCCCCGTGCACATGTTTGCCCAAAGGTGCCTGGTGAAAGCTGGGGGTGGGGTGGGGGCAGTTTAAGAGATGTCTAGAAAGAGGTTAAGAGGTCTTGGGAAAATAAGGTATTCTGCATGCACATTAGGAAGATATATCTGCCCCATCTTTTAAGACTGGTATTGAGTTTTTCAAGTCATTGTTAGCAAAAGCATTTGGTTCCACATGACCGTGGAGTGCTACTATGTGAAGAAAACAATGCAAATCTGACTCTGATTTCTGGGTGCTCACAGTCCTGTGGAAATAAACCTTCTCTCTGAAGGAAAAAGTTAAAGGGCTGTATTTTTTTACCCTCTCTCTTTTGATTTATCTTTTTTTTTTTTAACTGTGTATGAGTACTTGAGTTATTTAAATCTGGCTTGTTTTGAGAACTTTAGACAGAGTGAGACTCACTCCAGTTTTCTCCCTCTCCATTTTGAGTTTGTGTATAGATGTTATTTGAATAATTTTAAATCAAAAAAAATTTTTTAATTAAAAATTTTTAAGTAAAGTTTTTTTTTAATGTTTATTTATTTTTGAGAGAGTGCATGCAAATGTGTGCACGTGGGCAGAGGAGGAGCAGAGAGAGGGAGGCAGAGAGTCTAAAGTGGGCTCCACACTGACCGCAGAGGGCCCGATGTGGGGCTCAAACCCATGAACTGAGAGATCATGACCTGAGCCGAGGTCAGATGCTCAACCAACTGAGCCACCCAGGCACCCCCCAAATTTAAAAATTTTTAAAATTTAAAGAACATTGAGTCCCTTTTCTGGATATGTGAATACCTGAATACGTGAATACCAAATAGCTCTTCATTGTGGAAAATCGTAAAAAATAAAGGAAATAAAGGAAGACAATGAAACTGTAAGGCCACCAGTACAGCCTTCTTTCGGTGACCTGTTCTAACAAGTAGCCTCCGCTCTCCTGAAGCTCGATGCAAATACGACTTTGCAAACGCTCTCCCCCTGCTCTCTCTGGGGCCCCGTGTTGTCCTCCCCCCACTTGTAGTGTTGGTTCTGTCCCTCTGACAGCCTGTGTTGTTTGCCACAGCTCTGGACTGACCTTGTGGGCGCCAGAGGGAACATTCCTCTTGTCTTCTGCGCTGGAGGAGTCCCACCGCCTGGGACTGAGCACCTCTGCAAGCCCACAGGCCAGCAGCCTGGCCCCTCAGCTCCCCAAGCCCATTTCACAGAGGGTCTCCACCCTACCTGGCAAGTTGAGGACTCGAGCTGGCCACCTGCCTGCTTCCACGGGAACTTGGCTGTCTGAACAGCTTAGTGAGATCCTTCCAGAGCCCCTCCCCCATTCTGCAGTGCTGCGGGGGCAAGGATGACACATGTTTACCTGTTGGAGCCCTCAATTGTAGAAGGGACCAGATTGCCCTCCAGTGACAGTATGCAGTCCCTGACCATCCTCACACATGAGTGTCTGTAGGGAGCATTTCTGAAAACCTCCCCATGCACATGGCAGCCTGGAGGATGCCACTAATCCCTGTTTAGAGCTCCTCATGTCTACTTTTCTCCAGAGGAAAAGGAGTGCTCCCCTTCCTCCTCCTGTTCTCCCACCCTCCGCCTCCTTTCTTCCTCGAATATCAAATTTCCGCTTGTCAGGCCTTCACAGACTCAATTCTCCAGTGTCGTGTATGCTGAGGGCTGCTGGCTGGCTGACGAAAACGTGGAGACCAGGTCTGAGTTTCACTTCACCCACTTGATGGTGCAGTAATGTTCTGCTGGTCCTGAAACCCTTCTGATGTAGGTAGCTGTGGAAATTAGGGCCTGTGGTGGATTTCCCAGGCCACGTGTTGACTTCGAGAATGACATGTGATTTTTCTGCACCTAGATTTTTCTCTTCTTAATAGTCAGCCATAGAGCTACCTCCCAGCCATGGTGTGAGCATCCATAAGTCAGCACCATGCCCTGAGGATGTTTAGGGCAAAGGTACAGTCACAGGGAGCAGAGCACTCCATTCATCCCACAGTCTTGTCTCTCCTCAGTCTAAGTGCCACCTTCACCTTCCCCCCCGCCCCTTGGAACATTCTTTCATCAGGCCGGCCATCTCTTTTCCTGTTTCCTGCTCGCCACCCGTCCCCACTTACCGGTCATTACTCCATGGAACCGTTGCTCTGTTGCAGTTTGCATTCTGGATGCTCTTCTCTATCATCTGTCTTCAGCTTGGTGGTTGTGTTTTATGTGGCACAATAAAATGCTTCGGGGACATGTCCTTTTGGAACTTCAGGGAGTAAGTTTGTGTCGTCGTCGTTGTTGTTTTCCTTTTCCCTCTGCAAGACGAAAAGCAAGACGTGCATGGTCATTGGCATTTGCAACATGCTTTCCACACCAAGTTTAGCGGCCCCCACTGTCTCCGTCCAGGCGTGCGTTCACGGGGGCATGGCCAACGGGCACGTATTGTCTGTCTCTGCCCACAGCTGCCCCGGTGCTCAGCTGTGAAGCTGCCACGCAGACAGAGGGAAGACCGCAGCTGGCCACGGTGACCTTGAGGAGAGGTCTGAGATGCAGAGCCTCGCGATGCCGGCCTCGGTCCCTGATAGATTACAAGTCCTACATGGACACCAAGCTGCTGGTGGCCAGGTTCCTGGAGCAGTCCTCCTGCAGTATGACCCCGGACATCCATGAGCTCGTCGAGAACATTAAATCTGTTCTGAAGTCTGACGAGGAGCACATGGAGGAGGCCATCACGAGTGCCAGCTTCCTCGAACAGGTAGTTTTATTACTCATCTCGGGCGCGAGTCGGAGAACTTGTGTCCATGGCAGCTGAGGCAGCTTCTCTGATTTCCAGTCCAAGGCACATAAGTTCCTGGTCACGTATCAAGGGAATTGGGATTCTTAGGGGGTCTGGGGAGGGAGAGAGAAGAAGCTGAAGCACTTTCTTTTCAGGTATGATGACTTTTCCACAGGCTCCTTGGCCCAGGGAGAGAAAGTGATTTTCCTAGGACGTGGAAGGACTCCTGGGAAAAGAAAGGGGTGCGGCTCAGGCAGAAAAGCAAGGAGTCTGGGCATTGATTGATAGGGCATGGTTTCTCAGCCCTGTGACAATGATGGACATCCCTGAATTTTAAAATTGACAGCGTTCTGGGAGCTGTTGATATTCCCACGAAGTATTGGCAAGATATCTAAACCAATAGGACTTAAAGGAATAAATGCCTTTTCGTCTGCATAGATTAAAAACCACAAGGCAGTTCCCTAATCTGAAGTCACCCAGTGGAAAGATAACATTGGGCACGTAATATAATCCATTTGGGGTGCCCGTTTTCTCATTTTTACCTATTTTATTTGATTATTTAATGTGTATTTATTTATTTTGAGAGAGAGAGAGAGACAGAATCTCAAGCAGGCTCTGCACTATCAGCACAGAGCTCGATGTGGGGCTCAGACTCATGAACCGTGAGATCATGACGTGAGCCAAAATCAGGAGTCGGACACTTAACTGACTGAGCCACCCAGGTGCCCCAGTTTTCTCATTTTTTAAAAAAGTGAAGCCTTGGACTGGGTGGTCCCCACCCCTGTGCCTCTGAACGAAGAGGGTTTGCTCCTGATGAGAACTGTGGACGGGTCACAGCTTTAATTACCCACCTCTTTTAAAAGCCGTTATGTTTTAGGCACTTACTTTGTTGCCCCTTGGATGAGGGGCGGCCATGGTAGATCTCAGAGCACAGTGGCTCACGGGTGATGCCTGCCGGTGTCTGTGTGCATTAAGTGCCCAACGCATACACTGGGCTGCTGGGCCCAAGGGAAGTTGCCACAGGGTCCTCGGTGAGTTGTTAAGACGGACAAAGTCCCTGTTCATCTTCCTTTCCGTTTCCCCTTTCTACCTGCTGGCCTCTTTTGACAGAAGCCAGTTTCTCTCCTGGCCCCTCAGGGGACCCAGGGGAGTAGAAGAGACATCTGATTACTCACATGAGCAGGTACGTGAACCGGAGACCCTCTTGTTGGCTGTTTTCTAAACCAGTGGTCAGCCTGTGGTCTTGGGTCAGGCTCTCGTTAGTGTCTGTGTAGGGGAGACATTTACATCCTCATATCCCGGGCCCACGCCGGAAGTCATTCCCTACATCCTCCTCTCTGTCCAGCCCCGACAGCCTGAGAAACAGCAAGCATTTGGAGCCACTTGTGCAAGGCTGCCAAGCCCTAGGGAGGTGAGAGCTGGCGTATCTGCCAAGCCATTGGCGTGGACCTTCTGCACGGGTTCCTCTGGAAAACAGCTTTGGGGAAAAAGAACAAGCACTTCCAGTTCGACAGATGCTGTGACCGCGAATGTCTGCCGGGTCTTTGTGCTGAGTCTGGATAAAAGTTCAGGCACTGGGATTGCTGCAGTGGACTCCGGGTCATCTGCTGGCTCCTTCCAGGAGTGGCCCCCATCGGTGATGTGTTGTAATGTCACGTCTCTCCCCAGACAGAAGGAAGTAGGGACAAGCAGAAGGAGAGCTTTTATTTCTGACTCCACTCAGCTTTGCACATTTTTACTTTTCCTGGTATTACTGGAATGCGTTTTTAGAGCCATTTTAATTTTTATCTGTGTCAAAACCACTTGTCCTAATTTACACGTAATGACAATTGACGTCTATGATTGCTGGAGTTTTCTTTTTAACCAGAAGGACAAATATAATAACAGTATGGTAGCAAAATTTAATGTCCCATCTCTTGGAGGGATTTTCTTCCCATGACCTTAAAATCTCAGAATGGTACAGGGGTGCCCTGGTGGATCAGTCGGTTAAGCGTCCGGGTTCAGCTCAGGTCATGATCTTACTGTTCCTGGGTTCGAGCCCCGTGTCGGGCTCTGTGCTGACAGCTCGGAGCCTGGATCCTGCTTCAGATTCTGTGTCTCCCTCTCTTTCAGCCCCTCCCCCACTCACGCTCTCCCTCTCTCTCTGTCAAACATTAAAAAAAAATTTTTTTTTTAACTCTCAGAATGGTATAAATGAGACAAAAAGTCATCCCAGTGATTGTTTTGTGATAGAACAATCACAGGTAGTAATGAAGCACCTGGGTTTTTCTCAAGTCACTAACAGTATTACAGGTCATATAGTCATGACTGTGCCGCTTCTGGAAACTTCCATGTACCTACCCGACAATTCTCCCCTCGTCAGTCCCAATTGGATGAGGAATTCCCTGTATTTTTGCCATTTTACAAAGTAAGTGCTATTCTGACATGTTTAAAGTCACATATGTGCTCCACTGCAAAACAGATCGAGCAGTAGAACCATTCTGAAACATTTTTACAAATTGAGTGGCTTAGTTTTTATGTTGTTTATTGTGTTTTTTATCCAAGGGTTGTCAGGTTGATTGGAAGCGTCGCTGGTTTTGGTTGACATTTTCTAACCTCATTAGCTGGACTCCATGCCAGACTGGTAGTTACTCACTTTTCAAGCACATTGCTGTCACCTGGGCTCCTGTTAGAACTACTGATGCTCCAGCCCCACGTCACAATTGCTGTCGGGGAGCTGGGAATCCACGTCACCAGCTCCTGTCCCCTCCAGAAATGTGGAGACCCGGGAGGTAAAGTGAGGCAGGTGGGCAGCCGACACCATAGAAAATTGGGGGAATTTCATAGGAACGTTAGAAAAGAGGCAGTCTGTTGAAAGCATCTGTGAATTCCAGTTGTGTTCCACATGGGGAAAACAGCCTATTTTCTTTTCCAAAGCAACTGAGCTACAGAGTGCATGGATGGATAGAGGAGGCCGGTTGCAGGGACCTCATGTGGTGAAGCTTAACGTGTCCCTCACCCTCTTCTTCTCCCCAAGATCATGGCCCCGTTGCAGCCCAGCACTTCCAGGGCCCACGTGCCACCCTCCCGGAGACAGCCTGGACTCTTGCACCTGCAGAGCTGCGGGGACCTCAGCACCTTCGTCCCGGCGGGGAGGCCGAGAGCCCAGAGGAGGCCCCGGCGAGCGGAGGCCGAGCGGCCCCACAGCCTCATCGGCGTCATCCGGGAGACTGTCCTGTGAACCTGTGAGGCCAGGCCCCTGGGGGGGCAGGAAGGAAGATGGACCCGGAAGGAGGAATGATCCCCAACCACGGGGTCCCCTGGCTGGGAGTTGCTGCGCCCTCCGGGAACTCCTTAAGAGGGGGGAGCATGCTGGAGGACATTTGTCCCCCCTCTCTGGCACCTCGTTCTGCTGACTGAGCGCATTCAGGGGTGGACAGGCAGGTTCCTCTGGGCACTTTTGGCTTTTGGATGCACAGATCTGGAGGCCTCTGCCAGGTCACCTGGGCAGAAAGTGGGCTAGTGATTCTTTGCCCACCTCACGCCCCGTGACTCTCTTCCTCGCCGCGTGCCTCCCACAGCGGAAGGACAGATCTGCTGGGCCGCTGTTGATAGCTCCCGCAGCCTTTCGCTGCTCCCTGGGAGAGCAGTGGGCACAGAGGCAGGACGATTAACCCCCATGTTTTCTGCACTTGTCAAGCTTCATTTTAGGTCGCCCTCAAATCACAGTCTCTTTAGGAAAAACGGGGAACTCGTTCAGTGACAAATCGTAACGAAAGACGTTTGGGAGAGGGTCTTGTTGATTCCATTTACTCGTGCTTGCGAAACTAGAGATGGCTAAGGCCTGGTGGAGAATAAAAATGAGTACTTTGGACCTCTGGGCTCGGTGTATACCATTTGCACGTGTCTAGGTGACCTAGGCCTTTCCTTAGGAAGGGCTGAACACTTGAAGCAGAGGTGGGCAGCTGCTCAGGTCCAGGCAGACCACCAAACCGGCTTCATCTCCAAAGCACCATCCCCCTGGGGATCACAACGCGACCTTCGTTCATTCAGCCAGCGCTTGGCTGAGTGGCTTCAGGGAACGGCTTCCTTCTAGCTGGGCTGTGAGCAGCAGATTAGTCATTACAGACTGGGGATTCGTGCGAAGAAGGGAGAGAAGGTTTCTTTGAAGAGCTGATGTTTGAGCAGGGCTCGACGTTGAGAGTCAGGCAAGGCTGCTGCAGGAGGAACAAATGGCCAATGCAACCCTCAGCGCTAGAGGCCAATGGGAGCAGAGAGAGGGCAGAGGTGGGAGGAGCCTCAGGCTGGATTTCCCTGCTAACCGTGAGCTACCCCGGAAGAGTTTTCAACTGGAGTAACAGATTCCATTTACATTTCAAGAGATCAGGTGCAGCTGGAGAATAGTTTAGTTTGGGCGCTGAGGCTATAAAAGGAGAGACTGTCTTCCATGCAGAGCCCTGCCTGTGCTCCGGGGACTGTGGTAGGGGGACTTCCAAGCTCTCGGTTCACCTCCCGACGGCCAAAGAGGTGGGTGCTCTTCCTGGTCCCATTTTACAGATGAGGAAGATGAGGTTCCGTAACTTGCTCAAGGTCCCTCAGCCCTTCAGTGGTAGAGATGTCGTGCCCACCCGAGCAGCCCCTCCAGAAGCCACGGTCTCTCTCCACCTCCCGAACAGGGGCAGTCTGACATTTCCCGTTTCTTTCACGCAGTGCTTGCTGAGGCCTCTAGCTAGGCTGACGGAAGCACAGACTCTCCTGGCTGCAAGCCGCCAGGCCAGGCCAGAGTGGGAATTGCAGCGGGGGCCCCTGGAGGTGCTGAGTAAGGAAGAGGGGGGAAGGCCGTTTGGAGGCCCTGGTTGGGGTGGGTGGGGAGCACTGGCTGTGGAAGCAGAGCCGGACGCGAGGGAGAGCTGGGGGGCTGGCAGGCTGCTCTGGGGCGGGCGGCCTGTGTTTGTGGAGGAGGTTGACGGCGGCTTCCCCACCTGCAGTTTCTCTGTTCTCCTCCCCCACCCCCAGGCACTGGACTCTCTGTGGCAGCAAGCAATCTCTTCATTTTTCTAGAAGCCCTCGCCGTCAGCCTCGCAGCTGCCCACTGGGTGTTGGTCCGCTTCCCTGGGGTGGGGGTGGGGGGGACGGGGAGGGCCTGGCCTTTCTCACATCTCTAGGTTTATGATCTCTCCCATTCTGGGAGGGCATTGTCTTTAGCAGCATCCGTCTTCTTCCCCTCCTGTACCATTACCTCCAACTGCCACTGTACCATTACCTTCCTCACCCGGAAGGCTCAGAGAAGGGGGGTGGGCACGTCACGTGCAGACAGCGTCCACCTCTCTAGCCTTGGAGGACCACAGAGGTGGTGACAAAGCATCTCAAATGTAGTTATCAGAATGACCCCAGAGGGTTGACTGATTGGCGTGAGGGGTTTTTAAAATACATTTTCACTGGCGAGGTACAAGACGTGTGGCTGGGCAGGAGACTCGCGTGGCTACCGTTGCCTCTGCTCCCATGGGGAGTAAGAATCGGGTCCCCACTTCGTGAGACTGTCCTGGGATGGATCAGGACACGGGCTGCTCCTTCATAATGTTGGCATCTGTACCTCACCCTTTCACACAAGCTGTGTGTCCGAGTGTCTGAAGACCGAGTGGGACTTTCCCAAGGTTCCAAACTGTTCTGCACAGACATGTCAGTGTGGGTTTGTGTCTGGCTGGCGGAATTTCTTTGAAGACCTGCTTTCTTTGGAACAGCCTACCCAACGGTGAGATTAGGGAGAGGGGTCCGTGGCTGGAACGGCACAAGGCTGCCCATATTTGCCAAAAGAACCAGGCATTTGCTGAACAGCTGCACTGGGCAGGTCCAATCCATCTACAACCCCAGTTTGCACTTGAGGAAACTGAGTCTCAGAGCAGAAGGAGACCAGTAATTCTGGCTCCAGGACCAGGGCTATGGGTGCAGGTCAGAGCTTCTCAGACTATTGGGGATGAAGGACTAATTTTTTCCCCCCTCCAATCTGTCATGGACCAAAAGCTTTTGTGAATTATAGACTGAGTGAAAACCGTGTTAGTTGACTAGGCCTGTTACAACAGCCTACCAAAGACTGGGTGCCTGTAGACATAGAAGCTTTATTTCTCACAGTTCTGGAGCCCGTGAAGTCCAAGGTCAAGGTGCTAGCAGATTCGGTGTCGGGTGAGAACACCCCCCTTCCTGGCTTGCAGATGGTGGGCTTCTTGCTGTGTCCTCCTGTAGTGGAAAGGGAGGGAGGGGAAGAGAGGGCAGGCGGGAAGGAAGAAAGAAGTCTGTTCCTCTTTTTCTTCTTCTAAGGGCACTAATCCCATTGTGGGGGCACCACCCTCATAACCTCACCTAAACCCAATTATTTGCCAAAGGCTTTGCCTCCAGATACCATCACTCTTGGCATTAAGGCTTCAATAGATGGACTTTGAGGGACGTGAACATTCAGTCCACAGTACTGATTGACCAGGAAAATGAAATCATAGTAAGGAAAAAAACACAGAAAGATGTAACCTCCCAGCCTTTACTTTTTTAGAGCAGTTTGAGGTTTAGAGCAAATTGAACACCAAGTACAGAGATCTCTCCTACAGCTCCCGCCCCTAGGCATGTACCATCCCCCCCCCCCCCCATCAGCATCTTACACCCCAGCGCTGCATTTCCAGAACTTGCTCTTGTCAGGGGCCAGGAACAAAGCGTTCTTGGCCTGGGTCAGTGGCCTGCACTCTGAGCGGAGCATGTTGGGATTCCTCCCCTAGCCCCAGTTTCAGCCCTGAGTCTGTTTTGTGTGCGGGGCCCTGGGGACACGGATGAGGAAGCCTGGGAGTGGGAAGATGGGCAGACACCCTTCCCTCCACACCCACGTGTCTCTGAGGCTGCAGTCACAGAGAAGAGCTTTGGCAAGCCCCTCAGGATTCGGGAGAGCTGGCAGAGGAGAGAAGTAGCTCCTGTCTCCACCCGGCATTTGGGGAAACAGAACAAAGTAGCACATCTCCACCCTCGCCACCCCTCCACTCCCCCCACCAAAGGAGGGTGCAAAAGAGAACAGTAAAGGGGGTGAGGGAGGGACCCGGACAAGGGCATCTTTGTTTACGTGGTTTTCCTCCCTGCCGCTGCTGCAAGGGAAGCCAAGTCTGGGGCCACAAGGCACCACATTGCTTCCGTTTCTCTCTCCCTGAAGGCGCCATCACCCTCCCACTCACTCAGCAGGTGTTTATTGAGCTCCAGAGTCCAGGCAGCCGGCCAGGTGCTGGGGAAAGACTGCTCAGAGGAGAGAGGGGGCAAATAAAGTATACAAATAATAAATGCAAGTTACATGTCTCTGGGCTGCTGCTGAACGGCTCCCTGACCCCAAGGGACGGTCTTTTGGTCACCTGGGAAGACTGAAGGTCCTGGGCCTGATTTATCAGGATGGTTTGAAGGATCCTTCATCCTTGACTGTGAAACAGGTCCTGGCAGACAAGGTCAGAGCCGCAGGGCAGAGCTCTGCCCACCTGGGCTTGTGGCAGCAGGTGGTTACCATCTTGGAAATCCTTTAAAGAAAAGTTATTCGTGACACCTGTTGAAGATGGGCAGGAAGACTTATTTCAGGAGAAATTGCAGTGGCGTTTTGCAGTAGGGGAGACAGATCAGGCTCAACTCTGACTACAAGGACAAGTGCCAGGGAGCAGGGTGGGGTCAGTGGATGGAAAATGACAAGAGGAGACATCAGGGCTGTGGGATGTTTGCTAGACCAACTCACTAGAACTCTTTGGAAGGCAGGCCATGGTGATCAGATACCAAGGGTTGGGAGAGGGAGTAGGGTTTTTTGCTATACTGCCCCAGCAGGATCCTTGTTAAAACCAAGGACAGAGCTCAAGGTTGGAGCCTGGTCAGAAAGAGGATTCAGAGGAGCCAATTCAAGTTTGGCCAAGGAGAGAGTCTTTGTCCTGACGAGCACCTTTTCTTCTGAAAGAGCACCTCTTGCCACACTGTGTCCTTGGCCTCAGGCATGTCATTGTCTCAGCAGGAAGCTTCTTTTCATGCCCACAGCTGGCAGGATCCTTTGTGTTTTGCCCTAACAAAGGAGCTAGGGCCAAAATTCGGGATGAATCCTAGTTCCTCTCTTTTGAAAAGTGGCTGTAGGACCCAGGTGGATGGAGACTTCTTCCAGTGTCTGCAGATACTGAGCATGAATGCAAAAGGATCCATTTCATGGTGGGAGGGGGGACACCTATCAGACAGGAAGGGCTCCATGCAAGGAGAGTTGCTGGAATTACTTTGCTTTTGGTAGGAGCAGTTTCTCCCACTGCTTCCGTATCTGTTTGGTGGAGGCAAGTGGGTTTTCAACAAGAAATCATAAACCACAGTATCAGAGGTGTCAGGGTCAGAGGCCTACCTCTTGGTTTTATAGATGAGGAGCCCAACATCCAGAGAGATTAATTCATTTGCTGAGGATCACCTAAGCTACAAATGTCAGAATTCAAGAACTTCACCTATGTCTTCCGCCTTCTGTCATCACAGACAGCGCGTTCTTCTCCAGACTGCCCTAGCATGGAGCTACAAGAAGGTAAAGGAAACACCTGCAGGCACTCTTAAGCAATTGTAACATTAACACCAATGTCGCAATTAAAAATATTAATAATGTCTAACATTTATTGGGAGTCCTTCCAGAGTATTAACTTAGTTCTGGTAATCATCACAATAACTGTCCCAATTCACTAAATTCACTAGTTCTTAGGGCTTTACTTGATTTCTCTTGTCTAATTGCATTGGCTGATATCTCCAGTACAAACAGTAGTGGAGATGAGCGGACATCCTTGATTTTTTTTCTTAGAGGAAATGCCTCTGATGCTTCCCATAAAGATGTTATCTTTAGGACAAAATCATATATTTTCCATCATATTAAGGAAGTATACAACAATCTTGAAGTTTTTGAGGTTTTTCCTTCCTCCTCTTCCTCCCTTTTTTCTTGGAAGAGCTATTGAGTTTTTCTCAGCATTTATGAAGATAATCATGATTTTTTTTGCCTTAGATTTATTAACATGGGCTATGGTTTTAATGGATTTGTAATAGTGAACCAACACTGCATTCTTGAACAAATCCCACTTATTCACGATGAATTATTTTCTTAGTGTTAGATGTTAGATTCACTGTTTGCTTATATTTTATTTAGAAATTTTGCAGTGATATTTATGAATGGTACTGGTCTATATATTTCTCTATACTGCTTCTGGTTTAGCTATCAGTGTTATATTTGTTTCATAAAACATATTAGAAAGTTTTCCTTCCTTTTCAGTGCTGTGGAACATTTTAATAACACTGGATTATCTTGTCTGTAAAAGTGTGGTAGAATTTCTTGTGGAAACATTTCCGAGTCTGGTGCTTTTGTGTAGGCTAGTTCCTTAATATCTCCATTTATTCAATGGAGTTGGTCCCTTTAAACTTTCTTTTTATAATTCTTTAAAATATTTACTTATTTTTGAGAGAGACAGAGCACATGTGGGGAAGGGGAAGAGAGAGAGAGAGACACAGAACCAGAAGCAGGCTCCAGGCTCTGAGCCATCAGCACAGAGCCCTTTGCAGGGCTGGAACCCATGAACCATGAGATTGTGACCTGAGTCAAAGTCAGACGCTTGACAGACTGAGCCACCCAGGCACCCCTAAACTTTCTCATTCTAATGGTGGTCAATTGGAGTAATTTTAATTTTCCTGGGAAATCGTCCATTTCATATAGTTTTCCAGATTTATTTGCATAGAAGTCTTGTGAAGTAGTCATAAGTAAAAGTAAACTTCTGTTCCAAAGGTTATTTCCCCCTTGACGTTCTTCATTTTGTGTTCTTGCCTATTTGTCATGACCAACCTGCTAATGATTTGTTTAGTTTATTAATTAAAACAAAATTTTTTAAAAAATGTTTTTATTTATTTTTGAGACAGAGAGAGACAACATGAGCAGGGGAGGGGCAGAGAGAGAGAGGGAGACACAGAATCTGAAGCAGGCTGCAGGCTCTGAGCTGTCAGCACAGAGCCTGACGTGGGGCTCGAACTCAAAGACTGTGAGATCATGACCTGAGATGAGGTTGGAAGCTTAACCTACTGAGCCACCCAGGCGCCCCAAGTTTATCAATTTTTTAACAGAATTTTATTCGTCAATTACATCTACTGTTTCTCTACTCATTAATTTCTGCTTTTATCTTTATTATTTTTTATGCTTTCTTCTGGTTTACTCTGTTGTTCTTTTTCAACTGTTTTGACCTGGAAGTTGAACTCCTTTTATTTTTATTGATAAATGTATGTAGCGTGATGATTTTTCTTACTTATTGCTTTAATTGCATTCTATAGAGTGTGGTATGTTTTCATTGTGATTAGGGACCCCTCTTGAGGAAAAAGTATACAAAATTATGAATATAAAATTAGGTACCTGGCTTTGAAAGGGGTGCATGTAATTGAGGGGCCATCATACTTGACATTTTACTAGCTTCACAGTAAGTCCACCTCTGTTTAAACACAAGGCCTGGGATTTACACATGATAGTTGTCGTTGGCATTTTGAGATGACTTAGTCGTCAGGGAAGACCTTGACACATGAGTAGCAAGAAAACAGAATTGCAAAGAGAATGAACTGTAATGGTGTGTGCATCGCTTGTGCTTAGCACTTGGCAGAATTTACCTCCGTACTATACCGCATGCCTGATTGTTTTACTATCACCGTTTTATAAACAATAAGGAGTTTCTGAAACGTTAAAATACTTGCTTCAGATCACACAGCTGGTGAGATTAAACCCAGCCAAGTCCAACCTGGAAGCCCCTGTCCTTGTCACTACACACACGGCATTGTTGGTACCCAGAAGGGACTGGCCATGTGCTCCTCCCCCGAGCAGCCGGTTCAGGAGCTTGTATTTCAGAAAGCCACCTGGAAAGCCAAGTACTGGTGGTGCACGGTTACTTTTTGTGCGTGTTGGACAAAGCATGCTGACTGTATCAGTCACCGATGGCTGTGTAACAAATCATCCTCAGACAATACATACTCACTGCCTCACAGGCTCTGAGAGTCAGTAACCTGGGAGCAGCTTGATTGGATGGGTCTGATTAGGGACGGTCATGAGGTTGCTGTCACGCAGTCAGAGCAGCAGCCGGCTGAAGGCTCACCTGGGACTCAGGGCTGGCTTCCAGGCTCACTCCTGTGGTGTGGACAGGCTTCAGTTTATCACTGGCTACTGACTGGAGACTTGAGTTCCTTACTGTATAGACCTGTCTGTGGGGATGCTTACAACAAGGCAACCAGCTTCCCCCAGAATGTGTGATCTGAGAGACAGAGGAAAACTGGAGAGGCTGCTGAGAGGGAAGCTGCAGGCTTCTTAAATTGTACCTTGGAAGTGACAAGCCACCATTTCTGTTTGTTAGAAGCAAGCCATGAAGTCCAGCCCACAATCTGGGGAGGGGAATTCAGCTGTACCCTTTGAAGGTGTATCCAAATACGTGTGCATGTATTTTTAAAACCACCACAGTGCCAAAGGGAGACTTCAGCATTTATCTCTGCCACGGGACTTAGAACAGGGATTCTGCCTAGACTGAGGTCATCCTCCGGAACCCACTCCTTGCTCTGCCTGGAGATCTAAGCCCCTCCTCATCCTGTGGGATAGGGAGAGGTGGTTGCCCTCATTCCCGCATTCATTCACTCACTCCCTTGGCAAATATTTATCAAGTGACAACTAGATGGTGGGTGCGGTTCCAGGAACTGGGGACGAGGCAGAGAACAAAACACATTCCACCCCGTCCTTGGGCTCAGAGAGCTTTGATTTGAGTGAGAGGGGCCAGATAATAAAGAAATAAATGATTAAAACAACAGCAATAGTGATAAGGACTATGAAGAAAAATAAAGCACGATGAAAGGATAGGAGGTGACAGGGGCCGCTGCCCCCAGACAGAGAAAACAGATGAGGTCTTGCTGCATTGTATCAGAGGACCTGCTCAGAGAAATCCTCTTTGCTCAGGTGACGTTTCAGCTGAGACCTGAGATGAGAGTGAGCCACAGGGCTCCTGGGAGGGAGCACAGCAAGGACAAAGGTCCTGGGGCAGGAATGTTCTTGGTGTGTGTTGATGAAGTGTTCTGGTTGGGATGGAGAGAGCACGGGAACGATGGATGGGAAAACGGGTCAGAGAGGAGGCCAGGGTTCTTGGTTTTTAAGTCTATGTGGGATGGAGCCCATTTAAAGGGATTTGAGCAGGGGCTTAACATGATTTTGCCATGCTTAACATGATTTTGCCATGCTAATGGGTTCACTCTGGCTGCTGCTCAGACGGGGAGGAGGAGAGAAGGAGACAGGGGGCTGCTGCAGTTACCCAGGGAGTGGTGACCGTGGTGGCTGGTTGTTTGTTCTAAGGAGGACGCAGCAGACGTCATGAGACACGGTCAGATTCAGATGTGGCTCCTGCCACAGCCGCTTACGTGGGGGCGGTGGGGTCGCTGGCCTCAGACAGTGAGGTTCCTGCCACTTTTGTAAGCTTCTAGCCGAGTGGTGACCGTTGCTTGAATACACCATGTTCTGAGTACCATGTTCCAGGCACTGTGCTAGGTCTAATGGGGAAAGAAATGAGCGAGACCACACGGCCCTCCCGGAATAGCAGGGCAGAGAGGCAGCTGAGCCGTGCACCACGGCGTGCTGTGCGACAGGCTGTGAAAAGTACCCGAGGCGTCACAAGGCAGCGAGCCTTCTGCTCTGGGCGGGGACACAGAGGGCCGCAGGGGATTTCCACTGGCAGGAATGGGGTGGCTGGTGTTCCAGGCAGAGGAAGAAGAGTCCTGGTGGTGGGAGAAGCTGTGTTTGGAGGACAGGTTGTTCCAGAAGCAGGGAACAGTTGCAGGAGATGATGCAGGACGAGGGTTAGGATCCATTTACAGAGACCCTGGAATCCCAGGCTGAGGCAGTTGGGTTGGAGGGGAGCCCTGGAAAGAGCTCCCAGGTCCCAGGCGGCATAGGTTGGAGCGGAGGAAACCGAAAACACGGACCCCTGTGGAGCTGTTATTGCTAACACTATCAGGACAGGATTTAAGAACAAAGATAATGATCACAGTACAGTTGAAAAATAGCAGGACAGGGGCGCCTGGGTGGCTCAGTCGGTTGAGTGTTTAACTTTGGCTCAGGCCGTGATCTCACGGTCGGTGAGTTCAAGCCCCACATCGGGCTCTGTGCTGAGAGCTCAGTGCCTGAAGCCTGCTTTGGATTCTGTGTCTCCCTCTCTCTCTCTGTTCCTCCCCTGCTCATGCTCACTCGCTGTCTCTCTCTCTCTCTCAAAAATATTAAAAAAAGTTTTTTAATACAACAAAAAAATAGCAGGAGAAAATTGAAATAAGCCTAATTAAGCAGCCTAGTTAAAACTCCTTGCATTAAAACCTTTTAAATTGGCAAATGTGATAGAATAATGTGTGTCCATTAAAAAGTGTTTTCAAAGAAATTCTTAATGACATGGGGAAGAGTTTGCAATATAATGTAAGTAAAAGGATTTAGGAAATACAGCACAGTGCACAGTATATAGTCTGAACAGAAAGGTGGCAACATGTTTACAGTCATTTTCTCTAGGTGCTGAGATTACATGTGATTGCCATTTTCTTTTTTTAAAAATTTTAAAATTTTTTGAGAGAGAGAGAGAATGAGCACAGGAGGGGAAGACAGAGAGAGGGAGACACAGAATCCCAAGCAGGCTCCAGGCTCTGAGCTGTCAGCACAGAGCCCAACGAGGGGCTCGAACCCATGAACGTGAGATCATGACCTGAGCCCAAGTTGGATGCTTAACTGAGCCACCCAGGCGTCCCTTTTTCTACTTGTCTAAATTTTTCCAACATTTCACAGGAATTTGCATTACTTTTGGAATCAGAAAAATCGCTTGTATATAAAGATTACACATTGATTCTATTTAAAAATTTTTTTAATGTTTATTTGTAAGAGAGAGACAGACTGTGAGCTGGGGAGGGGCAGACAGAGAGGCAGACACAGAATCTGCAGCCCGTTCCAGGCTCTGAACTGTCAGCACAGAGCCCCGCACAGGGCTCCAACTCACAAACAGTGAGATCATATCCTGAGTTGAAGTCAGACACTGAACTGACTGAGCCACCCAGGGGCCCCAAGACTAAACATTGATTTTAAATAAGGACTGGCTAACATGATTCAGAAGGATGGTCTTGAAAACCTGATTGGGAGGACTAAATACTTCGGAGGCAGAAGTGACAAACATTTGGGCTAACTGGATATGGGAGAAAGAAGGAGGCAAGAGTCAAAGATCTGTATTCTTCCTCACTCCCTTCTTGGCCGCAGGTGGAGCAATCCTATTAAAATAAAATCCAGATCAATTTCCTCCTCTGCTCTAAACCCTCCAGTGGCTCCCACCTGACTCAGAATAAAAGCCAGAATCCGTAGCCACTTACAGGGACCCACATACCGAACTTAGGGTTATCCCTGACATGGTGGTCTTACCCTCTCCTTCCTTCTGCCCTCTGCTGCGACTGCCTCACTGTGCTGAACATGCCCCAGGACCTTTGTACCTACCATCTCCTTGCCTGCAGTGCTTTGTGAAATCTCTGTGTTTTGCTGCCCTCACCTATTCCCTTCTCACCGAGGCCTTTTCCTGGGCACCCTCTCCAAAACTGCAGTCCCCTGGCACTCCCATCCTTTTGTTGCTTAATATTTATCCCTAGCACACATCATAACTATATATTTTACTTGCTTGGTTTTTGTCTCTTCCATTAGCATATAAATTGCAGGAGGGCAGGGGTTTTGTTTTGTTCACAGCTCCTGGCACGGTATTAATACTGAGTAAATGCTTGTTGAATCTAAATAAAGAACTCAAGTGTTCCATTTACCTCCAGGGAACATCAGATCTGCCATCATTTAGTAAAAGGCATTTGGTGGCTTGACTCTTTTCAATCGTAAATTCTCTTGGTCCATTTAAAGTTAGAGTCCATTTTTAAGGATTCCATTTCCACGTGATTTGTTGGTTTGTTTTCAGGAACTACATCACTCTGTTCGTGGCTTCCGGGCTGATGTCCCCACCTCACCAGGGTAAGCTGCACTTGGGGCTCACTGGTGTCCCAAGCTGTGGAGTGCCAGCCTAGGAAACATACTACCTCCTGGCCAGATTGGCTGGGACCCCTGGAACCCTGGCCAGCGAGAGCTACTGCATGGGATGGAAGGTTCTGGAGTCGGTGGAGACCCTCTCTCATCTCCAGGCCGTAGCCCGGTGTCTTCTCTGCACCTAACGGGTTTTTTAATGAAAACAACTTGAGCCAAGCAGTAAAATGGGAAGGGTTTATCCCCGCCCCCCTGCCCCCAATCTCACCCACTATAGATAAACCAAGGGAACACCAAATGACTGTTCTCTTTTTTGCCAGAGAGAAATTTGGAAAACGCAGGCCCTGGACAATCTATGGGGAGTGAATCTACACATGCATTTTGCTCTGGGAGCAGAGTCCAGAGTTTATTGAGTGAATTGCTCTGTTCCCATATGGCCCACCAGGTGGCTGTAGAAAATCACGGATGGGCCCAGCAAGCTGGCCTGGGCTGAAGAAGGCCAGGACAGCCGGCCAGGACAGCCAGGTGCTGCACAGAGACCCCTGGCCCACCTTCAGGCAGGGCTGTTCTGTGTTTTCCTACAGGGATGCCGGACGAGGATGTCGGCCCCTGAGACTTTCCTAGGAGAAGCATGGCTAACACCGTGGAGTGCTTCCACGGCCAGGAGCTAGCTAGCTGCTCTGTGTATCTCATCTGCTTTCTCTCTTACTCTCGAGAGCCAGCCTCTGAAGGAAGCACGGTCATTGTCTCCATTTCTCAGGTGAGGCCACCAAAGCACACCGAGCTTAGGTAACTTACTAGATGCCTCGGTGCTATTGGGGATCCAGGGTGAAAGGGAACCAGATCCCATGCATTGGCCCAGTCTCTGGCCACACGGCAGCTGGCAGGTCCCTGCCGTGCACCCCCAGGGCACGGGACTAGCTCCCACCCTCTGTGTCTCACTCCAGCACGGTGACTGGCCCCAAGCCGTGCTCCCAGCTGGAGGAGTGCGCTGAGGGAGCGGGCAGGGTAGAAGGTAAGCTGGTGTTTACTTGTGCGAGCCCCTTCCCCTGGAACTCTTCTTGAGTGAAAAGTGAAATAGGTGAAATAAAAGGCAATCGGAAACAGACTTGCTCCTGTCTGGACGGCACGGGCCCGCAAACCTAACGCTCGCCAACCTTTCCTGCCAAACGGTGGGCTGACTATTCTCCGTGGCCCCTGGCATCCTGTTCCTGGCCCCCTTGTCCCAGGTAGCTGCCCATCCACCCCCAGGCTCCCTGTAGGTGACATCTTACACGAGCAGCATCCTGCTTGGTATTTCAGGTGCCTGGGTGCCCGCGGGCCACACCGGTGACCACATGGCCCCGCAGAAAACAGGGGAAGGCACTGCACAGCCAGCCACTGGCAAGATAGGGTTGAGGGGAAATCACTGCTTCTGGTCCTTCGGGCAAATTACCTACCACATCTGAGGTCAGTTTCTTTATCAGTGAAACGAAGGTAACATCTGCTTACCTGCTAGTGGGTGCTAGTGGGACCGGCTGGAATTCATGAAACCCCGGTGAGTGCTAAGTGTTTTGTTGGTAAGTTACTAGGAGCGATGGAGTATTAGAGGGTTTCCAGTGAGGATGTGCGGGGAGGGTGATGGATAAAGAGATCAGTTTGCACTGTTGACATTGAACCACGTCAGTGATGCAGTTGCAGCCTTCAGAGTCGGAAGCCGAGCGGGAGCCTGCTCTGAGCCCCCGAGGCCAGCGCACCGAAGGGACCCTCAGATGTTCCCCAGAATGTGTCCCTCTCCTCACCGAGCCAGAGCCTGTCCCCTGCTGTGACAGATACCTAACAAGACTCATTGACACTTTAACTGTTTGCTCCCAAACGGCCCATAAGAACATTATTTATTTTTTAAATAAAGATCTGCAGACCAGCTCTCCACAAAGTAAGCTTGGGGACGGCCCAAGTCGACTGAAGAGCTGGCCTGGAGCAGGTGTGCTGGGAAGGGGTTAACGGCCGGCTCTCTGGGGGCAGAGTGCTTCCCGGGCCACACACACTATAGAGTAACTCGCATAAAGGATGTATATAGAGCACACAAAGTACAACAACTTTATCCCCTATTCCAATCAGTAGAGATGTCACTGACGTCACCGAAAAATGAGTGCCACTCTGATAGGAATGTTAGCCGAGGTTTGTAAAATTTTTAATTTAATATTTTTTCTTTTAGAGAGCGCTTATGTGTGCACACAAGCAGGGAAGGGGCAGAGAGAGAGAGAGAGTCTTTTTTTTTTTTTTTTAAATGCTTTGGCTTTTGAGAGAGAGGGTGAGCGGGCGAAGGGCAGAGATCGAGGGAGACCGAGGATCTCAAGCAGGCTCTGCACTGACAACAGGGAGGGCAATGTGGGGCTTGAACTCACAAACCGTGAGATTATGACCTGAGCTGAAGTTGGACGCTCAACCAACTGAGCCCCCGAGGCGCCCGAGAGAAAGAACCTTAAGCACACTCCACGCTCAGTGTGGAGCCTGACGTGGGGCTTGGTCCCATGACCCTGGGATCATGACCTGCGTGGAAATCAGGAGTTGACGCCCAACGCTCGGCACACCGAGCCCCCCGGGCGCCCCATGCCGCTGGTTTCATTTATGTTAATGAGTAAGACAGATCCTAAACGAAGGAGGTTTGTGTCAGAAGGTCCCTGCCCGTGCATGCCACAAGTGACTTCTTTGCCAAATTGGCTCATGGTGGGTCGGGTGTCAAAGACTTCTAACCTCATGTTTCTGTGCTAGTCACCACGTCGTGGCTGCAGGCACGAAACTTTTAGTTTGTATTCTTCATGTCTTCTCCACCACTTTCTTAATTCTAGACAATCAAGAAAACAATAGATCAAGTTTGCTCATATCTGGGAGCACATACCTCCCCCCCCCCCCCCACGGCCGCTTGTGAGCTCTCAGTGTGACGTTGCTGAGGTCAGTCATGAAGACAGGTGCTTCTTCCCGGTAGCTGGTGTTGCCATCGTTCAGACGGCGGGGAAAAACGGAAGAGTGTGGATTAACAGTGAAGCACGGTAGTAATGACTGAGTTTTGATGACTGATTACCTTTGTTTTTACCTAAGCTCATTAATTTTAGTAATGATTGTATTTAACAGCAAAATTCTGAAAATGCGGCAGTGGGTTCTCGCAGATGTGATGCCAAGCTGGCGGCAGCAGGTGTGGCCACAGGGGCCCTACACCGAGGGCAGCTCTGCCCCCCAGGATGTCCGGAGGAGAGCCAGTTGCCTGGTGTCCTCTGAGGCCCTGTGGGGTCAGGTGGTTGTTAGGGCCCTTGAAAGCCATGAATGGCCTATCCTTCCTCATCCTCCACATTCCCGCCTGGCGAGGAAGCCCGTCAGGAAACCGTCCTGACTGGCAGGCTGGAGACCAGGTGTGAATTTGGGGACATGAGGGAGAATGTCACTCTGTTGCCCCACCCTCGCACACAAGGGCACCCTACTATCCTCCTAGTTTCCTCTTAGGACATGGCTGGGACTGGAGTCCCAGACCGGGGACACCCATTACTGTTTTGGGGGTGTGTGTCTTTGGGCCAAGTATTCTCCTGAGTCTCTGAGCCTCAGTTTCCTCAGAGCACAGTGGGGATGCTCTGGCCAATGGCTGTGAGGAGAGGGATGGACAGGAGGCAGCTCACAGCTGCATCCTCCACAGACCCCAGGGGCTGGGGTAGTTTCTCCCCGCACGAGTTCTTCATGAGAGCTCCAGGGAACTGGAAACGTCCTCACATCTCCAGATCCCATGACAAAGAGGAAGGACTTCCGTCTTCCACAATTCAGGGGTGGGCGCAGCACCCAGGAGCTGTGCATTCTCAGCCAGAAGGACTTGCAGGGGAACAAAGTTGACGGTGTTGAGCAGGCCTTCCAGAGTGTTCTGTGATCAGCCCCAGACTGAGCTTCTTCACTCTTTTTCCGTCTCTGTTTCACTCTTTTCCCCCTGTTTGGGTTTGGTCACTCTGAGCGGTATGCAGGAGGCATTAACTGTGGGGAATCGGGCCACATGCGGTTGTGGGAGCTGGTGAAGAAGTCCAGGGAAGGCTGTGCCTCTGGGTGGGCAGGGCTGGCTGTTGTAGAGAGAAGCAGATGTGAATGGGGGCAAGGAGAGGCTGGAAACCACGGGCACAGAGTGGCCCTGAGTCTAACACCTCCCACCTCTGTGACGTGGTGACCTGTTGGAGCTGGCTGCACACATACCTAGTCCGGGGCTCGGAACCCATCGATGAAACAGAGGCGCCACTGGACGGTTTCTGTCCGAGCCAGCAGTGGGCACCGGCCACCCAATGACACTGTGGGAGCCACGAAAGCACCCAGCTTAGCCAAGTTGATGTGGTGAAAAGCCACCACTGCACTATGCTTCTGGGGGACCAAGTGCTTTTGGACCTTCTCATCATTCTTCCAGGTTCCTACGCCTCTGCATGGAGTGTTTGCTCCAGCCATGGCACCTGGAAAACTCCTACAGCAGCTTCAAAACCCTGCAGAGACATCACCTCCTCTGAGAAGAATTCCCTGACACCTGCCCTCCAGGACTAGTCCTGTACTTCACACATGGTGACTGCCTCTGTTGTACCTGAGGCAGTACAAGCTGTGCCTGTTTGACAGCTCAGGTTGGTTCATCCACGTGCCCAGGATTGCACAGGGAGAATGGAGTTAGTGTCATACAGAGCTATAATTTGAACCCCTGTCAGTGACTCTTCTGATTCTAAGCCACCATGACTAGAAAGCTGAGAAAGATTTGGCCCTTGCCCTTCGGAAACTATTCAGTGGAGGGGAAAGAGAGCTGCAGTGTAGTTAGTTAGGCAGCTGGCGAAATTACCAACAGAGACTCCAGGGGTGGCCCCAAGGCTGAAGTCACAGCACTGTGCTCCCCAGAGGGTCTCCAGGCTGCTCTAGGCATGGCCAGTAGGAAGGTGAGGACCCCCTCCCTCCAGCAGCAGCTGTCAGGGAGCGTGGTTCCAGCTGACTCCTCACCGTGTGGCTTCGGGCAAGTCCTACTCCTTGTTTGGAAGAGACGGGCCTGGGACGGGTGGCTAAGATTCCTCATTCACTCACCACCATCTGGCATTGCAGGTGGTTGTCTGGATTGGGCATTTCTTATGTTATTCCACCAGAGGGCGCCAAATCCCAGCTCCTGCCAAGTTGGTTCTCTCAAAAAGGGGTGGTTTTGGGATGTGAGCTCAGAGGAGGTGATGAGTGAGAGCTGTGTGTGTGGGTTTGTGTGGAAACAATTAGGGGTGCGTGTGTGCATGTGTTTGCATGCAGCACCAGAGTTTTTTCCCAACTGTCTACATCTATTACCATCACCCCTACCCTGCCGAGTTCATCTCCAGCTTTTGCTGCCTCCCTTGCTCAGCTCTAGCCACACAGGCCCGCTAGCACTGCCTCCAACACTCCCTGCAAGATCTGGCCTCAGGGCCTTTGTGCTGTCCCTTCAGCCTGGAACACTGACCACCTAGACATCTCCAGGAACCTCCCACATTCCCTCTCAGTGAGGCCTTTCCTAGCCCTCCCATAAAAAAAGTACCTCCGAACCCCTTCCATGCTTTACTCTTCTTTAGAAAAACTACACAACACAATCTACACAACAAAATGTCACCTATTTAACCATGTTTCCAGTTTTGCAGTATAAAGTCCCTTCTCGTGGTGGTGCAACCATGTCCGCCATCCATCTCCAGACTTTTTTCCATCTTCCCAAACTGAAACCCTACGTCCACTGAACAATAACCCCCTACTCTGCCCTCCCCCACCCCCTGGCAATGGCTGTTCTTTTTGTCTCTATGAATCTGCTCCGGCTGTCTCGTAAAAGCCATAGAGTATTTGTCATTTTGGGTCTGGCTTATGTCACTCAGCATAAGGTCTTCAAGCGTCATCCATGTTGTAGCATGTGTCAGAATTTGCTTTTTTAAGGCTGTATGATATTCCATTACATGTATATTTATATATTATTCATTTGTCTGTTGGTAGATGTGTGGGTTGCCCCACTCTTGGGAAGAGTGATGGTATGCATGTGCTCTTTTCCATGCTTTCTCTTTCTGCACAGCACTGAACCCCATCCAGGCACCCTCCCTTTGCCCCCAACTAGACATACAAATGATGGCATACAAAAGACACAGGCCAGCTAACCTAGCATTTTTAATCTAACATCGCTTTTTAAATCTCTAAAAATGCTCGGGACCTCGAAATGCTCTTTGGACCAGCTTTATCATTTCACTCGTGTCCTCATCAACGAGTTGATAAATCTTTGACCTGTTCATCCTGTATTTGTAGGACAGTCCTATTTTTAACTTTTAAGAAGTTATACCCTGACGTTCCAGAGGTGTCTTTTTCTTTTTTAACCAGGAATTTAAACATGCCTTTGTGGGATGAAATCGAATACATCAGTTCATGATGCTCTGCCAGCCAAGCTCGGGCTTCCGGTGTCCTGGGGCCACGTGAACGGAGCAGAGACACCGCCAGCGCCTATGTTCTCCGGGACCTTCTTGAGCTGTGGCTGCTGCTCCAAAGTCCCAGGCAGCTGATGCGGACCCGTGTCTGCGGCGCCCACGAAAGACGGTGCTTTCATGAGAGCGGCCTGCCCTTTCTGAGCCCTTCTGCGAGCCGTGGGATTCCAAATGCTCTGAATGCATTAGCTGACGCTCACACGGTCCCCATGAGATAGACGCCCTGCGGCAGATGAGGAAGCCAGCCTGGAGGATCACAGTGCAAGGGGAAGTTCTAGAGCAAAGACGAGAAGGAGGGATCTGTGTGTGGCGGGAGAGGTGAGTGGAATTTTTTTCTCGAGTTCTGCAACTTGTGGCGGAGATCATGCCCAGGGGGAAAGTGTCGGGTGCCAGACCCCACTCCCAGGGGACAGTCATCCCCCAGGGGACAGCACCCTTGCAGGGGGCTTGCTGACGGGGGCCAGAGCAGGCCCAGCCGCTGTGGCGTCCACCTGGTGCTGGCCTGACGGGCGGGCCAGGAGGGGGCCTGCAGGGAACAAGATGCCATCTTTCCCCCGCCTGGCGTCCTGTCCCTCCCCCGAAACAACACGACCCTGGGCCAAGAGGCGAAGTTCTTGTTTATTGTTGCAGCGACTCTTACAGACATTAGCGTTCAGTGAAATCAAGGAAGAGAACACATTAAATACATCACAACCCCCAAAACGGTACAGAGGAGGGGAGGGCGGGCCGGGCCGGTGACCAGACTGTCGGAGCAAGTACATTCAGTGGGTGTGTGGTGCCATCATTCCGGGCTCACGTGTATATATATTTTATTTATATAATTTATATTTATATATAGAGATCATTGAGTTTTGTGTATACAAAGAACAATATTGTTACAAATACAATACTCTACTTGTCCCAAGCTTTACAATAAGCTCTATTTCACCCTCTTTACAGAACAATAGTACAAGTTCAGACTCTAGGGGCTGTGCTGAATATGTACAAGAAATTTCCTTCCCACGTGGTCCTCACGCCCTGCTGTGATGGAGGGGGCCAAGAATCGGGTCGTGTGCTCCAGAGGGCCCAAGCCAGGGAAGGCGCAGACAGACACGAAGCTCAAACCAGCAAGCGGCCTTGGAAGAGGGAGAGTAAACAGGTCTAAAAGGAGGTGGCCCTTGGTTGTAAACATTGGTAACAGCCACACCACTGGGTCGAGGGACCCAAGAAGGGCGTGTGGATGGGTTTCCTCAGCGTGCAGATGGGGACGTTGGGTGCGAATGGGGGGGGAGGCCTCAGGGGCGGCAGAAGTGATGGGGGAGGTAGTCGTTTAGTCTGGGACTGAGGCCGCTGTTCCATGGTGGGCTCCAGGCCCCGAGGAGCCTGCTCTGGGGAGGGCGTGCACTCCAGGCCTTGGTCTCTGGGGGTCTCCTCCTCTTGTGAACCCAAGGCTGACGGCGGCTCCCTGAAATGCTCCCGTGTGAGAAGGCAGAGACAGGATGCGTTCTGGTGCACCCTGGCTGGACCAGGACGGGTAGACGAAGCTGCGAACCTGTCCCCGAAGCTGAGTCACCAGCATGTCCCAGCCAAGCAGCAAGAGTGGCTTTTTGCCTGGGCCCTGTTGGGGAAGGCTGCTCTGTACATAGTGTTCCCCGTGACGGGGTGGGGGTGGGGGTATTCAGATATTTACATATATAACTATATATACTGGGATGCCAGAAGAGACCACCACGTCCTATGGATTTTCAAACACCGAGTTACTAACGCTTAACTCCCTCCATCCGACGCGAGCAGGGCCAAGCATACACTCCAGGTGAACCTGTACCGAGCTCCGGGAACGAGAGTATCTGGGTATGCAGAGCCACTTTCAGTAACAGAAGGTAGGTGGTGGACAAGTAACCTCACTCTTCTGCTAGAAGATGCTGGTCTTCCAGCAGCTCTTACCAAATGGGCTTTTGCGGCACTCGTCAAACGTTCTGAGACTTTTGTGCCATAGCGGCAGAATCTGTGTTCTCTGTCCCCTCTCCTTTGGGTGAAGATGCCTAATTGTGATATTGGCAGGCTGCGTAGGGACTGCTGGCCCATCGCGGATCGGCCTCTGTCCCGGTGCTGGGGCAAGTGGCCCGAGTGGTCACCCTGAGACCAGACCGGCATGAACCCCTCCCATGACCTTCCAAGGCTCGAGGCCTCACACCCCACCACTAATGCTTTGTTCCTGTTCTACTCTCTCTTTTTGGCAGAGGGAAGAGCGACACAAGACTCTTGAGTCCTTGACTATATTGTCAGACACACTACAGTTGGGTAAACTGAGAACTTGGGGCCATGGTTCTGGCTGATTCGGGCTGCGTGGGGCTGAGCCTCCTCTGAAGTCCAGGGGTCCTGGACTGTCCAGGCTGGCTCCCCTGCAGAGGGGGCAGCCCCTACTTTATTAAGGTTTATACTACAAACTGAGGGTCGACCACTGATGCCTTTGGAACATTCGGCTTTCCTGACTCACAGAAACCCTGAGGTACAGAAATCCCAGGGGAACACACTGCACAGTCATCTGGGGCTAGTCTCTTGTTCCGATTTTTTTTATGTGTCTCCCTCCCCGAAGTCCCTCCAACAAATAAATACATGAGCCAGTCCACATATGCTCACCGAATTCCTGTTTCCACAGATACAACATAAATATCCCATGTGCAGAGAGCAGGGACTCTTAATATTACAAAATATATTAGTTTCTCTTCCCCTGTCTCTGCTGAGGTCAGGAACGAAATGGAACAAAAAAAAGCAAACCAACCCACACCCACCTACGTGAAAACAAAATGCTCTTTGGACCAAGAGTGATTGGAAACTGGCTCAGGATAATATCACTACAACATCTGCATGAACTGAGACAGAATCCACAACATGAGGCACCTGGTGAGAACACGCAGCATCTCACCCAAGTGCAAGAGCTCTCAGACCCACCAGGCAGCAAGCTGATGTTTCTAGAACACATCTGGGGATGCTTAGGCATCGTGTGAGGTCATCCTTGTCTCCTTAGTTTTGTCGTTTATTACTATTCTGGCCTCTCGAATCCCATCCTGCTACGTGGCCCTGAGCAGAGAGGAAAGCTGGTCTTACCTTGGGCCAGGAAGCCTAACACGACTGCATCTGCGTTCTCTTCCTCCACGGGAGCAGTCCGTCCTTCCGAGACCCCCAGGGTGAGTGTGGAGTGGGGGCACCAAGGGAGTCCACTAGGACCCTGAGCCAAGGCGGCGCTGGTGGGGCCAGGCCTCGGGGCGGGGGGGTGGGGGTGGGGGGAGTCTCGCCCTGGACAAGGCTGAGCAGCCCCTGCAGGCCTCACCTGCCAGGGAAAGGGACCTCGTGGAGAGGCGAGGTGGGCTTTCCAAGGGCTCTGTGTGCCTCACTGGTGAGGGAAGGAGGCGAGGGCGATACATACACAAGAGAGGCTGTATACGTATGTGTGTGGCAGAGAGGGAGGAAGGAAGTACCTGCCCATGTCTATCGGCTGGTTGGTGACCTTAGCACAGCCGGAGGCGGCTGGGCTGCCCCAGGACCTGCCGAGCTCTCTGCACCAAGATGGCACCCTGGTCCCAGGCCATCTCCCTCCTACCCTTGGGGGAGAAGGCTCACCTTTAAGAACGCAATTATGTCGAAACTAAAAGTAGTTACACAAGAGGCATAAGGTTGGCTCAGAAATTCTGGGCGGAGGGGTGTGGAGCCCCAAGTCCAGTGTGGTGGGCAGGGCAAACCCTGAAAGACACAGCTGGTCTCTGCTGATACACCGTGTTCCCATACACTGAGCCAATCAGAGCCAAGACCAGCGGCTGGACTGTAGGCACTGCTGACTCAGCTCCTTCACTGTCCCCCCAGGAGCACCTCTTGGGGGAAGGGAGGAGTCCCCTGGAGCCGTGAGGGTCCTCCTGGGACCCCCCGGGGGCCCTTCAGGATGGTCTGGGCAGACACCCGGTGGGTACTGGCTGCTCTCTACCCTCAAGGGCGTGTGTACAAAACTTTCTGGGTGTTAAAAAAAAAAAAAAAAAAGCAAACTGGAGAGAGAGTAAAGAGGTCTGCAGATTCTTCGCTTCCTGTGTAGAACCGGTGCTGGGCGTGAGAGGGAAATGTCTCAGTGGGCACACAGATGCAGCACGAGAAACACACCACGAGTGAGGACAGTCCTCCATGCAAGCCGCCAGGCGGGGGGGCACGGCCTCAGATGTAAACGGGTTGCTCCTGGGCCGTCAGCAGTCGGTACATGGCAGCCGGCATCGTCTTCATGTGAATCTGAGGGCAGAAACGTGCATCAGCAGGCCTGAGGCTGCGGGGTGGGGTGGGGTGTGGCTGTGTGGCTATGGCCCCCCGTTGCCCCGGGGGGGGGGGGCAGCACCTCTAACCACGGCGGGGTGGGGGGGGGGAGCTCTGAAGATCGCCCCTCACCAGCCACAGGGACCTGACTGAGGCCTCCAGGAAGAGAGGGATCCACAGGCTTTCTAAAACGTGTGGGGTGGCACAGAGTGCGCAGTGAAAACCGGGGAAGCTTTGTTTCGCAGCCAAGGCAAAAGGAGAAAATCCCTTAAAAGCAAGGGAGAGTGGCAGTAGGTAGTGGCGGTGGGTCGGGACCCCTCCCCCAGGGGGTCAGGTGGCTCAGGAGGCGGGCCCTGGAACAGCCATCGCCACCTGGAGGAGGCTGGAGCCCGGAGCTGCCCCTGGAGGCCTAGTCCATCTATCAGACGTCAATCTGAGACTTCCATGGCCCAGCAGGTGTGGTGACATTAACTGGAAGAATGGACAGAACTCGGGCGGCCCCCGGGGGGAAGCCACAATAATGAGGCTGAGAGTTGAGAAGAAAAGGTGAGCAAACAACGCAGGAGAGAGTGAATCCTGTTTCTAGGAGCCGCTCTCGGTCGCCGCTAGGCAGTGGGTGACCTCTGGCCTGAGTCTGATGGTTCTGCCTGTCGAGCAGGGTTTTGAACCACAAAAGACGCTGCCTGGAAGGCCTGTGTGGGGCCGCGCAAGTGCGAGGCCGGGGTCCCCCAGGCACACCCCCACCTCAGCCCCCGCTCCTACCTCCCCCACCGCATTGGAGAGGATGTGGACGATCTTCTCGTGAGGTGTGGCCACCACGCTCTGCCCGTTGATCTCGATGATCCGATGTCCCACGCGGACGCCGCCTCTCTCGGCTATGCCCCCTCGCATGAGGCTGCAGATCTGTCAGAGCCAAAGGCCACACCGTTAACCCTCACGGCAGGATCGCATGTCGGAGACCTGGGCGGAGACAGGACTGGCTTTCCTGCACCCCTGCCCTCCGTTCTCCACGGTTACTTTGGGGCATTCCAATCTCTCGGTTTCCTTTCGCAAGCGACAGGGCTCCGTGGGCGCACAGGGCCACCCGGCCGCTCCACCCCGCCCGGGGGATGTAGTACATCGCAGGAGGTCACGGCACACTGAGTTCCGACTGCCTGTCATCCCAGCTGGGTCCTGGGGAAAAGAGCTTTTTGGACCTGTCACCGAGTCACCAACGGTTTCAAACTCTCAGCCTGTGTAACGCAGGCGAATACTATTTCCCACATTCACCGCTAGGACTCAGACATCCAACTGTATAATCTGCAGCCTGCTTTTCAGGGTCACGGTTACATGAGCCAAACCCCCCTTTGGGTTTCCAAAGTGTGGCCAGCTGGCCAGGACTTGCTCCTTTTGACCTTCTCGACTTAGCAGCCCGTGTTCAAACTCACTTCCCCCCGGAAAGGACAACGGGGCTGGGTTTTGTTTCTGTGTAGCTGCACATCATGGTGTGCAGAAGCTGTGGGCCGGTGGAAATGAGCTCCCCAGGGCTTGGAGTTGGAGGGCTCGGGGCTCAGCCCTGCAGGGGAAGGCCACCCCCACTTCAAACAGAACATCAGACTTTCTCCAAAAGAGTGTGTTTTTAGTTTACAAAGTTGACATTTCACACCAGATCGTGCGTTTTTAAAATTTTTTTTTTTAACGTTTGTGTATTTTTGAGACAGAGACAGAGCATGAACGGGGGAGGGGTAGAGAGAGAGGGAGACACAGAATCCGAAGCAGGCTCCAGGCTCAGAGCCGTCAGCCCAGAACCCGACGTGGGGCTCGAACCCACAGACCGTGAGATCGTGACCTGAGCTGAAGCCGGACGCTTAACCGACTGAGTCACCCAGGCGCCCCAGATCGTGCGCCTTTTAAGCCCACGTAGACAAGACCGTGGCATCGTGCGACAATGCTCTGTGACCGAGTGTGTGGACCCCGCAGAGCCCCCCACCCGGTACTCTGGGGTCAGAATGCTGCTTAGGTGCTTCCCACACTTGAGACAAAACCAAGGGACCTGCTGTTGCTATACAACAACTCTTTGTTCATAGCTGAACTTTTAAAATTATTTGCATATGAACAAAGCAAACAAGGAAATATCGGCAGATAAAAACAGGTGTCTGCCCAAAAGCGTAAGGCGTAAGTAACCCCGGCTCCCTTCCTAAGAGGAAAGTGAGGCCGCTGAGGTCCAAGGAACAGATGAAGGGGAACTTCAAAGCTACTTCAAGGGTATTTCTAAACCTTGAAACAGACTTGGAATAAAATTTTAAAAACCTACCACTCTTAATTGAGATTTTTAAGGGGGAAAAGAATAGCGTTCTTCAATGTGGAAAGATGAAGGGAAAGAGAAGGAGAGCACATCCAAAATCTAAAAAATCAAGGTCGCAGACAGAGAACAGGATGGTCATCAGAGCCCACAATTACTGTGATTGCAGAATAAGGCAAACCAGCACAAAAAGGGAGTGATGCTGAGTATGGAGTTCCCGTGTGGAATGAAGAAAAAGTTCTAGAAAGAGACGGTCGTGACGGTTATACCACTCTGTGAATGTACTTTAATGCCACTGAACTGTATGCTTAAAGATGCTTTAGACTGAGGGGCACCCGAGTGGCTTAGTCAGTCAAGCGTCCGACTTCAGCTCAGGTCATGATCCCACAGTTTGTGGGTTCGAGCCCCGCATCGGGCTCTGTGCTGACAGCTCGGAGCCTGGAGCCTGCTTCGGATTCTGTGTCTCCCTCTCTCTCTGCCCCTCCCCCACTCATGCTCTGTCTCTCTCTGTCTCAAAAATAAATAAATATTAAATTAAAAAAGAAAAGTATTGTTTCCGGACAGATATCCACGTGATGAAAATACTCTTCATCCCTAAAGTGCTATTCAGGTTAAAAGGGCAAGGCAGAAAACATGCACGCATCACAGCCATGGGGGCCGGGGCTCTCCCCCTGCACGGTGCCCTGGAATCACTGGGGAGCCCGCCCAGTGCTGCACAGCCCTGGTGGGGGGCTGGGCAGCTCTGTAGGGGCTAACAGGTGTACCCAGGTGGTGACACAATGGCATCCCCTGGCCGGAGGGGAAGGACGCACTTGGTGACACATCCCAGACTATGTCAAGTTGGCAGCTGGGAGGCTGACCCTTGCACCATCACAGAGAGATTCAGGGCCAGGGCTCTGGGAACCACCCTTCCCTTCTCATGTGCAAGGGCACAGGATTCTCTGCCCACAGGGGCACACAGGGCCTGCCCTCACTCACTCCTCCCTCTCCTTGCTGGGTTCTCTCAGGGAACTGCCTGGCTTTAAAAAATAAAAATCTGGGGCCTCTGGCTGGCTCAGTCAGTTAAGTGTTCAATAAATATATATGCAGATGAATGAATGAAAAATTTTCTCGATCTATAAAATGAGTTTTGACTAGATTTTGAACCGTGTACTTAAATAATCGTCAAGAGGCGCCTGAGTGGCTCAGTCAGTTGAGCGTCCCACTTCAGCTCAGGTCATGATTTCATGGTTGGTGGGTTCAAGCCCCACATTGGGCTCTGTGCTGACAGCTCAGAGCCTGGAGCCTGAGTCTGACAGATTCTGTGTCTCTCTCTCTCTCTCTCCGTCCCTCCCTTGCTCATGCTCTATCTCTCTCTCAAAAACAAACATTAAAAATAAATTAAAAATAAAAGTTAAAAAACAAACACTGTGCCACAGTTTTGTCAGATCTTTGGAAGAAAGTGTGGAGCCCTACTTACGATTCCATTCTGGACGCTGAAACCCAGCTGGTAGCGGAGGTCCGGTCTCCTGATCAACACGGTTGTCACTGGAGGACACCTCACGATGTTCAGCTTGACCCGGGGCTGATTCTTCAAACCCTGAAATGTGAATGGAGCACAGTGGAGAGGGTGACCGGTGAGGCGGGCAGGAGAGATCCAAGCAGACAGCACCAAAGGCAAATGGAGTCCTAAGGAGTCCCAAGGGATCTTCCATTATTTCTGGGACTCACAAAGCAGACCCGCATACAGGCCGACCGTGCCCAAGCAGGGACAATCCACTGCTAGCCTGTACCAACTCAGGGCCCAAAGAGCTCATTGACCCCTCACACCTGTGGCCAGTGTGCTCTGTGAGCGCACAAGGCTTGTGGGAGACTTGGGGAGGCTGCTTAAGAATCAGCCCCTCTGTGTTGGCACCACGTGTGGGCACCCTACCCTCACGGTCCGTCAAAACCCGTGCAGCCGATGAAACCAGCCCGTCACTGAGCGTGGGCTCCTGCCGCCCACAGGAGCTGTCTCCTTCAGTCTCCTTGACAAACTGCAGCTCTAACTATGTCCATTCTACAGAAGAAGACACCGAGGCTCAGAGATCCTAAGCAACTCACCCCGCTTCGCCCGCAGCGGGATCCAACCGGACATCTGTTCTGTTTTCAAAACCAAGCATTTCGCCTACACCATGATCCCCTCTAAAGACAACGGGACAGCGTGTATCATTCACGAGTAAGGCTTGCTCGACCAAGCAGCCAGGGAGAGCAATAAAAGAATGAATTCGTGCCACCAAAGCTTCTATTCTGGCCTTGCACCGGGCCCTGTCATCAGCTTACTTTCCTACCCGGCTCGAGTCCAGGGCTCCTAACATCTGACTTCCCCACTGCCTTTGATGGATTGCAGTTGGTCCTTTCAACATGTGAGTTTTGACGGTGCTCAATTTAACTTCCCACCTCCAGCATCTCTGCCCGTCTCCTGGGCATTCTGAATCGCTCTGTTTTCTGCCGGGTCGGAGCCTCCCAGGGGCTGCAATTTGGGTAATGCTCGGTGCTCACACGCAGGCAGCCCTCGCCAGCCACTCTCTGTGGTTTCTGGAAGATCTCTGGGAAGCTTCTCTGGTTCACAAAGTGATGATGTCCAAGTGTAGCAGCAGCAGACGAGCTGAGAGCAGTTCTCCCCGGGCAAAGTCCGCCAGGGACTGGCCTTCTGCACGACACAGGCCTGCTGTCCACGGGCACAGGGCTCCACAGGGTTCCGATGCATCAAGCTGTGTTTCCGCCTCTGCAGCCGGGCGTCCTCAACACTCCACCCCTCCCTTCCTCCACCTCTGTCTCCACATCACCCAGATAAGTGGTGGGTGACACCCGGAGGTTCCCTCCAGCTCTAGTTCTGAGTTCACCCTTTCCACGCATTCCTTCCCTCAGCGTATTTGCCAACAACACCACGTCTCGACCATTATGCTTAAAAACACCCGTTTCTGCTCAGATCATGATCTCACAGTTGGTGAGATCGAGCCCCGCCTCGGGCTCTACGCTGACAGTGTGGATCCAGTTGGGATTCTCTCTCTCTCCTGCTCTCTACCCCTCTCCCACTCACATTCTTTCTCTCTCAAAATAAACAAACATTAAAAAATATTAATGAAAAACCAATTTCTAAAATTAAAAATGGGCATCTTTCAGGAAGGTGGTGCTCAGATATTAATGCGCATACAGTTGACCTTTGAACAATGCAGGGGTCAGAGGCGCTGACCCCCCCCCCCCCCCCCACCGACCAAACTGTGCGGTTGAAAATTCACATATAACTTTCGAGTCTCCTGAAACTTAACTACTAACAGCCTACGGTGACCAGAAGGCTTACCAATAACATTAACAACACATATCTTGTAGATGGATTATACACTGTGTTATTATAATAAAGTAGGCTAGAGAGAAAGCAAAGGTTGTTAGGAAAATCACAAGTTAGAAAATACATTTCCAGGACTGTGCTGTATTTATTGAAAAACACCTGTGATAAATGGGCCTGTGTAATTCGAGCCCGTGTTGCTCAAGTGCGTGTCTCTCTCCCTCCGGTGCCTCGTCTTTCTCACCCACTTGACTAGTCAATATTTACTGATCACTCCCCGCGTGCCAAGGCTGGTGTTAGGCAGCAGGGAGGGCTGCAGGCACACGCAGGGCAACCAGAGGGGCTGGCCCCCCTTCCCGCCCTCCACAATCACACAGCAGGAGACCAGGAATTTGTTGGAACCAGAGGGAAGTATGCCCCCAAAACGAGCACACAGAATTCCAGCTTCAGACAGTGCCACCAGCTTTGAGTGCTTACACCTGTGCACCTCTGGGGTGACGCAGGTGTGCATGTGACGCTCAGAGAGCACACCCTGAAAAGCCAGAGGAGGACTCTATTTTCTCAATTACCCCAAAAAAGCTCACATCGCTCCGGCGGGTTCCTTTTTCGTGTGCGTGAATTGACTGAAGAGGCCTGATTTGTCCTTCAGTGAACGAAGTTCTAGACTGAGGAAATGTGCTGCCAGATGAGGCTTAAAGAGGCGGCAATTTGGAGAAGAGACGGCAATTTGGAGTAGCCGGAGAACGCCACTGCTCCGCCGTTCCCCATCAGTGCTCCAAGTTGGGTCCCATTAACTTGGATTTCTGAGCTGCCATTTGAGAGGAGATGCCAATTAAATAAGTGGTCATTGTGTCCCCATGACAGCAGTGGAATGCTATAGCAAATTAAGAAATACTGTGGGAGAGGAAGGGGAAGGGAGAGGGGAGAGGGGAAGGGAGGAGACAGAAGCCAGAATCGTCTCTATAGTAACAGGAAAGCAGGACCATGATCCTGTGGAAGGGAGAGGAAAGCAGTGCTCTAGTTTAAAAAAGAAAAAATAATCAGGAGGGCAGGACCACAGAGGCAAGGAACTGCCTAAGGAACTGGCAGGAACAAGGCAAGGAACTGACTGCTAACAAGCTTTGCCTACCAACACTTACGCCTTAGGAATTAGGACAGGCGAAACAGGTGCTAGGGAAGAAAGCAATGAAAAGGATTCATTACCTCTAACTCTTTTCTAGAAATGTTTCTATTTTCCTATAACTGGGGGTGGCGGTGGGGGAAGTCAACATGCGTTAAAGTGGAAAGATACAGAATACATGGTGTAGACCCTTGTTTCTCAAAGGGCTTTGGGAGACTGGTGACGTTATCACCTGCCAGCTTGCTGAGGGAGAATCCCACCGCAGACACGTGCAATCTGCATTTCAACAACAGCCCCACGGCTTTCAATTCAAAGTTTTCTAAGCCGTGAACTATCCATCTATGGATCCGTCGGGATGAGAGCTGCTAACTTCACTGCAAGGTGCACTGGCACAACAGTGAAATGAGCTACCGACCAGAAGCCCTGAAGAAGCCCAGAATATTCCCCTGAGCTGGCCCCACAGGTGGGGTGGGGCAGTGTGATCATGTGCTTAGGTGGAGGCAAAAGAGGTATGCCGTC
The DNA here is from genome assembly GCF_016509475.1 of Prionailurus bengalensis. Taxonomy (NCBI): domain Eukaryota; kingdom Metazoa; phylum Chordata; class Mammalia; order Carnivora; family Felidae; genus Prionailurus; species Prionailurus bengalensis. The sequence goes on from NC_057359.1 coordinate 11,969,227, forward strand.
TAAGGACTTTTTTAAAATTTAAAAAAGATTTCATTTTTTGAGAGAGAGGGTGCCAGTGAGCAAAGAGCAAAGAGAGAGGGAGAATCCCACGAGGGAGGGAGGGAGGGAGGGAGGGAGAGAGAGAGAGAGAGAGAGAGAGGGAGAGAGAGAGAAGCAGGGCTTCCCCAAAGCAGGGCTCGAACTCACAAACCCTGTGATCATGACCTGAGCCAAAGTCAGATGCTTAACTGACTGAGCCACCCAGGCGCCCCTGTCTAGGGAATTTTAAAACAATATGACAACGCACAGAAAGTCTGCATTTGGTGCTGGCAATCCTAGCTGAAGTCAGTGGTAAAGTTCTCGTCCCAGGCAGGATGGACCACTCGCATCTCTCTGCTTGACAAAGCAGCACATCTCAGGGCACCAAGGACGGTAGGCTGTGTCCTGGCTGGACCTGCCGGCTACGTCCTCGTCTGCTGAAGGTGGCCCTGGAGGCACTGGTTTTCTTGCTCTGCCTCTTCAGCAGTGATATCGTGTGGCCTTTGAATTCTGATTCCACAGAGACTCCATTTACAGACATCAAAGATCAGCTCCCGGTGCAAACAAACCTTCTCCCCGTAAGAAATTGCTTCCAGGGTGCTCTGATTGCTCGCGGAGCAAGCTTTGTGTCTACCTTGATGAGAGAGAGAAGATGAGTCCTTGTGGGGCCCCTGCGCCTGGCACTGGCCTTGGGGTCTCAGCCTCCCTCATCTGGTCTGCCTTCTTACATCTGGATGCAGCTGTCTGCAGGAGAAACCTGGGCAGGTCATCTGCACCCTGGGGGTCTCTGATGGCTTGTCTGTGAACCAGGTGCCCATGAGGGAGGGGCGCTGGCTGTCACGAGGAGGGAGGGAGGGAATAAAGGTGGGCGCCGCCTGGCACGGGCAGGAAGCCTCAGGAAGCTCCTCCTCCGTATTCTCTCCCTCTTCTGGCTCCTCCTCCCCAAACGTTTCCAGGCCCAGATCCACTCCCCATGCTCCCTCACCCACCTCCCTCTCGCTGAATGGATCCCCTCCCCCACCTCTGAACCCCTGCACTCCCAAGACAGGCTTTCTCCGCCTTTGCACTTGGGCTCATTCTCCGCATGGGGCTGGGTGTCTGGCACCATCCTGCACCTCTACCCACGAGATGCTACAGCATCTCCTTCTCCCAGTTCTCTCAACCTAAACTGTCTCCGGACCCTGCCAAGCTTCTCCTGAGGAAGGAGGTGTGTGTCAAGATCCTCGGCCGAGAACCACTGCCTCAGGGGCTGAGTGATATCAAGGGGGCTGAGTGACCTGGACCCACCACTGATGAGTGATTACATGACTTTTCTGTGCCTCAGTTTCCTTACTTGCACAACGGGCATGACAATAGTACCTGCCCTACAGAAGGCTGCCATGAGGGTTCCGCGAGCAAACGCGCACATTCTCATAATGGTGCCAGGGACACAGCGCTCAGCTGCCTTTAGCTACCCATTCTTTCCTTCACATCTCTCCAGCAAGATCAAGTTCCTGGGTGCAGACTGTATATCTTGTGTGTCTGGTTCCCATGGCCCCTCAGGGGTTTTCATGCACGCACAGTGTTAAACAAGTCATTTGCTCACTAGTATGAAAGGGTATCCGTGAACCTTGACACGTGTGAGTTGCCAAACGTGGGTGGGTCCTGTGTCCCCGCTCCAAGCCCCCAGACCCCTGGTCTCTCCACGGTACCACACCACTACATCAGCCTTCCCTGGCTGTGCTCAGGCTTGTCTCCACCGGCTGCAAAGCCAGCCCAGTGCCCATCAAGTCAAGCAGCAACTCCAGAAGGCCGTTTCCCTTTATGTTATCCACCCGCCTAGATCTTACCCCTCCCTTCCAAGCCCACCTTAAAAATCAGAAAGAATTCTCCTCCCTCTGCGTGTGTGCAGCATTTCTCCTCTCTGTTGCCATTAGGCCCACCGAACCCTTTCAGTGATAAATTAGCCTCCACAGAAGTGCTGATATTCTGCTTCTCCAAAGTTCAGCTCTGCCTAACGGAGGCCCAATTAAACATTCATGAGTGAATATGCACGTTCAAGGTAGGGTCTTTTTTATATATATATATAAAATATATATAGACATAATATATATATATAATATAGACATAATATATATAATATATAATATATAATATATAATATATAATATATAATATATATACTATATAATATATATACTATATATACAATATATATACTATATATACTATATATACTATATATGTACTATATATATACTATATATATACTATATATTATAAATACATATAAACATATAAACATATATATAAACATAAACATATATATAAATACATACATATATAAATATATATGTGTATGTGTATATATACATACACATATATACACATATATATATTAAAGGTAGGGTCTTTTTATATATATATATATATATATATATATATATATATTTTTTTTTTTTTTTTTTTTTTTTTTTTTTTAAAGTAAGCTCTAACCCAGCATGGGGCTTGAAATCAAGATTCTGAGACTGAGAGTCCCATGCTCTACTGACTGAGCCAGCCAGGCGCCCCAAGGTTCTTTAATCTTTAATGTATGTTAAGAAGGGGTAGAGAATTTATTCAAGTCTAAGATGTAACAAAAAGAAATTAAATGAGGTCAAAGAGAACTATTTTTTCTCTGCGAATGATAATCTGTGGAGAAATCAGAATATATCTGTTTCACTAAAAACGAAGAGGCACCCCTCTCTGTGTCCTAGACACTTAATTTGACTTCCCACCCTCTGACTGCCCAGCCATGGATGTTGGCTTTTGTGATTTTATTTCGAATAACCATTATGTGAATTCATTCACTCTCTCAGCCCACATACATGCACACACACACACACACACACACACAGCTATGTTCTAGGTCACAGGCCTTCAGGAAACCTCGAGGGATGAAACAAAGTCCTAGAACCCAGTCTGCCTGTGGTGTCACAGTGCTTGGCTTGGAGCTGGGGTCTCTAGATACTGAGGTGAAGGAGAAATGTTCCTACTGGCCATGCAATCAGCAAGTTCCAATGTGCTCGAGAAACTACATACGGATGGTTCACTTCTTACAAGAAAATCTAATTTCTTCCTCTCACATATTCCTATTAAAGTTTCATGTGAGTAGCTCTTCTCAGCCTTGAGCAAGAGTGTCTGTTCAGGTTGAACGAGAAGGAATGACATTCACATGTAAGAAGGAACACACGGCCCGTACCAGGAGGTCCCCCGCTTCTCACAGCACCTGGCACGTGTGGATCATGTTACATAAGCTCTGGGGGTGGGGGGGCACGCTCACTTGGATCCCAGCCACGGCCACTGTGAAGGAAACCGTGCTCTCAGACCTGAAGCATTTCCATGATTTGTAACAGGGATGGCCAATCACCTCAAGTATATCTAGCGGATTATCAGTGATTATCTGGATTACTGGGCTGTGGAACTTTGGTGGAGGCTGGGTGCAGGCTTAGGGGAATAGAGTGCTGTGACTGATTAGTGATGCCTGCGACGGCACAGACAAGAGAGTGGTGTTATGCGAGTCAAATAGACCGTCTTTGATCAAAAAATGATTTCAGGGAGGAGCCTGTTAAGAGCCTGAGGGCAAGCCCATGCCTTTTGTGTTTGCGTCCTCCTCTGTGCCAGACCCTCAGTTTATGTTCATAGTGCTAATGGCTGAAATACAGTCATACTTCATCCTCTGGGTTTTCCCATTTCCAGGTACCTTAATAATGCTCTGGCAGGTGGACAGAGGTAAGCCCACCAGGCTGGTGCCATTTATGGACATGATCTGGTCCCCGATATTCAGCTTCCCCGATTTCTCGGCGGGGCCTCCATGCATCATGTTGGCGATGATCACCGTTGGCAAGATGGACCCCCAGCCAGACTCCACAATCACTACACCCAGGATTTCTCCTTTCTGCTTCTCTATGAAGACCTGAAAGGGAAGGAAAAAACAAAACAAAACGACAACACTTAGAAAGCCTGAATCAGTAACCCCAGGGTAGTGACACAAATCAAAACTTTTCCCCACTTCCTATCTGGACTCAAGAAAGACATTTCCCTCGGGTGCCTGGGTGGCTTAGCCGGTTAAGCATCTGACTTCGGCTCAGGTCGTGATCTCACAGTTTGTGAATTTGAGCTCTGAATCCGGGTCTGTGCTGGTATCTCAGAGCCTGGAGCCTGCTTCAGAATCTGTCCCTCTCTCTGCCCCTCCCCCGCTCATGCTGTCTCTCTCTCTCAAAAATAAAAAACATTACAAAAAAAAAAAAGGAAGACATTTCCCTGAGGTTCCAACCCAAATGAGCCCTGTCTTCTCTTGAATCCATGGCATTTGGTAAGAAACACAGGTCCATATGATTTCTTATAATTCTCATGCCACATAAGCAATCTTGTCTTTGGCAATATAAACACAAAGAGCACCGGGTGCTTTTTTCTGTAGTCCCCAGGGAGGGGGAAAGAGGCTGTGTAGGTGGGGACTTCGGTGGCGCCTTATGGTTTCCGGAAATAGCTTTTGGGTCCTATACACCGGCTGCCCTAATCCCCAGCGTTTCACAAGTTCTCTCCAACACTGAAGATTCTTGTGTTAAAAATAAATAAATAGACATTATAGACATTCTCTCTTTGCAAGGAGAAAACTGAGGATGAAGGGGAAAAAAAAATGATGCTAAGCTCATCTCCACCGAAAGGTTGGTCGAGGAAGTGGGAAAGTCGTATTTTAGATGGGCATAATTGCTTCCTAGGCAGGGCAGAGAAGACAGGAGTCAGTGTTGGTTATCTGCAGTCTCGTAAGACTTGTGGACACACTACCAAGGGGCAAGTCACGTTCTGGAAGTATCTGACAAAGAGAATGTGTATTTATTTATTCAGATTCGCAGATACACACACACACACACACACACACACACACACACACACACAGTGGTGGCGGCTGCTGGGCCCTGACAAAGGCTCCTCACAGGCTCACGTCCCTTCTCCTGGCTGCCGAAGCCCACAGCTGGCCGCTTCTCTGGAGAGCTGCCCAGCGGGACACATTCCCTATGACGGGCTGTTCAGTTGTGTCCTCCTTGAAATTCATATTCTCCAGTATCACAGTATGACCTTATCTGGGGGCGCCTGGGTGGCTCAGTCAGTTAAGCATCTAACTTCAGCTCAGGTCATGATCTCACAGTTTGGTATGTGAGTTCAAGCCCCGTGTCCGGCTCTGTGCTGACAGCTCTGAGCCTGGAGCCTGCTTCGGATTCTGTGTGTGTGTGCCTCTCTCTCTCTGCCCCTCCTCCACTCACGTTCTGTCTCTGTCTCAAAAATAAATGAACGTTAAAAATAATAAATAAATTTAAAAGAATACGACCTTATTTGGATACAGAATCTTTGCAGAGGCAATCAAGTTAAAATGAGGTCATTAGGGTGGGCCCTAATTCAGTATGACTGGTGTCCTTACAGGAGGGGAAAGTTTGGACACAGACACACACGCACATAGGGGAAGATGATGTACAGACACAGGGATAAGACAGTCATTTCCAAGCCAAGGTGAGGGGTCTGGGACCCACCCTTCCCCCACAGCTCTCAGGAGGAACCGACCCTACGGACAACTTGATTTTGGACCGCTAGCCTCCAGAACTTTGACGTTTTTTTGTTGAAGAAACCCAGTCTGAAGTACTCTGTTAAGGCAGCCCGAATACACGGATCCACCCTCCTCCAATCTTGGTCAGTCAACGACTGACCAACACAGGGTACAAATGTCTGCCAAATCCTTTGGCCCAAGGTGGGACAAGTCTTCCCTGTGACCCAGAGCTTCCTCTGGATCAGAATGAAGCTCATCTCCAGCAAGGCCACATTTCTCTAAGCTTAGCGTCCCTACCACCCTGCTGCCCACACTCACTTTTTCCTGAGTGCCCTCTCTCCCCAAATCCCTTGAACAAGAATCCCTGCCTCAGGCTCTGCTTCTAGGGAACAGAGGACACCAAACCTACATCGGTCGATAAAAAGAGCACTTTCAAATACAGTACTTTGTATCTCCTTGGGGAAGCCGAGCCCCTGGACTAGACTTTGAAGACACCCAGTTCCGACCTGAGCCCTGGGGGGGCCTCTTCCACACAGACCCCATGCTCCAGCCATGCTCTCTCATTCATGGCCTCCCAGACAGCTTCAGGCTTCTGTACTTTGGCCCAGCTCTCTGCAGTCTTTTACACTTTCCAAAGAATACCCAGACCTCCAGCCCAGCTCCAATGGCTGCATTTTCCTCCAGACACTCCTGCAAAGCTCTGTCTGAAGCAACAGGCCGCCCCTGGAGGAGCACAGAGTCTGTCACCTGAGACCCGACATCTGCTCCATTCTCACAGTGGTCTCTGACCAGTGCTTGTACTCAGTACCATCACGAAACTTTTCTGTGCCATTTCTGAGATGGTGGGCTTGGGAAGGCGGGGAACGGGTCCTGTTCACCTCTGGAACCCACCCCAACCCTCGCTCAGGACTGCCCGGAGCAGAGGACGGTCCACCTTGGTGACAGGCCCTCACGAGAGGGGAGCAGGAGTCGGGCCTGAGTCCCCGGCAACGTCCCGCCGATGACACGCTCCTCCCTCAACCGTCCCACCTTCCCTCCCCGGCAGGGCTGCCCCCACACTCCTGGGGCTCCTGCCCCTCCGGCCGAGCTCGGAGAAATACCTACATCTTTGCAGTTTTCCGACTTGGAGAAGTGGATGAGGTCGTCGTTGTACATGTCCTGGGTGTTGAGCAGGTCACTGTACTCCTTCTGGCTGAGGTCTTCAGGGTTAATCCCGTTGGCCCTGAGGAATTCCTGGTATGCCACGCTGAAGGCCTGCCCGATGGACTGTGCGATCAGCTGGGCCTGGACGGTAGCCGGAGAGGGAAGACAGAGGTCAACGAGCAAGCCCTGCTGGCGAAAGTGCCCGGGTCCCTGCAGGACCGGGAGCCCCAGGCATCAGCCGGGCCGGTGGGTCGACACGCGGCACCAACCCCCGCAAGGGGCCGTTCCCAGAATGACTAGGGACGTGTCTTACTATGATAGTGATCACAAGGGAGCCGCCAGCATCCAGTGGACAGGAGTCAGGGCTGCCGGACCCACTGCCACGAAGAGGACAGTCCTGCCCAAAGATGAGCCACTCTACACCCTGAACAACCCCCGAGCCCACCGGACGCTCGTACCCATGGACCACCCGGATCAAACCATCTGAGTCCAGGGTGGCACTTCAACTTATGTAGAACACAAAGGCATTAACTGCACGGTTCTAGTTCACGTGGAAGGTTCCGAGCACACAGCTGCTATGTTAAGTGAGAGAAGAGGATGACTGCTTCGTCCGGCATCTTCCCCAAGACGTAAGCTTCAAGATTTTGGAACATCATTAGCAGCAACGCTATCGGTGGTTATCTGGGTGGCCAGCAAATCACATCACCAGCAGCCTGTGTATTTGCTGCACACTGAGGGGATTCTGCATGAGGGTGGGGCCCGTCTACACGTCCATGTTCCTACTGAGCTCTCAATTCAAAATGTCAAATAAGAAGGGTTTCCAATATTCAGTGAAACGCTATGTCGGCATAAGCATGGGACGGCTCTGCTATTCCTTCTGGAATGGCCGGGCCTGAGCGTTGACATGCTGTAGTAAGTACAATTTTATTTGGGCTTGCTTTCCTTTAATTTTCCTTTGTATTACATTTATGGCCACGCTTTAGTCTGTGGACACATTTTCAAAAGGGGAGGTTCTATTACCTATGAATGTTATTTCAGGACGGTAACGGGGCACCACAAAACATCTGTTGTAGGAAGGGGGTTCTGGGTCCCGCGGAGTTGTAAACCCTGATCGAGCCCAACCCATAGTGTCCAGGTGAGGAGACTGAGGCCCAGAGACGTGAAGGAACTTGCTCAAGGTCACACAGCTCACGGGGCAGGAACTGTGCTTCTGTAGGTTCTTTCTCGGCAGCCTCTCCCTGCATTAATTCACCCACGCTATGAATTCAGCTCGCTGGCCGCCACCAGCATTTCTCACACGCCTGTGCTTCATTCGGCACTAGCCAAGGACCGTGACAGCAGTCCTCGCCTCTAGCCTGTGACTGACGGGAGCATGATAGTGCCACGGGCCCTCATCCTGAGCTCTCGAGACCACGTTTCAGAATTTAGCAAATTTTGGATTTTAGAAAGGCAACAGGGTGCATGTATCACACACGGTCTAAAAACCCCATCGGGGGCGCCTGGGTGGCGCAGTCGGTTAAGCGTCCGACTTCAGCCAGGTCACAATCTCGCGGTCCGTGAGTTCGAGCCCCGCGTCAGGCTCTGGGCTGATGGCTCAGAGCCTGGAGCCTGTTTCCGATTCCGTGTCTCCCTCTCTCTCTGCCCCTCCCCCGTTCATGCTCTGTCTCTCTCTGTCCCGAAAATAAATAAACGTGAAAAAAAAATTAAAAAAAAAAAAAAAAAAAAAAAAAAAAAAAAAAAAGAAAAAACCCCATCGGAACCCGGGGAATTGCCCTGTAGCCAACAGTAATAGTCCTGCAGCAAAATGGCGAAGATTCATGGTAAGCTGGAAAAATCCTAGACATGGTCTCATGGCAGTCCCGGATAGGCTTATCAGCCAATGGACTACAAAAACCCCTTTTGCTTTTCGAAGCCCTTTAGACTTGGGAACTATGGGTCTGTTTCATCGCCCCCGTTGGACAGGCAGGGAACAGAGGCTGAGAGGTGAAGGTAGCAGTTTAGCTAAAAGCAGCTGATGAACACTGAAATCGGAACCTCCTATGGTGGCTGGCTGTAGGCAAAGAAATGCTTCACTTTTCTCACTCTGTGAATCTGGTGACTTCACACGCACGAGTCATGAACAACGAGGACCGCCACCCCGTGTCCTGAGTAAAACCGGGAGCGAGGCATCACTACAGGCACGAGAGGCACATGTGGACGGATGACCTGAAAAACGGCAGCACGCGTGCCGTTACTGACGGAGGCCCCTGGCAGACGCACAGGCTGCTGTGTGCGCGCTGTCTCCCGGGGCCGCACGGCAGCCCGTGGGGGAGATGCTGTCGTTTTGCACAAGCTCGGGGGCCTCACAGCCTGTAGGCGGAGGCAGGATCCAGACCCAGCTTTCTTGGCTCTGGAGTCAATGCTCTTCTGTCCTTTGCTTCAGAAGCAAAGGGGGTAAAAGTAAGATTGCCGGGTCCGCTCTTATCACACCTCTTGCTTCCTCATTCCTTTCATCATCTTCCCAGATGGGAGCCTGCACAAAAAGGGACCCCCTCCTTAGGAGCTCAGAGCCAGCTGGGGGCAGCAGAGCATCACGTGGGCATCCACATGCCTGGGCGGAGGGGGGGGGGGGTGCAGAGCTAACTCCACCTTTCCAGCCTGCCTGCAGGACACGCAAGTCTTAAGCTTCCAAGTATCACTTCCAAAACTTTGAGAAACTTCCAGAACTCATTTTCTCCCCATCTGCATGCTTTGCCCCCAGCTTTCAAGGAATACCAGGGAGGATGGCTGCCTTCTCAGCCATCTCGTCCCAGGGGGCTGTATTCTAGGGAACCAGACCAGCGGATGAGGGTGCAGAGAGCGTGAGCGTCTCCACTCCCTGTGGCTGAAGCCCCGGGGAAGAACAGCTGGCCTTGGACTCCTAACTTCTTGCAGGAAGGCAATTTACTGCAGCTAGATGAATACCCTCCTGGAGAAAAATGGCCTCATTTAAGGAGCCAAGGCTCCCACAGGCAATTTTCTTTAGCTACGGGCTCTCTGCTCAACATGAGTAACAGTGTTTATGCCGCTGTGGCGGGAGGAAAATCAGCACAATGACGCGGACACGGCCCCACTGTGTGTGTGTGGGGGGCTCTATGGTTCCAGACCTTCATCACGGGGCCATGGCCCCTGGCCCTGAAGGGAGCTTCTAAGACCTGCCAAGCTTGAGGAGAAGCCAGATGCCTACGAAGCTTGAAGCCCAGAGGCCTCCCCAGCAGTTCCAGGGATGCCTGGGGGAAGAAGGCCCAAGGGAGGAAGGGGCCCTGCCTCTGCGGTGAATGAATTTTCTCCGTTGACTGTGATGCCTGGGAAGATGGGGGTTAGGACTCACTGGCTTGGTGACAGGAGGAGCTGCTGGTTTTCGTGAGGATGGAGAGCTGGCAGGCGGTGCTCCAGCCGCTGGCGGGGGCGGGGAGGTAGGAGCAGGAATCCTAACTGTCCTGTGGTCTAGAGGGCGATGCTACACAACCGAGAATGATCCTCCCCAAATGCCCTCATGCCCAGGAGACATGCGCTTGGGGCCCTCATGGGTCTGACTGCTTTCCTTCTCCTCTTTCCCCTCATTCTAAGCCATCCTCAAACTATACCAGCGGGCCCCTACCTCAGGGCCTTTGCACTTGCTCTTTTCTTAGTCTCAGTTGATGCAGGTCTCTCTTCAAATGTCACCTCCTCAGAGAAGGCTCCGTTGATTATCCTACCTGAAATAGCTCCTGTCCCGGCTTTATTTTTCCTTACAGAACTTCTGGCTATCTAGCTTAAGTACATTTATCTATTTATTTTCTATCTCCCTATGAGCATCATACTGAATACCTTGTCTGTTTATTCAGCCTTGTATCCCTAAAACAGTGCTTGACACATAGTAGGCGCTCAACAAATATGTGCTTCATGTATGATTGAGACCGACTCAGGCTCTGAGAAAGAGAGAGAATCTGGCCCACCCAAAGGCAGCCCAGGTCACCCAGCGGGGAGATCCGGGGAGGCATCCTTACATCCTCAGACTCAAAGACGTGGCATATCATCTTGTACTGCCTTTTTCCATCCTGGGATGGGTGGGAGGCTTCCACATTCTCCTGGGAGTTGGAGCGGGGCATCCGCCTGCGGGCCATCAGTACGACGATGTTCCCGATGTCCGCTATATAGGAAATGGTCCTCAGAGGGTGGTCCATCATCGTCTCCTGGAGGGCATAAGGGAGAGGATGCTGAGTCCAGAGCAGCATCTAATGGCCCATGAGAGAGTCTGTCACCCCACAGCCCGGCCAAGTGCAGTCCCCGTGTGGCAGGTGGGGGGTGGGGGCTGGGTTCAAAGGCTGCTCCCAGATTTACATGCACCCACTCAGGCCTGGGGGCAGTTCCCTGGACTAACAGTGACCCAGAGCAAGAGGGGGTCTGTGGTACGTGAAATAAACGTTCAGTCGTTTTACAACCAGTAGAGTCTCTGGTGGAGACGTTAAAAGAATAAAATACCCACATGTGACGGTTGCATTGTGCGTGTGTGCGTGTGTGTGTACGTGTGATTTTAAACAAAATTTCGTAAAAGGCGAATCTGTTCAAGGTCACGAATCTTCTCGTGAAAACTTATGAGAAGGATTTGCAAACAGCATCCACGGCTTATTTTTTCCTTAGATCTTCAAGGAAACGGTCCCAGAGCACCACGGCCCCCTCCCCCGCAGCGGGCGCCGCAGACACAGCCTTCTAGCTTGTTTGGAAGCCAGCAGCTGAGGACAGGGGACCTACGGACACGGGCACAGGCTGGGAGCGGCCACGCTGGGAACTTCACCCCGGGAAAGGTGGCCGGCCAGCTAATACCTGTGTGTCGGCATTCAGTACTTTGATTCTCTGGGTAGAAATGAAGAGATCCACCTCGGTCATCGGCTGAGATTCCCCTTCGGGAGCCTGAGAAGAAAGATGCACCAAGGGAAAGCTTAACGCCTCACCCCGACTCGAGGGCACGGGAGCAAGGTTAGCTCACACACAGAGGCACTGAGACACAGTCACCAGAACGGCAGGGCTGACTCCCGATTGCGACCGCCAAAGCAGAAGGGACCACAGAGGACGGACTCACGGACGAGGGTGAGCGTTGCCGGTTAAGGGGGAAGACGCCCAGTCCCCTCTGCTTCTCCCCCTACAGAAGAAGGGTGTGACTCTGGGAACAATGGTCGTGAACTGCCCTTTCTACAAGGCTTTTGGAGCCCAACAGATTGGAGAGTAAGGGCAAGTGACCCACACCCCGAGACCTTGGAGCAGTCAGAGTGGCTGCCCCTGTTCAAGTGATGGGGGACAATGTTTAGAGCAGGAGCAAAGTCATTTGGATGCAGTTCTGGTAAAAGGGTCTTCACATTCGCACACCATCACAGCGACACAGAAGCCGTACCCACTCCTGAAGCCACCCCATTAAGAAGGAGCCCCAGATGCCTCAACACCCCATAGGTAGCCCACAAGCACCTAGAAGCTCGATAACCAAACAAGCACATCCGTCTCGTTCACTTAGGGTTTAAGTCCGCACAGTGTGGTTATTAGCGAGTTTTCTTTTTTGCATCCAGCAATCTGACAAATCCACAAGTCAAACGTGACTGTAATTGAACAGACCCAAGTCCCTGCCACATTAATGCTCCTGAAGGGTGGGAACTTTCACACTCCTGTAGGATTCATTTAGCATCTCCAATCCGCTGCCTGTTGTCTCTCTGATGTGAAATGGCTCATGAGCAACAGAAAACAGCCACTTTGGGCAACTCAGTTTTGAGAAACGTTGGCTAATGGGGCGGTTCAAAAAGAAATCTGAACGAAAACTTGCTGGATGCAGAAAACAAAAACACAAAATAATAAAAAGGCAAAACGTAAATAAATGAAAAGAACAGGCATAACACCAAGCTGATGACGTTATTTGTACTGCACCTTCTTTCTGCTTTTGGCTAATTTCTGGGCCATCTGCTTAGCATGGAAACAGAGACAGGAGAACAGTTAGAAAAGAATTTGCAGAGACTCAAAGCCAAAAAGGGAATTGACAAACTAGTATCAATAGTGCATAAAGCATTTCTGTGTCAGGAGAACTGACTTTAAAAAAATCCTGGTCTACAGACAATCAATTTCCTAACTCACGATTTCGTAGGTGGCAGGGGCCGTAGGAGGAAGGAAATGGATTGAGGTGCTTTTTCTATGTAACTGTAATCGATGCTTTCAAAGAACCAACTTGGTTCTGTTGATTTTCTTTATAGTACGCCTGTTGGCTACTTCCTTGATTTCAACCTACATCTGAATTTCCTTTTACTTTCTTTGGATTACATTTGATTTCTTTTTTTTCTAGCTTCCTGAGATGAAAATTTAAAGGACAGATCTTTAAACTTGTTTTTGCCCCAATACATTCATTTAAAGCTGTGAATCTCCCTCCAAGCACTGCATTAGCTGTATCCACAAATTTGTCATATTCCAATCTAATTATCCCTTCAAAATGTTTTCTAATTTCCACCGTGAGTTTTCCCTTGAACTTTGGATTATTTGGAGTGGTGTTATTAATTTTAATACATTTGGGGATTTTCTAGTTTTCTTTTTGTTACTTATTTCTGAATTAATTCCACTGTGGTCAGAGAACATACTGAATTGTGCTGGGTTCTTAGCCCTATGATCCAGAACATGACTGACTGTGGTGAATGTCAGGTGACTTCAAAAGATGCATTCTTCAGTTGTTGGGAATAGTGTTCTACCAATATCAATGAGGTCAATTAGGTTGGTTAAGGGTACAGTTTAAATCTTCTGTGTGCTGCCTGATATTTTTGTTTGTTCTAAAGTTTACTGAGAGAGGTGTGTTAAAATCTCCAGCTGTTACTATGGATTTGTCCCTCTCTCCTTTTGGTTCTGCTAATATTTGCTTTATCTGTTTTATATCTGTGTTATAAGGTACATACAGATTTAAGGTACTTGCGTCTTTCTGTTGGATTCATCTTTTTATTGTTCATCTCTAGTAATAATTCTTGCCTTAAATTTGTGTACTATTAATGCAGCCTATTCCTAACTAGAAATAGATTAACATTCGTCCCCCCACCTTTTCTCATAAGTAAAAGAGAACACAGTTGATTAAAAAAGAGAGACAGACTGCAGCCAGGTTGTCTAAAGCTGAATCCCCGCGCTGCGGCCTACTAGCTGCGTGACTTGGAGCGAGCCGCTTCGTGTCTCTGTGCCTCAGTTTCCTCATCTGTGAAATGAGGATAAAAACAGTATCTACCACATCGGGCTGTTGTGAGGATAACATAAATGTGTGCAAAGCTCTTAGAACAGTGTCTGGTGCGTTACGAGCGCTACATTTGTGTTGGATGTTACAGGATTACAATTTACCTACGTCAGAATGTAATTTCTTGGCTCTTGGTAAGGCTTGCTGGATATACACAGATCCTGTACAAATAATGGTGAGTCAATGGCCAAACCACGCACGCTGTTGTGGTGATGGGGGTGGGTGGAGGACTGTCTGCTCTCTCATACTCCTTCGTACTCACCTGGGGAAAAGCCCTTTTGTTCCCAGCAGCACGTCTCTAGTTCATTAATGAGTCAAACGGGGGTGTCTGTTCGATCTCACTGGAGAGAAACCAGATGAGTCGGCCATCCAAACACCAAGTACCTCATCTCTGGTGCAGCCAGGAAACTAGGGCAGCCCTCCTCACCCCCCTCCCCCCCACAGCTCCTCCTGGTGGCCATGAATTCATGGTGAACAGTCTGCTCTGGCAAAGTCAGAAGGCAGCAAGCGCAAGGGGGTATCGTAACCGCTGCGTGCGATGGTGGACGTGTGTCCGCGTCTGAGGAGTGGCCCTGTGCTGATGCTCCGCCAGACCGTGCAGATTTCTAGGTGGGATCCGACAGTCCCATGGGGGGGGGGGGTGTTCTCATCTGCATCGGCTGCCATCCTCATGATAAATGACCACTGTGAGATCCTCACGTGCATGTGTTTGTTCTACCACTTTCCCTGAAATTATCTGGCCGGCATATAAGAATTGGTGATATTCTCGATACCAAAACCTAACAGCTGTGGGACGGGTCAACGTTCTTCGCTGTAAGGAGCAGGGATCTGAAAGGGTCCTCCTCTCAGAGGAAACTAAGTCTGCTGCCAATGGAACAACCACATTTTTTTTTTTTTTAACTGGGATGGTTGATGAAGAAAGAGAATCCAAATGGCCAACCAAGTTTCATGAAAGGCATCCTGAGATAATTTCTATGAAGCGAAGGAGATTTTATGCACCTAAAGCAATACCAGGTGCTCAACCACATGTGGTGCTCAGGTGTCCGGAAACCAATTCTAATCTGAAGTTTACACACGACACGCGGGAGACGGTCGGATCCGGAATGAGAAATGGCAGTAGCAGAGAAGCCCGAGAGGACTAGAAGGCCCGCGTGTGTCGTAAAGCAGTGAGTGACAGCATCCCTTGCAATCCTCGTGATTCACGGGACCGACTGCGGCTTGCCCCTCAGTAAGCTGTGGCACCAGGGACATAAACCGTGGAACTGTCACTCACCCTCTCACTCTGCGAGGCGTGTTTACTGTCGTTAAGACTCTCGAGGTTAGTCATGCTGGGGATCCTCCGGACTATTCTAGCTTTTCTTTCCCCAGCTGACATCTACGGGGCACTCGCTAGGTGCCACGTCCTTCTGAGCAGCTCACGTGTGTCGCAGTGCGAAAGCTTCGGGCAACCCTGTGAGGTGCCTACCGTACTCTCCTCTTGCAGAAGCGGCAACTGAGGCACAGAGAGGCTAATTAACATGCTCAAGGGCGCTCAGCTGTTAAGAGGCAGAACAGAGATCCCAGCCCCTGAAATCTCACTCTACTCTCCAAATCACTAGTTGTGTACCTCGGGCAAGCGTCTCAGCGGTAAACCTCTCAGTGTGTCAGTGAAGGGGGCTAATCATACCCACCTCACAGGATTTCCCACCCCCTCCATTTTGAGGAGTAAGTGAGATCAATGTATGTGAAGGACGTGCTCCAAGTGCTCATATACCCTTTTCATGTTAATCACAGGCTTCTTTGAGTCACGCGGGAAATCACGTGGCTTGCACAAAGCCTCACTGGTAGAGATTTTCATTCCACAATGAAGTCCTGATTGTTGACGGTTAAAGAAAACCTTTCCAGGAAAGAACAGAAAAATCTCATCTTTTTGGGACAAGCCAGGGAAGACAAACATGAGAATGGGTGATAATGAGAGCTCCTGAAAAAAAGCGCAGCAAAAAACATCCAACGCCATTTGTGAGTCAAGGACACGAACGTCACAAATGTGGGAAGGATGGAGACACGTGTGCCAGTTCCCGCGTGGACGTGAAGCGGTTTCCGGGGCTCAGGGAAGGGCCCGGCAGGCCAGCCCGTCTTCTGGCCGAAGGGCAGCGATCAAGAGGGTGGAGTGAGGCATGGATGCAGTGGAGAGAAAGGAAGACGGGGTTCCAGCCACGATGGCTTCAAGGCTGGGTCTCTAGGCAGGGTCAAGGCAGGGCTCCCACACTGTGGGACGAATGGGGCGTCTCTATCTACGGTGCTAGAGACACTGACAGCACGTAGGGCAGAAGTTGCTCCCAAAACGTGTTCCAGAGAATCTCAGCGGCACAACTTTCAACAGGCACCCCACAGCGATCGTGTATTCTGTGTTCAGATAACGACGGGAGTTTCTGGTTAAACAAGGTGAATGAGATCTCCTTAGTACAGGAGTTCTCAAAATCTTTGATAGGAGAACGTATGTGGCAAATTCAAAAAAAGGGATCTATTTTGCGGCGTTTCTTGAGCTAATGTGCCAACAGAACCTCATCGGCGGGAGGCACGCAGCGTATTTGGGATGCCCCAGAGCGCAGAGAAAAGATGCTCCACGAGTACCCCAGTGTTGGACAGTCGTCCCCAAATTAGTGTACCTCAGAATCTCCTTGAGGGCTAATGAAAACACAGATTCCTGGGCCCTACCTGCCCCCCACCATGAATTTCGGACTGGGGTGACTGAGAATCTGCATTTCTAACAAGTTCCCGGTGGTCCTGATGCTGCTGGTTAAGGAATCCCATTTTGAGAACTACCTCTTTAATGCATTCCTTAGTCATATGGGGGCTTCCTAAAAGGATATTTCTTCTCAGAAATGACGAACAACAAAGGCAGAAAAGATACATTAGGGAGGGTCCAAAGATGGAAAAAAAAAAAAAACGTAAGAAAAATGGCAGATGTCTTCTAATTCTGATGTTGCATTTAGATCCACCTTATTCATTACATTTTGATAGATGGAAAGGCTTTTAATTTCAGATTCCTCAACCTGCCTTGAATTACTGTTACTTAACCAACCGTCTTGGTTCCCTTATTAGACTGCAAGTTTCTCAAGGTCAAGGATTGGGTCTTGGTTAGTTTTTATCTCCTGAGATGCCTCTCACAAGGGTCTGTAGAGGAACAGTTTGCTTTCTGAGCCAAATTCCTGTTTTCCTCTCACGTTAACTAGACAATTTCGGGCCAAACCACAACTCCAAATTCTCTCCCCATTTGGCAAATAAATTTATAAATTCTTTAAGAAAATATTAATTCTGCAAACTCCAAGTGCGAGTCAGTGAGCACCACAACAGACCCCCAGGAGGGAAGTTAAAGACAGTTCTGAAAGCCCAGGTTCAGGTTCGGTGTTTGCTCAGAGTTAAAGTAGCACAGACACCAGGGCCACCCAAGACTCATGGTGAGGAAGGTCTCACCCACACCCACTGGTCAAACTCTGCAGGCAGAGGAAGGAAAGAGGGGTAAGATGGGGGTCCCCATGGGGAAGAAGGGAAGGAAAAGGAATCAGAAACAGGAGGAGGAAACCCCTCTTGGTTCAGATGACACATCAAGGTGGAAATCACTTATCAGTTTGTCCTGAGGATACTGCTAAGTGGATTTCCAAATAAATCCACACATTTTCCTCTTTCTTTCCTTCCTTTCCTGGACACTGTCAAATCTGTAGCTACCTTCCTCTCTGCATCTTTATAGAGGTGGCCTAGAATGACTCATTCCTGAAAGGTCAGCCTCTCTTTAGGAAACAGGGTGGCACCACATCCCTTACAGAAAGGGGTCTCCTACGCGCATGTGCGGGCCCACAGTGCAGGCGCCCGCGAGACCATCCCCACTGATCCAGAGAAATGCTCTAGGTGCCCTGGTTCCCTCTATGAAATCTCAGGGCACATCCTGACACAGTAGCTTTCTAGAGGAGTGCAGAAATAAACCATGGGTCTGTGCACCTAGCATTTGAAAAAGCATCAGGCTGGGGGTCAAGTCAAACAACTTGACGGGCATTTAAATTGAGGTAAAAGGAACAGGAGGCAGAATATATTTAATGACAGGCAACAGCCCCTTCAGATGCACAGAAGCACATCGCAAAGATGATACTTACAAATGAAATGTAACCATTTAACTTTACCACTCGATAATGAATTCCTTACACTACAATAATTTGCTGTAAAAAATAAATATATGTGTACCAGATGTCTGCTCTGCTCTAGGCAGGTCTAAAATGGATTTATAATCAGACAGTCTCATCTTGCTTGTTATGATCAACAAAACCATCTAATTTTTTTGATTCACATCAACCGTGGAACTTCTGGATACCGATCCTTTGAAGCCTCAAAGCGAACCTTCTGGTTTCTTATCAGGGAGGCTGGACTTTAAGAAGGGAAAACCGCGCTCTAGGACCTCACTGCGGAAATTGGAAGCTGTAATTCACAGCATGCTGGCTCGTGGCCGGGCTCTGGCTCGGGGGGCCACAGCACACGCTGAGCACGCCTTTACGTTCTGGGGATGTGCCTGCTCCCTTCCTCCAGGTCACATGTCACAGGGCAGTGGAAAGAGATAAACTATCTGTGGGACTCAATGGCTGCCACTCAGGAGACCGATAACCAAGGTGCCTAGTATGATACCCTAACCTGAACGTGTGTGAAACCTGGATGGACAGAAGCCGGGAGAACGCATGTCAAAACAGCACAGTTTTCTGCCCTGGGGACCTTCAGGGCTCCTCTGGGGGCGGGCTGCTGCTCTGTTCTGAAGGACTCACGTGAATGGGCTGTGGTGGTGCTCCCTGACGGGGCTGAGGGGTGCTCTGGCGTTCTGTGGGAGTTACATCTCTATGCTGTCCGCCTGCATCCAACACCTGCCCTCCTGCTCAGGTACACCCTGCACCCTTACTGGCTCGATTCACTTCTCACTGGTGCTGCGGAGCCTGAGGGCAAGGCTCTCCCTCTACACACTGCTGTTTTCTCTTCCTTCCGGAGACCTTGCCCAGCCTTGCACACACAAGTGCTCAAGAAGTCGTTTCTCCTGGATTAAGGACCCTAAGTGACTGGCCTACACTTGTTCTTCTTCCTCTTTCCACACTGCCTCCGCGACACCAGGAGGTAACCGGGGCACGTGTGCACACGACCACACAGGAAAGGGAAGGGTTCCTTGAGGACGAATGGGATTTTGACCGGCTGAAGCTGGACAGAACCAAATCCGGGGAGTCCTAACCTGTTCCAACTTGCTGGAAATACCTGGTTCTGGGTTTCGGTGGTGCTGGTATCCCCGGAGCTCCAGGTGGACTGGCCCTGTGGCCCCAGCATGGCTGCCCAGTGGTTCTAGGTGCTGGTGGTGCTTACTGGCACCAGAAGTGTCCCTGGAGCCCTAGGTCTGTCCGCGATTCCAGGTGGCGCTGGCATCATGGTGGAGATTCTAGAGCTCGGCATTTCCATTGGGATCAAACCAGTTCTAGCTGGCTCAAAGTGGTTGTGAATGGTTTCAACCAGATGAAAGTCGTTCTTGCTGGATCAAAACAGGCTTGCTCCTTTTAAATCTTGATAAGGCAGATGCCAATCGGTCATGACTGGCTCAAGCCTGTTTAAACACTGGGCTAGCTACCTCGTTATGGTTAGATTTGATCCAACGGCTCCCTGCGCCTGGAGCAAACCAGTTCAATCTAGCCTGAGCAGGGTCAGCTGGCTCAAAAGCAGGAGGCTGAGTCTGAACCACGCCTGTAACACCAAGTGTTCAAGTCACTGACTGCGACGTGCGTGAAAATCCAGGGATAAAGCTCTCGTGCTGGAGAGGTGATGCTCAAAATGACATCGTTCCTCATGCTACCAGCTTTCCAAAGTTTATGATCATATGTGCTTTTTCTTAAGACTGGCCATTGAGAACACCCCAAGTATACAGCATTTATCCAAAAGGACTCAGGCACACCTTTTTTCTGTTGGCAGGTACACCATCCCAATCCGCTCTCCCCTACACTTGGGACTAGATATGCATGAGGTACGGGGGAGACCACCGTGGACGGCTCAGGCTGCCGCACCCACCCCCGGCACGCCCTTACCTTGATCCTGCTCACGGCTTCCTGGGCCTGCATCATGCGCACGTTTTTGGAGGGAGTTTTGTCTGAGAGCAGCTGGGTGGAGCCAAGGTAATTGGCAGCAAAAATGATCCCATCGATCAAGTCTTCGGGGTCACAAGGTCCGGGAACTGGAACACACAGAGCCGCAGGGGTGAGTGAAGCCACCCTGGGGTGGGCCCCACAAATCGCTGACCGCACAAGCACCCTCCCCGACCGCTCAGTGCCAGCACAGGTGGCCCCCGCGGTGGAGACCCTGAGCAGGTGCATCACCCTGCCAGTCCAAGGCACCTCTCCGGGTCTGCCTTCACTCACACCTTGTTTTCAGAGGGAAGAAAGAATTTCTTCTTCATCCACTTTGCCCAGGCCATTTACTGGGAGAAATGATGTGTTTATTTAAATATGAAACACACAACTCAGTGACAAAGGATGTTGTTTTTCCTGTTAGACTGGGAGCCCTTTGGGGACAAAAGACCATGTCATGTTCGTCTTTGGCTCGCATGTCTAATCAGTGCCTGTCACCCAGGAGGCATCAAATAAATGTTTGCCAGACAAATGGTTAGGTGAGCAGGAGGCTGCTTTATTAGAAAACCTCATTTTAAAGCGCCACGTTCGCATCTCTCCCTTCCACTTTATGCATAATGGGGAAAACAAATCTTACCAATCGGAAAAATGGGCATTTGTTTGAGAAGGTCTGGATCCCTAGAATGGCCTCTGACCCCAGCTCTGTGAGGCAGAGGACATTACCCTGAGTCCCCTGATGTCAACCTTGCTGACTTACAGGCTGTGGTGTCCCCGGCTTGCAGCCACACACGGATCAATTCCGAGGAAAAGCAGAATTTTCTGTTCTCACTGACCAGCCTTTTAAATTAAACCTTACTTTTAACATATTTAAAATGGGGGCATCTGATTCTAACCATCATCACCTGCAAACCCTACTTGAGATTCAAACATGTCTGGGACTAATAAATGACTTGAGAACAGATGCACAAAGAAAGGCGTTTTAATTCTGCAGTGAAAAACATATGTATTTTCTTTGGCTTGAATGCCATATTTGGGGAGATTAAAATATACATTTTTAACCCACTGTTAAAACCCCAGGCTCTTAAATTAGATAACTGGCAAAGGAAACAATTTGCTTTTTCCTTTTGGAAAGCTAATCTGAAATGATTTTTATTTTTATCCCTCAATATCGAGCTCATCTTGAGCTTAACCAGCTGCTTCCCATGGATAAGCTACTTATCAGAGTTCAGTCTTAAAACAATCTTATCGTTTTCCTAAAGCCAAGGTGGTGGCTGACACAAAGAAATTAACAGCATTTTAGGAAAGGCCTTCACCAAGCATCTGCGTAGTCAATAAATAAGGAAACGTGTTGTCTGCCATATTCTCGATCTTTCCAAGAAAGGCTTCTGGCGAGTGATACTCAGCCAAACCGGCCTCAACTATCGTGCCAGTGGTTCACCTTCTTCTCCAAGGTCACAGACGTCCCGTGCTGAAACTTTCATAGAGGTGAGAAGGATTCAGGGTATTGGCCACATACAGTTTTAGTTGTCCAGCCGGGAAGCACTACTCTAACTAAAATAACACATGGACGGGTTTGGAACCTACATTACACTTTGTAAAAAAGTAAAAGATTATCAGTCTCCTATCATAAATTCCCGTGCGGGGTTTACAGTGTTAAACATAATCATGTTTGCCCAAACAGGCATGGAGCAAAAAGATCTCATCTGGGATAGTAACTTTTAAAAACCTTCCATTTATTTTGTGAAAATAATGAATGTTAAAAGAAAGATAAAGAATTAACCACGTACTTCTCTACGGGCCTTCCAGGATTCTATGTTCATCTCTGAGTTAGCGCTATTCCCCGAAGAGGGTCTCTCGTCAACCATGGTGACTGTGGATATGCGGGTAGGTTTAAAAGCAATCCAAACAATACTTAAATGACTACATAAATGCCGACCAGTCAAGAGACAGTTACACTGGACCTAAGTAAATTATGCATTTGAGATATGATCTAAGGCCACTGATCCTCCAGGGATTTTGAGGATAATCAAATGTCACTGTTGCTAGATCATACCCTGGGAAAAAAGCCGTTATGTTCGTAATTTCATTTTAGAATTTTTTTTTTTAAGTTAAAAAAAATTCACATTATACTGGTCCTAAGTCAAAGAACTGCAGGTTTCGTTTCGGCCTTCTGGAACGTGTTTGTCCTTTCAGGGAGGGCTCCGTGTTGCTCACACGTTATGTCCTCACGCCTTCGTGAATGCTGAGTCTGGGGGAGCGTCGCTGAAGAAAAATGGAATTTCCAAACTTCCAAAAACTCCCCGAGGAATACTCATGGAATTCTTGGGCCTCACAAAAATGGCACGAATAATTCACAGGTTACTCAAGAAAGAAACCTGAGTGAAACAAACCTATGAGCTTGACCGAGGCTGCAGGACTGCAGGGTCATAAAGGTCTAAGAATCCTGGTAATTCATTCTCACACTGACTATTCATTCATGGGATCCAAGGGCCAGACAGAGCTTCACGGTGGTGTTCTGGGTGGTTTCTAGTCCCCAGAAAATCCTTTTTCAAGAAAATGTCAAACTACCCTACCTGAAAAACTAACCTCCATCCTCTCTGGTAGAGGGTCGTGGCACCTCTAGCTAATGAGCACCTTTGTGTGGATGAGGAATAGGCACTCCGTTTGTGGGGCCTGACCTCAAGCTGAGCTGTCCCGCGTGGGCCAAGTTCTGACCCCACTAGGCCTCCTGAACGGGTGCCCTTGAGCAGTGAATCACCTGCACAACCATACGTGGCCACCCTACACAGAATACCATTTACCTGGAGAGCTGTGGAATCAGACTGCCAGCTCACAGCCTGGCTCTGAAACTTGCTAACTGTGTGATTTTGGGAAAGGCACTCACCTCGGCTTGAGTAAAAATGCCTCAGTTCTCTCCTGTGTAACATGGGGGTGTGAAGTCCACTTCACAAGATAGATATGAGGATTCAATAAGTTATTACATGAAGACCGTGTATCACAGAGTACAAGCTTGATAAATGTTACTACACTTAACTCATCCAAGCAAGAGATGAGAATTATTGGGAAGGTCTTTTTTTTCCCCCTTCCCTAAATTTAGAGGACCAAAAGTCTCCTTTAAACTTCATACCCAGTTGAGTGGTTCTTGATGGATGTAAGAGGTGTCCTGGACTAGAGGAGAGGAGATTTGGATTCAGATGGAATATGACCATTTCTAAGCTGGAAACAGCCCTCAGCCTCCGTGCACCCTCTCTTGGGTTCTCAGGGACAGAATCAGCAAAGGTGAGGAGGGAGGTGAGGAATCTTTGACAGGCTCGCGGCTGTTTTCTTTTAGTTTAAAATTCTCTGATCATTAAGACTGTGAATAAGTGGTTCTGTGGCCTTTCTTCCCCACTATGGTCTTACCGCCCAGTGCTTCAAATACCCAAAATGCTAGAAGATTCATGCACGACTCAGTACTCAATTGCTTCCTTTTCAGCTCTTACCTTCAACGTAGGTTGGGAATGAGGCCAAGCTTTTTCTTGACTGTAATCAAGACAAAGAGGTTTCAGAAAGGGCAAAGCGTGATGAAAAATGCATTAACACAACTTTATCCATGCAACATGAAAAATAAATAGATCACCAATGACAGATATTAATCAGGTGTCGACCGTTCTTGGTTATTACGGAGAGAAAGGTGTGAACAGACACACACACTTCTTATTAGAGGTTACCCAAAGCCCAGAACATCCATTCATATTTTAGGTAACCTGAAAATCTCACATTCCACAATTAGATGTCCATCCGCTTAAAAAGTTTCTAAGTGAAAAACTGTTAGATGAGTAAAAGCACCAACAATGTGATTATATGTTGAAATCAAGATTTCTCTTGGAGAATTTTATTTCCCTTCAGGTCTTTGCTTCAGTCATCTCTCACTGTGCTAAAAATGTTTGCCAGAGTTTTCCTCTCCTTTTGTCCCTTGTTGGTTTAAAAATTCCATCACGTAAGTGATTAGTATATGTTACCTTAACATAAGAACATAAACAAAGGAGTGAATTGAAAACTGTGGAATTTCTTATACTAAGTAACACCTCACAGCAAGGGTCTTCCAGCAGCATCGTTGGGCTGTGGGCATGATTGGCTAGAAACCTTCTAGAACCTGACTGGACGGCAGTTTCAATGCTAGGTTGCAGAGGAACAATACTTACCATTTGGTTCCTCCCGTAACTGAGTGGCACAGAGAACTCTGAGTGGCCTAAGAGTAGGAAGTTCATTCCCGCTCTCGCCACAGAATTTGTACCTGATGTGTTGGAGGCAGGGTGATGTGAGCATTGCAGGAGAGTGGAGAGCCACTGTCAAAAACAAGACTCCTTCAAACGAGCAAAAAGGAGGGTCTGCAAGGCCCAGGGCTGTCCTCAGAAAGCCTAAAGATTTTCATGGCTAAGAGTCTGGTGGGTATGTCATTTCAATCTGTATGTTTTAGAAAAAGGGTATCTTATACAGCATAGCTGCTCAATGGGTTGATCTGGGTTGATGGTAAACTCTGGGGTGCCTGGCGGCTGGGAGAGGTAGGGCCTAAAAGAGGGGGGACACCAGGGGAAGAGCTCTGTCTTGTAGCACCTTTGTAGCAAAGGGATGACTAGTTAATAAATACCTGCACAACACTCTAAAAATAGTAGTGTTAGCTGTTCTATATAAAAAAAAAAGGGAGAGGCAAACACACCCAGGCTTAAGACTCTGTTTCAATTCAAGACAATGACGAGAATTCAACACGAATCACACAACATAGCACACAAGGCAACCTGTCAGTAAACCTTCCGGAATGTACACGCGGGGATGAAATGGTTCGTCACACCGAAGACGGTGGGTTTCTTATTTCAGAAGGGATAACCTTTAAGGAAACTACAAATACAAGTCCACTGGGAATGAAAGGTCATTGGCTCCTTTTGTCCCTTGCTGGTTTAAAAATTCCATCATGTAAGTGATTAGTATATGTTACCTTAACATAAGAACATAAACAAAGGAGTGAATTGAAAACTGTGGAATTTCTTACACTAAGTAACACGTCACAGCAAGGGTCTTCCGGCAGCATTGTTGGGCTATGGGCGTGATTGGCTAGAAACCTTATAGAACCTGATCGGATGGCAGTTTAAATGCTAGATTGCAGAGGAACCTCTGCATTTATGGAAACCTGCTAAGCTAAGATAGGTGGACAGGAAGAAAGAACTACAATTTCAACTTCACTGGTGCTTGACGTTGGTTTTACTTTTTCGTTGATCCAAGGGAAAAGAAAGGGTCAGCTGAGGGGCAACAGCCAGCTCTAATTCTGGCTAAAAACAACAAAAACTGTGTAACTTCACGGTATGTAGATGGGAGCCAGTCTTCACAAAGACTAAAGATCTTAAAATTAGTATTTCCCAACCACCTTCCTCGTCCTTGCCCTCAACAGCAAGGGGCCTGGGGTAGAGAGGGTTTACTTTGTTTAATCAAAATGGGTTGGCCTCCAGGTACACCCAAGAAGCCAACTCAGACTTTCTTGGCCTATTAGGATACTTTTCTGAATGCTCACTTCAAGGACAGTCCCCAGATTTTAGCAGAAGCTACGAAAGGATTACTTGAGTCTATAGTTCTAAAAGCTGCCGTTTTTATTTAGAGCCACAACGGAGGGCATTTGGTACATTTACTTATTCTCTATTCATAAGCTCATGACTGGCTTTCTTTAGTCTCTGGGGTAGTAAGTTTTTTACGAAAAGAGTTTTGAGAAATGAAAGAATCTCTAATTATTGCACACAAAGAGGATTTTCATCATTATTTCTAAGGATATGCAGAAACATGTGCCAAGTCCTGTAGGAACCGAGAAATAACACATTTGCCTTGCTTATTATATCTGATGAATAATCAAATGCTGAATATTCAGATGTCTGATTAGCCCTTTGTTTCCTCACATGTGGACAGAGATGAACATGAGTTGATCCTTCACATTCAAGAATTAATAAAGCCACAGTCAAGAAGATGAAAGGCCAAAGTCCTTGGGATTTTGCAGGAGACACTAAACCACGGGCAGAGCCAGGAGACCCGACGACTGGAGTCATGACATACAAGTTACCTTGTCCACGCAGCGTGTGGCCTGCGGGCACTTTTTGCCCCAAGGGCAGAAGACCCTGGCATTCAGACCCTGGGCCCACAGGAGCTTTGGATTCACAGCCTGCCCTGACCCCTTGTGGGCCCTAGACCTTGGGTAAGTCACTGAGCTTCTATGCTGCCTCAACCACAGTGTGAGGACAGTGAGTCCTACACCTCACAGAATTACTGTAAGGATTAAATGAGATACTATCTATGATTTGCTTGGCCCGATGCCTGACCGCTGTAAATGCTCGAGAAACGGCCGCTTTTTGTTAGTTATGATCACTGTGGCCTTGATTCTTTTCTTCTTGTTTCTTGTTCTCACCCATCCATGTACTATGAACAAAGGATAAGGCAGAGCTGTGGGATCTAGGGTCCGGAGAAACAGTGACCTAGTTACCCTCCGTTCCCATGAGGTAGGGTCTGAGGACAAGACCAGAGGAGGACAAAGCGTATTTCGCATTTAAATTTTAATGTTGGTGTGATTTCAGAGAAGGTCTCCTTATGTTCGTTTGGGTTAACATACACAGGTTATTTAAAAATCTACGTCTCCCTGTGTGAAGAGTTAATGGCAAATGTGTGTGTACTCAGTGATGCTTCAAGGGTAAATTTTAATGAAGACTCCCTTTAGAAGCGATCTGCCACTCGCTGTGAAATGGAAACCGCTTCCTTTTGTCGCATGTAACGTAATATGCTTAACAAAAGGGAGGAAAAGGAGACAGTCATTGACTATATGCTTTACCTCTTTCGTGCACAGCCTCGGCACTGGCTGGGCTGGAGTGAGCTGAACCCACCTGGAGACCACATAAGGCACAGGCCCACAGATACCCGAGGCCACTTCATAAATAGCTGGGGTGGCACTTGGCTGCGGGTCAAAGGACAACAGTGTGGGAAAAGGCAGCGCCCCCCCCCCTCCAGGAGGAACACCTGCCTTTTTACTACCTTGCTTGGAAGCAAGCATCATTTAGTAGCGCGACCACGTGACTTGCTGTCGGAGAGGGACACTTCCGGGCTGTGCTCTCTAGGAGTCCTTAGCCACACACGACTATTTAATTAAATTGGAATAAAATGCAAAATTCGGTTCCTCAGTCCCAACAGCCACATTTCAAGCGCTTCCTAGGTGCATGTGGCTAGGGACCACCATATAGGATAGCACAGAACTGAGTATTTCCACCAATGCAGAAAGTTCTCTTGGATAGGGAAGAGTGGAGGGGCGCCTGGGTGGCTCAGTCGGTTAAGCGTCTGACTTGAGCTCAGGTCATGATCTCAGGGCCTGTGAGTTCGAGCCCCATGTTGGGCTCTGTGCTGACGGCTCAGAGCCTGGAGCCTGCTTTGGATTCCGTGTCTCTCTCTCTCTGCCCCTCCTCCGTTCACACCCTCTCTCCCTCTCAAAAATAAACATTAAATTTTTTTTAAAAAAAAGAAAGGGAGAGGGGTGCTCACTAGCTGCACTGCTCGCACAACAGGTGTGGACTGGAAGCCACCCTAGGTAAACCAGGACCAGTGGTCATCCTGATGCCATGAGAGATATTTCACTTGGGCCTGAAATAAACGGGTACTTAAGAAACCAGTCCATTTCCCAAACCGAGGTTTGTAATACCCCGAGGAAGGATGCTGCTACACAGAGTTCTTCCCCTCCAGTTTCTGGCACTGTCCTGGAGAACTTTCTGGAATGATGGAAATTCTGTGTCATCTCCCCTGTGCGATGCAATAGCCACAAGTGACATGCGGCTACTGAGCACTTGACCTGTGGCTAGCGTGCCTGAGAAGGTGCACTTCTGTGTCGTTTATTAATCAAAATAGACACCTGTGGCCGGTAGCTACCAGGCTGGACGGTGCGCCTTCAATCACCGAACTCCAGGCTGGAGAGGAGAAATCCGCATTTCTCTCCCGTGAGGGGAATTTGGGGGATTTGGGCAGGAAGCTGAAGAAAGCTCACACCAGAAGAGTAAGACAACACACGGGCCGGTGGCTTCTGGAACAAAACGGCACCCTACCTCTTTATTCGAGGAGGCCTCCGCGGGGTCGCTGGGGTGAAGGGGTATGCTCGAAGACTCTGCCCCCAGGGGAGGGGAACTGCCAGGAGACGGGGACTGGAACACAGCAAGGGAAGGACACAGTGAGAATTGGGGGGGTAAGGGAACACCCGGCCGGGGCGGGGGTCAGAGGACAAGGCCCCACAGAACCGAACAAACGCTTCCTCAGTGACCAAACTTTCTTGCAGAGAAGCTACCAACAGTACATAAAAGGCCTGCATTTTTTGAGCTCTTTTATTTCTATTCATGTTTTTCATTTTAGAGGTGGGGAGGGGCAGAGGGAGAGACAGAATCTTACACAGACGCCACGCTCAGTGCAGAGCCTGACGCAGGGCTGGATCCCAAGACCCTGGGATCATGACCTGAGCCAAAATCAAAAGTCAGACACGCGACCGCCTGAGGCACCCAGGCGCCCCTTGAGCTCTTTTAGATTCCCACCATATTTTCTTGTTTCGTTTCTGTTTATTTTTGAGAGAGACAGACAGAGAGACAGAGCATGAGCAGGGAGGGGCAGAGAGAGAGGAGACACAGAATCCGAAGCAGGCTCCAGGTTCTGAGCGGCCAGCACAGAGCCCGACGCGGGGCTCGAACTCACAGACTGCGAGATCATGACCTGAGCCGAAGTCCGAAGCTTAACTGACTGAGCCACCCAGGCACCCCTCCCACCATGTTTTAAAGAAAACTTTTATAGCTTTGCCATTTTGTTCCTCCTTGGGCCAAGTGTTTAAACATAGCAAAAGGTGAATAGAGTCCTAAACGAATAAAGCTAACAGGGATACACATGAGTCTGTGGTTTTTAAAATTCTGACAAAGACTTTGGATACTAATGGTCTTACAAAACCACCTGCCCAAGATTACCTGAATGGAAAAGGAAAAATGAAAGCAGGTATTTTTTAATTCAACATTTTAAAATGTTTATTTTTGAGATGGGGGAGGAGCAAAGACACACAATTTGAAGCAGGCTCCAGGCTCTGAGCTGTCAGCACAGAGCCTAATACAGGGCTGGAGCCCATGAACCGTGAGATCATGACCTGAGCTGAAGTCAGAAGTTTACCCAACTGAGCTGCCCAGGTGCCCCCAAACAGGTATTTTTACTTATTTTTCATTTTTTTTTTTTTTTTTACTTGAGAGTGAGAGAGCATGTGTGAACGAGCAAGGGGCAGAGAGAGAGAGAGAAAGAATCCCAGGAGGGGGAGAGGGGGAGGGGGAGGGGGAGAGAAGCAGGACTCACCCAAACCAGGGCTCGTATTTTACCCAAAGCAGGCCTCGTGTTCACCCGAAGTGGGGTTCAAACTCACCCATTGTGGGACTCGAACTCATGGACCGTGAGATCACGACCTGAGCCAAAGTCAGATGTTAACGAATGAGCCACCCAGGCACCCTGAACGTGGCAGCTGGGACTGATGACCAGAAACCACACTACCTGTATTTCTCTAGTCCAGATTTCAAGTATTTTTTTTGGATTTAATCCACAGGCCATTGAAAATTCAGAGAAATTTCAGCATCCAAACAATATGACCTTGGCTGCTCTTGAAACAGTTCAAATATCTTTTATTAAATGATAGGTTTGAAAATAAGGGGTAGAAACATAGCTTCGGGGCATATGGTCCCCATCAGATGTGTTACTGCCTCTGGTGGTGGCACAGGTAGGTCTTGCTGGACGGGGAACAGGAAGCCCCAGGTGAGGGCCCAACACAGCATGTGCTCCGTAAACACCTTCCCAATGAACAGCCAAAAAATCAAGCCAGCAGGCCGGAGGGTGGGACTAGTACGGGCGCTGGAAACCCTCCCCAGCCAGTACCCAGACATCTCTGCATGTGCTCCTGAAATCCTGACAGATGAAGGGCATCTTCAGGCAAGCCACAGGGATGCTGAAGAATACAGCAGCCAAGGTCCTCTGACGGCAAGGATATACCCCGCTTCACCATTTGTTGAAGTCTGATAGAAAGCCTAAAACGGAACCCACGTGACCATCTGTTCTCTGAAGAAGCGTGGCCGTGTGAGGGGAGGTACGTCCCAGACAACGGAAGCTGGGTCAACCAGTGACAGCTGAATCTGTTTCTGATCTCTTGCAACTGGCCCCCTTGGGAAAACCGAGATAGAAACAGTGGCACAGGACCTCTGCATGGAAAAGGAGAATGTTCCACAAGATTGGTTGTGCTGAGTAGGGGAGGGGGTACATTAATACACAGTCCGTTAAGCGTCCGACTTCGGCTCAGGTCATGATCTCGCGGTCCGTGGGTTCGAGCCCCGCGTCGGGCTCTGTGCTGACAGCCCGGAGCCTAGGCCCTGCTTTGGATTCTGTGTTTTCCTCTCTCTGCACCTCCCCTGCTCACTCACTCTCTCTCTCTCAAGAGTAAACATTAAAATAAATAAGTAAATAAATAAATAAATAATGGGACTTCAAGGAGCATTATGTGAAATCATAAAAAAAAAAAAAAATACATCTTTTCCAGAAAGTCTGGATTACAGGAAAACACAGGGGGCACCAAATGACCTGGACGATGATGTGGTGAAATGCAGTTTTATTCACGCTGAGGCTATTCCTGTGAGGCCTGGATTTGATTTCCATGCCCACAGACCTGATTCTGGGCAGGGAAATGAAGACCAAGGAGCTTCTTAATCATTCACAGGCAGAAATCAGCCACTGCCCAGTGAAGCCAAGAGTGTGGGCGCAGGGTAAGAGCAGACGTAAAGGACCCCCTAACTCCACAGCCCCTGGACGCAAGAACCGAGTCCTACATGCCTTAAGAAAATCCCACGCAGAAGTTTTTATTTGGTGCCCAAGAGAGCTGAGGGGTACTGGCTGAGGTTAGCTTAGTGTGGACCACTCAAAATTAATGTAGGAAAGTCCTCACGAGATTACAGGGTCTTTAAAGTTTCCCACTTTTTCAGATTTGAAGAGCTTCCTTAGATATTTACATCTAGGTTTTCCCCCAACTAATTTCCTCTGTTGCAAAGATTTTAAGGGTCTGGTCCCTGGGAAGCTAGTACAGCTGGTTTTTCTTTAATTGCTTGGTTTGAGGGCTGTGTTACACCTTCACTTAAAAAAGAAAGAAAAGAAAAAAGAAAAAAAATCTTCAAAAGAGCCCCTCAGTTCTTATTTCCTCATCTAACCATCTTCTCTGGAAAATCTTCTAAAAATGGATTCATTGCAACACTGGGAACATGGGATCCTCTCAGGATGATGTGAGAATGCAGGTTATCCAGACAGCAGGCTGGAATGTGGAAGAGGCAGGGCAGACCCCACAGTGAGGTGAAGTGACCAGCGCCCGGAGCCTGCTGGGGCACACGGGAGAGGAGGGACCCACACTGCCCTCATCAGGGACCACTTCCCCCCAGGGCACCACACTCTAGCCTTCTGCATGCAACTAAGCTCACTCACTTTTCCTTCCATTTGCATGTGCAGTTAATGACCTCCATCTAGAGAGTTCTCCCACGTTCTTTCCCACCGTCGATGCTGAATTTGAAAGTACCTATCTTGCTGAAGTTTTCTCAGACTCCACTCACGGTATACGGTTCTCCCCTGATGGCTTGGGTCAAGTTCTGTAATTATGTGTGTGTCTGCCCTCTCCCAAGAACTCTGGCAGGGATCTTATCTTAATCATCTTTGGAATCCAAGGGCCTGGCCGTGGGGCTCATCAACAGTAGGCATTCAGTGAACATTTGCTGAATAAATGCCTTCAGTGTCGTTTCCAGCTTTACCATATTCTCCAACCTGCAGAAAGCAGGTCAACCACTGATCTCCTTCATTATTGTTTCCTGGCCGATGGGACGCCCCCTCCTTTTTTTAATGTTTATTTTTGAGAGAGAGAGAGAGAGACAGACAGACAGACAGACAGACACACACACACAAAGTGCTAGGGGGGAGGGGCAGAGATGAGACACACACAGAATCTGAAGCAGGCTCCAGACTCCATGCTGTCAGCACAGAGCCCGGACCCATGAACCACAAGATCTTGACCTGAGTTAAAGTTGGACACCCAACCAACTGAGCCACCTAGGTGCCCTGAAGCCCTTTTCTGATAGCACTCCTATGATCTTACGTGTGGAATGTTAAACTTGCATTTTGAATTAGAACTCTGACCTGAGCTCCAGCAAAGCTCTTCTGAAGCTACAAGCTGTCTGCAAACGAAAGGCCCCCCCCACCTGGTGGGAACCTACCACTCCCCACACCACTGCTGACAAAGTCAAGGTGGACAAGCGCCTTCAGGGCTGGCACAGCCCCCATGGAACCTAAAAAAAAAGGTGTTTAGTATTGACTTATCTCAAATGTCTGCTTTACAAGCCCTTTGCCCCCTCACTGCCAGCTTCCGCCTTGCTGTACTCTCAAAAGTAGAGAGGGGTGCCTGGGCGCCTTGGTTGAGTGTCCGACTTCAGCTCAGGTCATGATCTCGTGGTTTGTGAGTTCGAGCCCTGTGTCAGGCTCTGTGCTGACAGCTCGGAGCCTGGAGTCTGCTTCGGATTCTGTCTCCCTCTCTCTCTGCCCCTCCCCTGCTCAAGCTCTGACTCTTTCAATAATAAATTAATGTTAAAAAAAATTTTTTTTTTAAAGTAGAGAGAAAACCAGAAACTAGATAACACTTTTTACTTTCAAAGAATGTACTGGAGGCAAAGTGTAACCAATAAAATATGATACAAAAAGTGAGTTATTATTATGTATTTCTCTGTCCGAAGTCTCATGCCTTCTGGGTCACTGACTCGACATTCCATTTTAAGTCAACGAGACCAAGGATGGGAAGCAAAGGTGGGCGTGGAAATTCACAAAGTGCCACACAGGGCGTCTGTAAGGAGGCGTCTGTGATGTCCAAAGATGACTCAGTAACTCCGTTCTGGTTCATTGCAGGAGGTCATAAGCTGCTTGTCTTCTACAGGTGGTGTTCTAGCAGATTCTCCACAACCACGGTCCGAATTTTACTACCACAGCTCTGGGGCTCCACAGAGCAGAGCTCTCAGCTCGAAGAGTCTGGTTCCTCAGGCCAGGGCAAGAGATGGATAGTCCCTTTGTTAGGCTGGAGACGGCCTCAGGATACAGAAGCATCCAGAGGGAAAGCCAATCACTCATTTCATTTCCAATCGAACATCTCCCGGGGGCACACGCTGTACCTGCTGGCGGGAGAGGTGATATGTGCAGGGAAGCAAAGCGGGCAGAGAACTTATTCATTTATTCCTTCAACAGGCATTTCTGTGCCCACCTCTGTTTTTGATACTGGCTTGCTAAACAAAGAGGAAAGAGATCCTGTGGTCCTGTCCTATATCCCTTTCCAGATGAGGGGGGGGAGGCAGACGTGTGGAGGCAGGGCTGTGGCAGGGATATTCACCTGTACATGGGACGCGGGGCCGGGAGGGCGCAATTCTGTAGGAGGGGAGGGGTATACGTGCAATGCTTTATGGGGAAGGGGAGACTTCAGCTGAATCCTGAAAAGTGTGCAGTCTTCATGGGGCAGGATGGGATGGAGAGTGGAGGGAATGTTCTGGAAACAGGCAGGGAGGTCGAGCAGCTCTGCAGGAAAGTGGGAAATGAGCTGGTGGTCAAGGACAAGTCACTGGAGCCTCGCTGATGACAAGTAGCCAGCACCTCCTCTCTGCCCAGAGGGTGGGGTTTTCTTTGTGAGCCGCTGGCCCGTTGTCTTCAGCAGAGAAGGTCCATCTAGGCCCTTAGGAACTGTTTCCTCAGTTGGACGGCAAACGCAAAGAACTGAGGGACCAAGTTAACACTTTCTGCTGTTCCCTTCCCTTAATCCTTTCTCCCTTGACATATGCATGAAGAGAAGACTACGGCCTAGAAAAGCTGACTGGATGGTAATGAGAACACCCCCCAAACCAAAGGGTCCGCTGGCTCTTTCCAAGTAGACGGTGTTCTTCTCAGAAAAGCCCGAGGACGGAGCACAAAGCAGCGATCTAGAGACATACAGAGATCTGAAGAGACTTCTGGAGAGACTCCACTCACGAGATACACCGAGGGGAGTTCCACCGGGACCGTTCATTCATTTGTTGAACATGGAAATTCTGACGGCGTCTGAGGAGGCCCTGACCCCTGGCCTGCACCCAGGGAGCCCCTTGCTCAGCAGGGGAGACAGACGGACACACAAACGCAGGGTGTCCTCTGAAAGCAGTGGCCACTGGGTCCTCGAGGAGAACAAAAGTCACAGTAACACAAAAGCAGCCGCCACTCAGCTGACCACCCACGACGTCACTGTCCACCTCGACCCCTCTCTCCGGCCCACGTCTCTGGCGGCTGGTCTCTGTTGGGGCTCTTGGGACCATGTGGTGCTACAAGGCCACAAAGAAAACCAAACGGAAAGCCGGAAGCCTACAGGCGCGCTGCAGAGCAGAAGAGCGAGTACTTCTACGGTAAATAAAAAGCAGGAGTTTAGAACGAAGCAACGGGCCCCGTTGGAGGACTGCTCCAACCAGCCACGGATAACTGGGAGAGTTGGTGGAGTAACACCAGCTCACGAGGCGGACGCTAACCTAGCAAGAAGGATGGGACCAGGGGTGCTTTGAGAAAGCATGACTGGAATATCAAATCCATTAGGGGAGGCCCTTGAGAAACCTGGAGCAGCCCTCCCATGTCTTTGCTGACACCGTCCTCTTTACGACTAGACGGATCCCTTCGGATCACGCTGCAGACGTCACCATGTGAACTGAAGAAGGGTTCTGCTGCATACATTCGATGGCTTTTTTTGTTTTTAAGTTACGACTCCTCAAATCAATACTTCTCCTTTGTTTTAAGAATTCACAGGTAGGTGAGGGGCGCCTGGGCGGTTCAGTTGGTTGAGCATCCGACTTCGGCTCAGGTCATGATCTCCAGGTTGATGAGTTTGAGCCTCGCCTCAGGCTCTGTGCTCACAGCTCGGAGCCTGGAGCCGGCTTCGGATTCTGTGTCTCCCTCTCTCTCTGCCCCTCCCCCGCTCATGCTCTGTCTCTGTCTCAAAAATAAATATAAAACATTAAAAATTTTTTTTTAAAGAATTCACAGGTAGGTGAAATTATAACCTACATGTTATTCGTCAAAAGATAAAACTACTAAACTTCTGTTTATAATTTTGCGTATTGTTTCTCAAGATCAGGTTCTAACTAAATCCCTTCTTGCCTCCCCCCATACTTGGAAATTTTGGTGCTCCTTTTTGTTTTATGTTTATTTATTTACTTTGAGAGGGAGTCAGAATGCACGAGTAGAGGAGGGAGGCCTGTTGGTTGGTGGAAATAAAAAATTCCTAAGACACAGGATCTGGTCTTCATGTCCAACACCATCTGGCTTTCCAATATTAGGGGGTCTGTTTCCAAAAGCACAATGTGAGTCTAGGGAACATAAGGTCCATTTGTCCTTGGAAAGAGGCTGGGATAAAGAAGAAGAAGGCTGGCATGTTTTAATTTTATCATGTGGCAGAACAAGTAAAGCTCTCGAGGTTTCAAGATAGCAGAAGGCTCCAGCCGCAGGAGCGGGCAGACCAGCATCTGAATCCCGCTCTCCCACTCACTGCTCTGACTCGGCGCCGTTACTCAGCCTTCTCTGATCCTCCTGAGAATTGAGGAAACCGGTTACTACCCACCTCCTGGGGCGGACATGAGGATTCATCGGCGACCACGTACACAGGGCACCAGCTCAGGGCCTGTGTATGCACAAGGCACACAACCAACGTCTGACGAGTCTTTTAAGATTCCAGCAGCAACGACAATCACTTCCCCCCATGGGGAAGTGCTCACCAGGATAACACGTACCCGTGGAGATGCTTTCCTCGTCTCCCTCTTCTTGTTTCCTTCCTTATTAAACTTTTACACACGGCTAAAGTTAAAAAGCACGTAGAAGGCTCTCTAAAATCATACTACAATAGACTCTAAATTAATTTATAGGCCCCCAGACTCTTACTGGTATCTTGGTGAGAACCGCACATTCCCGACTACGGCTGGGGGTATATACAACAACCGTGTGTGATTTCTGGCATGCCCGCTGTCTCCCAGTCCAGACAGCATCTTGCAGCGCGAGGGCTGAGGGTGATGCTATCATGGCGAGGGAGTTACAAAAAAAAGAATCAGGTGCATATGCAGGCGTTAATTTACAACAAAGCCACCCCGAGACCTACCGAGATACCCTTCCGTGAGGACCTTGGTGAAAGACTCCAGCTGGCTCTAGCCAACCTTGAGCAGTCCCAGTACACGTTGGTCATTTCTTCCAAGGAAACTCAGTGACAAAAATTCCACGTTGACAAAAGGTAGGAGAAAATAATCCTTTAAAAGTGACACAGTTTTGCCAAATGTGTGACTGGGTTATTTAGTAATTTCACCTGTGTAGAGCGAGACGCAGCACCCGAGAATACATTTTTTTTTATTTTATTTTAATTTTTTTTTAACATTTATTCTTTTTGAGAGAGAGACACGAGTATGAGCGGGGGAGGGGCAGAGAGCGAGGGAGACACAGAATCCCAAGCAGGCCCCAGGCTCCGAGCTGTCAGCATAGAGCCCGACGCAGGGCTCAAACCCATGTGAGATCATGACCTGAGCTGAAGTCGGACGCTCCACTGACTGAGCCACCCAGGCACCCCTAGTTTTTTTTTTTTTTAAAGTCACCAAGCAACCCACATACCCCATGAGGCCCAAGCACCAAGTGCTCATGGACCTTCTTCACTAGTGCTATGAACTGTGTCCCCCTCAAATTCATACGTTGAGACCCTAGCACCCAGTGGGGTAGTATGAGGAGACAGGGCCTTTGTGAGGTAATTAGGTCACAGGGATGGAGCTCTCGTAATGGGATTAGTGCCCGTACAAGAAGAGACACAAAAGAGCCTCCTTCCTGTCTCTGCTCTCCACGGTGCGAGAACACAGCAAGAATGTGGCCGTCTGCAAATAAGGAAGGGGGTCTAAACCAGTAGCTGACCATGCAAGCACCCTGATCTCAGACTTCCCAGGTTCTAGAACTGTGAGAAGTAAATACATTTTTTAATATGTTTATTTTGAGAGAGAGAGAGAGAGAGAGAGAAAGAGAGAGAGAGAGAGAGAACGTGTGCATGAGGCAGGGGAGGGGCAGAGAGAGAGAGGGAGAGAGGGAATCCCAAGCAGGCTCTGTGCCACACAGAGCCCAATGTGGGGCTTGGTATCACGAGAACCGGGAGATCATGACCTGAGCTGAAATCAAGAGTTGGATACCTAACCGACTGAGCCACCCAGGCGCCCCAATTTCTGTTGTTGAAGTCACCCAGTCTGCGGTGTCTTTCTTACACAGCAGCCCAGACTGACTAAGACAACCAGACACCTTTCACTAAGTACCTGTTGACTCCCATTTTAAAATACAACTTTAGGGGCGCCTGGGTGGCTCAGTCGGTTAAGCGTCCAACTTGGGCTCAGGTCATGATCTCACAGCTCGTGAGTTCGAGCCCCGCGTCAGGCTCTGGGCTGATGGCTCGGAGCCTGGAGCCTGTTTCAGATTCTGTGTGTGTCCTTCTCTCCCTGCCCCTCCCCCACTCGTGTTTTGTCTTTCTCTCAGAAACAAATAAACAATAAACATTTTTTTAAAATACAATTTTAATAAGCTCTGAGCAATCACGCCTCAATTTAAAAACTTCCGTGGTTCCTGCTTGTGTAGACAATAAATCCCAGACTCCACCCCGGCACTTCAGGCACTCCAAGGTTTGGCCTTAGTTTCTTCACCACTTTTCCCCCTTCCGGTTATTATTCTCTACCATCAAGCCAAACTGAGCTATTTCCTGCTTCCTGTATATAACCTGAGGGTTTTTGTGCACTGTCCTTGTCCATGTTCTTGTCTCAACTGCACATGTCCATGAGCCTCCAAAGCCTCATTTCCAGTGTCACTTCTTTAGTGAAATCTTTCCTATTCTCTTTGGTGAGTGGGAGCCCTCTCCCATGAGAATTGCTGATGTTTCACTAGTGCTGTTCTTTTTTTTTTTTTTTTTTTAACGTTTATTTATTTTTGAAACAGAGAGAGACACAGCACGAACAGGGGAGGGTCAGAGAGAGAGGGAGACACAGAATCTGAAACAGGCTCCAGGCTCTGAGCTGTCAGCACAGAGCCCGACGCGGGGCTCGAACTCACGGACCACGAGATCATGACCTGAGCCGAAGTCGGACACGTAACCGACTGAGCCACCCAGGCACCCCTCACTAGTGCTGTTCTTATATGCGTCACTTTTTCCTTTATGCTTTATTGAAATACTATAGGATAGTTTAATTACAATGCTTTAATAAGCACTATGAGGGCAGGATGTGATTATTTATTTTGAGGGAGAGAGAGAGAATGACCATGTACGTGACGTGAGCAGGGGAGGAGCATACAGAAAGGAAGAGAGAATCTTAAGCAGACTTCACGCCAGCACAGAGCCTGACTCAGAGTTCAATCTCACAACCGTGAGCCGAGATCACGAGCTCGGAAGCTTAACCAGCTAAGGAACCCAGCATGTGATTATTTAAGGTTTACGAGGTTCTCCATAAAATATACAACAGGAGCCTGATAAATATGTCGAACACAGGGAAGCACGCACAGACATTGATCCTTTTGTACCGGAGGACAAAGAAGACACAAAATATGTTGATGCACAGAGTTGGTCCTGAACCCACGTAGCACTGCACTTATGTGCTCACACAGTATCAGTACCCAAGTGCAGATCAGGGTTCTGTTCACTGATCCTTGATCACGGTCTCTTTGCTTGTCCGACACTGCTTGCAAATCACACGTCCTCATGTGACGAGTATTGTGGATACGACAAGAACTCTCAAAGGTAGCATTTCAAACAGACCATAATCAAGCACTTGGTCATTCAATTCCTCACCAGGCTGACCACTCCGGTTCTATATGGGATTTCAAAGGCGTGGTTGCCTGTGGCAGGTGATGGGACGTAACCTTCTGCTCCAGGGACTGTGTGGGGCTTCGCGAGTTCCAGCATCCCCGGATAGCTTTTTTGCTGCGCATCTTGGTTGACCCAGCTTTATCCCTTTTCTCAAATAAACACACATTGTTTTCCTCACTGATTTAAGTTGTTTTAAATTCGCCCTGCTCCATGTT
Organism: Prionailurus bengalensis; assembly: GCF_016509475.1. Taxonomy (NCBI): domain Eukaryota; kingdom Metazoa; phylum Chordata; class Mammalia; order Carnivora; family Felidae; genus Prionailurus; species Prionailurus bengalensis. Next base: position 12,008,456 of record NC_057359.1, read on the forward strand.
AGAGTTATAAAAAAAGAAACAAATATATGATTAGGTTTCTCTTGCTCCAAGACATGTTTGTGCTTTTGAAAATTGAAACCGGTTAAGAAATCCGTAATTACTCACTCTCAATTCAAACTATATTATCAATGCACATTTCTGTTTCCTTAATGTGGTGAAGTAGGAAAGTTAGCACAGGCATTGTAGGGGCATAATTATGTCATTAAAATGATAATAGCCTGGGCCTAATGAAGTGTTTTATATACACATTTATAATGGATTCAATTAATACCAACGGAACATTTTGAGATAACTGTCGGTTAAAATATTCTAACCATTTTTATTCTCTCTTTTCCTATGGGGGGGTGGGGGGGGGAGCGGCAGGGCGGGTGCTCCCAAGCCCTGGACCACCTTGGACGTCAGAGACAGCCTTGCAATGCAGGCGTCTCCTCAAAGAGAGGCATTCTCACTGTCAGCAAGCAATTCATTTTATTACCATTAAAAGGGCCTTAAGCTTCTGAAGCCACCGTCTCAAAGGCCACCCCCCCCCAAAAAAAAGGCCGAATTAACTATTAACCAGTGTCATTATTTTAAGTTGAAGTAACTTACCAGCTGATAAAGCCCATCCGGAAATGCAGGTTATCTTTTACCCTTTGAAAGGGCCTCACTCTGGGTGTTTGAAATGCATTACAATTTGTGATGGACAAGTGAGGGGGCCAACCTCTTATTTCCCCATCAGGGACCTGCACTTTCCTTCCCAGACCTCCAGACCTGAGTTCCGTAAGAGGAAAAACCGAAGTCACTTGTAGTTTACGTTAAGCGATGCAGCCAAGAGCACGTTATCTGCTGTAATAACACATCACCTACCAAGGACAGCCGCCATTTCTGGAAGGCTTACTATGTGCCGGGCCCTGTTCAGGGTACGTTAGGCCCATCACCTTGTCTAGCAAAGCAGTTCCTAATGCGTAAGACACCAAGCTCACTCATCGTCGTTAGCATCGTGAAAGCAAAAGACAACACAGAGAACAGAAGGGGAGGCCACGGGACCCACAGTCACTCTTTCATTAGAACACAATGCTGCCGGGGAGGAAGCAAAGAGCCCAGCATCTACGTGATCAAACGGCCTCCTCTCTCTACAGGTCGTCCTGACCTTCCAAGCAACAGGCGGACCTGGCTGCATTTCCCACCCACCCTGGGGAATGCCCACTCTCCTGCTCTGTTCCTATACCCCGAGCACGGAGGGAAGCGCAGAGAATTTACAATCTCACAGTACGAGGGTTAGAACGCCGAGGGCGACGAGGCAAACATCATTCTGAAGCCCTGGGATCCACCTACCTCTTCATCGTGACACTCGAACTGGTACATCCAAAAATTCTCCATCTCTCCAGGTGCTATCTGGGCAGCAGGGCGAGCTCTGGTGCCTCTACTTGTGAGCTGAGGCTAACTCCTGACCTCAGTGCCCGTCTGGTGGACTGTTTCCAGGGTGTTAGATGCCCAAGTCGATAATGCAACTTGTAACAGGAGATGTGACCATCTCCCGGGGTGTCCGGCTCATCGGCATTAACCCCTGGGCGCCCGAAAGGCCCCCGGCAGTCGTATGTCACTGGTCGCGCGACATCACCTGATGTCTGTGAGAAGGGGCCGGCCTACCCCTCTGGCAGTGACGCCTACTATTTCTGGGGAAAATAAACTCGGATCTGAGGTGCAACCAGAAACTTTCACACACTCTAAACTCTGCTACGTTTATAGAACCTGTGAAAAAGCACGCAGCTCGTGTAAAGGAGGGGTGGAAGGTGGGAAACGGGGGCCCTCTCGGTGCCTGCATCAGAATGCACCTGGGCACACGGTGCCACGCAGGGCCCATGCCTCTGCAGGCCAGGACGCTGAATGTAGACACGCCACCCCATACATTTGCTGCGTGCCCCCAATATCCTTGCACTGCACCCCGAGTAAGGGGGATGTGGCAGGTGAGCCCTACAAACACACCAAAGAAAGCTGTACCCAGGGCCAGCATGGTTTGACCCAAATCAACAGGTAATCTCAAGTCAGGCTCAAGAGCTGGGCCTTGTCCACTGGCCCTCGGCAGAGGAGAGGAAGGTCAAGACAAATGCAGGTGGAAAAACGAACTGGAGGAAGCTCGTGGAAACAGGTGGCCAGGCAGGTTCCGAGGGCTGAAGATGGGACACAGACCTCCCAGCGCCAATCTACCTCGTAACAAGCCATGGCAACGGGGAAGGACACGGGTGCAAGAGAGAAGGAGGGCCCGGAGCAGCCGCGAGACTCAGCCTTAATGCTGGCTTCAGCCTTTCTTCTCACCAAGCCCTTTATCACACATGCTGACAGGTCTTTCTCTGCGTCTACTTGGTTAGTGAGCTATGATAGGGTCAAAAGGTAGAAAAAAGAGAAGCCAAGGACCTGAACAGTTCACAGCTGCAAAATCCACCCATGCTGTGGCTTCCTGTGCTGTGGCCAACTCTGCAGGCCAGAGTTGGAAACAGGGTGTCCTTCTCTCTCCCTCTTGCCATGTTTCTGGCCATGCCTGCTGGCAGTCGGACTGCACCTACTATAATCCAGATCAGTGTGATGCAATTCCTATAGCTGTCGGTCCCCATTCAAGAAAGCCCCTTTCAAAATGGCGAGCAGTGCGGAGCCCATTTACAGCACTGGGCATCTCTCAAATGCTTTCTTCTTTCCATTAACTATTTAAAAGACAGAAAATCTCTGGGTGTTGATTCTCAAGTGTCCAGATTGAACACTCCCCACCTGTGGACTCTCCCGAACTCATGGGAGAAGCCATTTCCCCCACTATCATTCTTCAACATTGCTTTGGTTTGGATTCGTGAACCACTGAGGGCAGGCTGAAGCCATTACAATCTCCACTGCTGCTATGGAAAGCTTATAATATGTTCAGTTATTAACCAGAGAACCACCATAATCAGACAAACTATGAAGAAAACCACTAGGCCTTCGGCAAAGTTACAGAAAATGTCCTGTTGGCACACAGAATTCAGAATTCTTTCCCTGGCTCTCTTATTTTCATTCTTTCCTTCCTTTAATGTTCAATCAGCACCTGAAACCTACTTAATTATTCACCACTGCCTTCTCCATACTTCATCAATAATAGATAAAACCTGTGATGGAAAACGACCCGCAGCAAGGGGCTGGTTGAGACGGGAGCATAAAGAATCAATCCACACTCCACACCTGAGGGACAAGTCCGGGCAACAAGAAGAGAGCCGGCCTCAAGGGCTGTTCCCTCCTGCATGGATCTCTTAGTCCAACGAGACCTTCGACTCTGTGCCTCTCAGCCTCTTCTGCATCAAGGTATACGGAAGTCATAAATTCATACAATACACTGGGTCCAGAGCCTGGATGATGCTTCCAGGGTGGAATGCAACATGCCCAATGGGCCAGGTCACCCCCAACCCCAAAGTTCAGCGGGGATCATGAGGACACTGATCAAAAAGCTCTGCCCTGGAGCGCCTGGGTGGCTCAGTCAGTTGAGCATCTGACTTGCGCTCAGGTCATGATCTCACGGTTCGTGGGTTCGAGCCCCATGTCAGGCTCTGTGCTGACAGCTTGGAGCCTGCTTTGGATTCTGGGCCTCCCTCTCTCTCTGCCCGTCCCCTGTTCATGCACTAAGATAAACACTGGAAAAAAATATTAAAAAAAACCACTCCAACTTATGAAGGAGTCTTTATAGCAAATTCCTTTGACACTGGCAGACCCTTGAGAATAAAGATAAAATCCTCTCCTCGTGAAGAATCCTTCAGGACAATCCCTCCTGTGCCCCACGCCCATAGGCTGTCCTGAGTCCCAGCTCTTCCGACGTGGCTGCCCCGCTCCCGTCTGTGCTGGCCCACGCACCCAGGCTGCTTCACACCTTGTTGGCCACTTCCGGATCAGCAGATCTGCCTCTTCTCAGCCAGACAACGAAACAGATACAGCCTCAGAGGTGGGAGAGGCCAACAAGGTCAGCTGGGGGTGGACAAGCCATGCTGTGTCCTCGGGTTTTAAGTCCACCATTCCTTTGGTGGCATGTGACAGACACGAGATGTGGTAGGCAGACTTCGCAAATGGCCCCGTGAGCCCCGTCCCTGGGTGTCCAGACACTGTGTGATCCCCTCCTTAGGGAGGGAGCGTGGGCTGGTGACTTAGCCTAAGCAATAAAATACAGCATAGGTGATGGGCTGTCACTCTGTGAGTGCATTACGACAGGCTGTGACATCTACCTTGCTATCAGCCTCTATGGCCTTCTCATCTTGCTTGCTTTATCAAGTAAGTTGCCCTACAGGAGAGTGCCCGTGGGGCACCGAGGATGCCTCTGGCTGGCAGTCAGGTGGGAACTGAGGCCTGGAGTCCAATAGCCCCTTGAGGAGCTGAATCCCGCCAAGAAGCAAATGACCTTGGGAATAGGTCTCTCCCCAGTAGAGCCTGAAGGCTACCGCAGGCCAGGGACACTTGACTGCAGCCTCTGAGAGACCCTAAAGGAGAGGACCAGCCAAGCCAGGCCAGATTCCTGACCACAGACGCTGTGAGATGACCACTGTGGTTTGTTTTAGGTCAGTGTTCTGGGATAATTTGTTACTGAGCAGGAGATAGCTGAGACACTACATAAGGCTTCAGATGAAAGCATCATGAACAGAGGAGGCCTGGAGGGGTCTGGCTGAGGGCGCACGGAAGGACTAGCCTAGAGTGGCTCGTAAACTCTGCACAGGCAGGGTCTGTGTCTATTCCAGGGTCTATTCCAGGCAGAGCCTGTGTCTCAGTTGCTGCTATATCCCCGGTGTCTTGCACAGTGCCTGGCCCATAGGAGCAACTTGAAGATATTTACTGAACGAGCTGATGAGAAATTGTGAGACAGGCTTTGATCTGTGACCTGGGCCAGTAACCAAAACTCATTCTGGTTCACCAACAAAATGAAGCAGAAGAGCGTAGCTGTGCGGCTGGGCCCTGTTTCTTATTCATAGACGATTTCCTGTGTGTAGCTGGTGCTTAATGAAACCCGAAAGTGTTAGCAGGGGAACAAGTGTAACAACTCAACCCAATCACTGTATGGTACTTGGCACAGCAGAGGTTTAGGAACATTTGTTCCTTTCACATCACTCACTTCAGGAAAGCTTCCTGTCGGGGAGGTCTGCTTGGTGAAATACACTGGGGCCCATCTTTGCTCTCCAGGTAGATCCTTTGTTCTAAGGTTATTCCTCTAGATAATCTTCTGGGATGTTGGCCTAGAGGGTCTGCCAAGCATCCCCCCCCCCACTTTTTGTGAACAAAGTTGGCTTTAATGGTCCATGCTGGGATGTACACTCTTCCACGGCAGGCCAGGAGGACACTCTTGAGATGAGGACGCTTACAGTCTAGTCCTTTCCAGAACACAAACGGGAACAGAATAGAGCTAACTATTCCAGTGCAATGTTCCCCTCCCCCTCTCCCCATCGCCACTCCCTCCCTCACATGCCAAGAATACACTTCTTCCAGCCAGGGATTGATCCACTTGGGGGAAACCAAGGCCCTCAGTGAACATCTATCCATCCTAAAGCCTGTCTACTTGACTTCAGATCCTATCTCAACTCCATCCCTTGCTATTCAGATCCTGGAAAAACTACGACTGGCTGGAACTCCCTGAGGAGGTGTGGACTGGCGAGGGGCAACCTCTCAGTTCAAAATACCTTAACAGGAACCCTTCACAAAAACAGACTCCTTCAGCAGCGGAACAATTGTTTCCTTTGCCCTTGTATGCTTGAGAATACAACTGGAAGGTCAACAGGAGAAGATGCTGCTAACAAGTCTTAATGAATTAGCATGTGCACTTGACCTTGGTCAATAGTTTCCTAGCAACAGTCAAAAAAAAAAATCCACCAAGGCTGATGCTGAGTTCAAGGCAGGGGGAGAAGAAGAGAGGACAAGGAGGAGGTGACTCAAGGCATCCAAGGCTGAGAGGAAGCCAGGGCACCTCTCCACCCTCATTCGTTGTCTTTCTCAAAACTAAAGAAAAAAAAAAAGTGGGCGCAAAAGCGCACATGATCAGGGCAGGTGTTAACATCGAGCCCTCACTTTCCAGAATTTGGGCATTATTCCCTTCTTGGCTGGCTTCTAAGAAGTGTTAGTGTTCAAATGTCCTCCTGCCTCAACAGACTTTCTCCAACCAGCCTCTTGAATGGAGGACGCCCATAAAAGGCAGATGTTACCTGAACAGGGTGGTCTATGTTGCCATTAGCACTAATTAGCAGCCCAGTGTGACTTAATCGGACAGCCCTGGAAGACAAGGCTGACCGTACGGTGCTGCTGCAGGCGGAAAGGGGGACCTCGGGTCACTGCGGTGCCTCACCAGGGTGGGCAGCACAGCAAGGGCTCACGCGGGCTCCGAGCGCTGCGGGGAAGCAAAGGGAAACACCAGCACAGAGAAGGTGAAGAAGGGGTGCTATGGGCGACTCCCTCTAATTCACAATTTGCCAATGGTCCACCCTAAATGTTTCGTGAGCTCCGACCTACGAAGGCAACGAACGCACTACACTTGTGCTTCTCAAGTCACATTTCCACAGGGGACTTCGTGTCTGGGAAATCCCCTTCTCTCACGGGTCACCCTGGGGAATAAATCCAACTCATTTTACTGACGAGGAAACTAGCTGGAGGAAGAGAGCAGCTGAACGTAACCGCAGCAGATCCACTGCAGGGCCAAGATATACACATAACGAATACTTAGTGGGCGTCCACTTTGGGTGACGTGCTCTGATACAAGACGAGGAAAGGACGCTGTGCCTTCAGCTGACTGACAGTGAATCAAAGAGGCAACAGGCTCATGCTTTACGAGACAGGAGAAAATAAGGTCATAAAGGATTAGTCCACAGTTTAAGTTGGTGGTTACCAATTCTGAGCGGGCCTGAGAAATACTGATCCCAACACCCAACATCCTGATCTAATCAGGAAGCTTGGAATCTTGGGAATCATCTATTTAGAGAGTGGGGCCTTGGTGCCACTGAATGGGACTGTGGTGTGGACAGAAGTGAGAGCCTGTGTGTAAGATGTGCGGCATGGGAGCAAGTTTGGGTAAACAGAAGTAAATTTGGAATTCATAAGTACAAAGCCAACGAGTGAGGTGAGTCTAGGTGCTGGGGGATGGGAATCCTTACACACCGAAGGAGCCATGTGGTCTCGATCCAGTGGGGTCTGTCTAGTCATGCCTGGAATTTACACTAAGAAATTAGTTCCTGGGGGAATCTCTTTGTCTTTGCCCAAGACAAAGGGAATCAGATATCCAGGGTTATTTGCCCTCTAAAGCTCTGTGAAATGTGTCAAAGATATTGACTGGTAGGCTGAGGCCCCTGGGTCACATAACCCAGATATATTCAGCTACTGTGTCTAGAAAACTGAGGCCAAAATGTCCAGCCCAGCTCTGAATTTTCTTCGATCCATTACTCTTCTTTAAAAAAAAAAAATTTTTTTTTAACATTTATTTTTGAGAAACGGAGACAGACCACGAGTGGGGGAGGGGCAGAGAGAGAGGGAGACAGAATCCGAAGCAGGCTCCAGGCTCTGAGCTGTCAGCACAGAGCCCAACATGGGTCTCGAACCTGCAAACCATGAGATCACGACCTGAGCCGAAGTCGGACGCTTAACCAACTCAGCCACCCAGGCACCCCCCACCCCCCAATTCATTACTATTCTTATTAAGTTTTTGGTGTCCCGCTGGCAGGGCCTGACCCACTGAAGAAATCAGTTAGGCACACCAAGCACACAGTTGAGTGCCTGTTACCCCAACACCCTCTCTATGGCTATTCTCAAGAAAGTGGCCACTGAAAACTGCCTCAAAGCTAGCGGGTTGAGAGACTGCATTCTGTATTGAGAACATGCTGCCCGTTAGCCTTGTAATGGGAGTGGGTCTCATTTGGAAGATGATCATGTCTATAGATAAATCATATTTCATGATTCCCCAAGACTACAAGGCCCAGGTTTCATTGGGTTACCACTGAATTCAATTACCCATGATATATCTGTTCCTCTCCCTGCACCCTCCCTTCCTCCCCTCTGTAGCCCCGATCCGCTTATCAGAAAATATTGAGAGTGCACAGTCGGGGGAGCTAACAATTTTTCTAAAGACCCTTGTGAAGTTTCCTGAGCTCCAACTGATTAAGCGATCAGGTCAGACATACAAACTGTGGCCCTGTGTGCTGAATTTCTCTCTGGAAAGTGATGACAGATTTCTCTCTGGCTAAATCATCCCTTTGCTTCCTGGGGGCTCTCCCCATATTCCACACCACAGTGTCACACAGGCACTGGCTAGTGAGACGATCCATTAAGAAGCTGAGAAAGATTCCTCCTGGGAACGGGGTCGAGAGAAGAGGAAAGATTAGAGTCTGGGAGTTAAAAAAAAAAATCAATCTTCCCATCACTTAATTTCATTCCACACAGCACAAAGTCCAATTGGAGACCTTGCCTTCTGCTGTGCAGATCGGGCAAGAGGTTTGCCCCAGTGATTCCAACGCGGCAATGGTCTGAGGTCAGTGGGGAGACACCTGTTCAGCCCTGTAAACAGGGCCTCTCTGGGGCAGGTGGAATTCTAAAGGTGAGTTTAATAATCAGAGACGATGCTTCAAATCCAGGGGGAGAGAGCAAAAGCACAGACTCTCCCACTCCCCCCCCCCTTTTTTTTCATGACTGAAATTAATTATTTGCACTCTGAAAGGGATTTCAAGGTCAAGCCTTTTCATTTTGAAGTTTGTAACAGTAAGATCTTCACCTCTCTCAAAAAAATGACCCCGGTCAGTTCAGGTCCTCACAGTTCATGGAAAAATGACTCCCTTTTTTGTTACTGACAACTAAGTTCTGTTACTTCGAACATTACTCCCCACTGGCAGGGATATGACAATCTGCTGCTGGTCCTAAGTTGCAGAATGGGCCGCAAATGTACCCTGGTAAAGGAAGGTATCTCGAACACATTTCATTTTCAAGGTAAAAAGCATTAACCTAGGGGCGCCTGGGTGGCTCAGTCGGTTAAGCGCCTGACTCTTGATTTTGGCTCAGGTCATGATCTCATGGTTCCTGGGATTGAGCCCCACATTGGGCTCTGTGCTGGCAATGCGGAGCCTTCTTGGGATTCTCTCTCTCTCTCTCTCTCTCTGCCCCTCCTCTACTTGTGCTCTCTCTCAAAATAAAAAAAAAACATGAACCTAAATAAGGATACAAATCTGAGGAATCAGCACATCCACATCTGACCTCAGCCGGCGCTGTTCCCACTGTGGTGAATAGTATCCCTGCTTCACGTCCTCCCGTACATGCTCAGTGGTTTCCAGACTCAATGCCCGTTATCCAGCCCACAGCTCCTGAACTCTTCAAACTTTTCACTGTCAAGGTGCAAATCCACTTCCCAATTAGTGTTCTTCAACCCTCCGCCTTGACCTACTTTTCCTTCTCTACTCTTCTGTGTGTGGAGGTGAGCCAAATGGAAGTGTGCATGCTTCCCACACACACAAAACCTTACATGTGTCTCACCATATGACACAGTGACCATACGACGCATTTTCTATAAATCGTGCACATAATAGAGATGTTGGCTCTTCTCTCTTTTGTCAAGAAAACGGACAGTATCATTGAGACGATGCTGTATGTGAATGATCTCTGAGGGATTCTACTCTTTTATATTAAAAAAAATTTTTTTTAATGTTTATTTTTGAGAGAGAGACAGAGCATGAGTGGGGGAGGAGCAGAGACAGAGGGAGACACAGAATCCAAAGCAGGTTCCAGGCTCCGAGCTGTCAGCACAGAGCCCGACGCGGGGCTCGAACTCACGAACCCTGAGATCATGACCTGAGCTGAAGTCGGACGCTTACCAACTGAGCCACCCAGGCACCCCTACTCTTTTATATTTTTCATTTAAGGCAAAGACATGAGTGAATATAGTTTGAAAAGTCAGGCTTTTGGCAAACACCATCGTCCCTTTCCCCATTTTTCCTCCCTCCATGGCCTCATTGCCCAGTCTTTCAACATTCCTTCTGGGATCTTCCACACTCGTGCTGCCTCACCTTAACTTTTCAATTTTAGCCATTATTTCTTGGCATCTACAAAAGACCAGGATTTACCTCTTTTACACTATACCTTCCCGCATCCTCGTCATGTCACGATTTCCGGCGAATCAATGTTCAGTGTTTATACTCTGAAGACTATGCTTATGCTCCTCCCTGCTGAGACACATGCGGTATATTATTGCATTTCTTGCCTGTATAACAATTGTTTTTCGCGCAAATGACTGCGCTTTTTCCGTTTGCTTCGTTTTCCGTGTACTCATCAATAATTTATGCCAAACTCTGCTAAAACAATCGAAGATTCCTCTCGGTACAAATATATCAGGAAATCTCTCACTTCCAGACTTTCTGGAAACCCTCCAGGTTCTGGCCCACACTGCACTGGCTTATGCCCTGTCCCTCTACATAGCTGTCATCTGGGATCTCCTTCTCCATCACCCAGGGGAGTCCCTCTGTTTCTTTCCTGTGTGGGACCTCATTCCCCCAAGCTCTTTTTTTTTTTAAGTTTATTTGTTTTGAGAGAGAGAGGGACAAAGTGAGTGCAAGTGGGGGAGGGGCAGAGACAGGGAGACAGAGAGAGACAGAATCCTAAGCAGGCTCCGCACTGTTAGTACAGAGTCCGACGTGGGGCTCGAACTCACGAGTGGTGAGATCATGACCTGAGCCAAAGTGGGATGCTTAACCTACTGAGCAACCCAGGCACCCCCATATTCTTTCTTGAATTATGCTCCCTTCTCGGGGAGCAATCCTCTAGTAGCCTCCTGAGCAAAGGTACATGGGATGTAAATTTCCTGGGACCCCGCGTATCTGAAAACATGTTGATTGCACCTTCACGCTCAACTGGAAATTAGGGGTGTGTAGGCCTGCCAGTTTCCAGCATTGCTTTTGAGAAGATCAATACCATTTTGAGGGTGATCAAATGACGGTGATTCCTGACCATTTGGGACCTGTTATAACTTCTTGGCAAGCCCGCAGGATCCTCTCTTCCTCCTGTCTGTTCTGAAATTTCTGTGCCCCCTGCCTCTTTTAATTTTTACATCACTGTTCTAGGTACCCAGGGCAATCTTTTTGCCAGGCAGTTCTCAACGTCTTTTGTTTCATGATTTCTCCATTTTATCTATGTTCTTACTTACTTTCCATTCCTTTTGCCTTCATTGTTCTACTTTCTGGATGATTCCCTCAACTTTGTCCTCTTCCTACTGAAAGATTTAAAAAATTTTTAATTTCTGCTATCATATTTGCTAGTCAAAAAATTGGGGGCAGGAATTTTTTTTAAAGATGGCATCCTATTCTTTTTTTTTTTTTTATGTTTATTTATTTTTGAGAGACAGAGAAAGAGAGAGTGTGTGAGCAGGGGAGGGGCAGAGACAGCAGGAGACACAGAATCCAAAGCAGGCTCAAGGCTCTGAGCTGTCAGCACAGAGCTTGACACGGGGCTTGAACCCACGGACTGAAAGATCATGACCTGAGCTGAAGTCAGATGCTTAATAACTGACCTGGGCCCCAGGCACCTGATGGTGTCCTACCGCCTTTTATTTAAAAATTTTTTTTAATGTTTATTTATTTTTGAGAGAGACAGAGACAGAATGCGAGTGGGTTAGCGGCAGAGAGAGAGGGAGACACAGAATCCGAAACAGGGTCCAGGCTCCGAGCTGTCAGCACAGAGCCCGACATGGGGCTCGAACTCACAAGTTGTGACATCATGACCTGAGCCGAAGTTGGACGCTCAACGGACCTAGCTGCCCAGGTGCCTTGATGGTGTCCTATTCTAATTCGATGGCTCCCTTATTTTCTCCTTTCTGAGGATACTAGTAAGTATCTTATGGTTTTCTCTCGCTCAGCACACTGCTTTTATTTCTTCAAGTACCTTTCTCCGTTTGCTTTTTTGTGTCTTTGTCTTTCTTGTTATAGATGTTCTTCAGATGTTTGGTGAGCCTTGGGTGTCCACTCATTTAACAACAGTGGGTCCCCAAAAAGCCCACTGGAAGATTCACGAGAGGCAGGAACCTTCACTGTGGTGAGATCAGGCAGTGACCCAGGTGTTCCGTCCGGAAAGCCCCAAACATGAGTATCTGTAGTTATTTGCTCTTGGGCCTGTCTCCTCCGGGGGTGGGGGGGGCGGAGGAGGGGAATACTCTAACCTCCTGCAAGGGGCCAGGGGCGGGTGGGTTCTAAGCCTGACAGCTAAGAATTCTAAGGCATTCTCAGCCTCTCTCACTACTTAGTAGGCCCTGTGTTCTCCAAGGTGCCTCATTCCCATTTTCAGCGGTGACTAGTGTCCCTAGGTCCAAGGCTTCTCTGAGTCACCCTTTCCTTTACAGTAAACCTCCCACCCTCTGTGGGGCCAGGGGGCAGGGGGTGGTAACCTGGCACCTGAGCTGGAGAAGGAATCTAATGTTTCCGGTGACAGACTTTCCAAACCATCTTTTTTTTTTTTTCCAGCCATATGCCAGCCACCTGAGGTATGCGGGGTCTCTAATTCCTGAGCCTTTCTGGGGGATTCATGGCACGAATCCTCACAGACATTTAGCAGAGTCAACAGAAACCTATCAGTGTATTAGTCGGTATTGATCAGGCCAGGCTGTGTAACAACCACTCCACATCCCCAAGGCTTAGAACAACACAAGTGTATTCCTGTCTCATGCTACATGTCCCCAGGGTCATCAGGGAGCCCTGCTCGTCACGGTCCCTCGGGACCCGTGCTGAGAGAGGTTCTGCCATGTTATGCCCCATCGTTTTTTTTTTTAAATATTTTTATTTATATTTGAGAGACAGAGACAGAGACAGCACGAGTGGGGGAGGGGCAGAGAGAGAGGGAGACACAGACTCAGAAGGAGGTTCCAAGCTGGAAGCACAGAGCCCGATGCGGGGCTAGAACTCGTGAACTGCGAGATCGCGACCTGAGCCGAAGTCGGACGCCCAACCGACCGAGCCACCCAGGCGCCCCTGACCCCATCATCTTAACACGAGGCTTCAGGGCTCCTGCTCAGAAGGAGCATCGCACATCACCACTCCCACGTTAGAGGCCACGCCCGACTTCCAGGGGGTGGGCGAGAGCGGCACCTGCCTCCCTGTGCCGAAGGAAGAGGACAACTGGAAGCCCCGGGGAGCACCAATGTCTCCTGCAGCCAGCCCCACTTCGGGGTCCTGGCAGTGTGTTCTTTTCTGCTGCTGTCTCCTGGTGGCTTTACATCTTTTTCTTATTTTACCGTCCTTTTAGTGCAGCTCTGTGAGTAGAGAGAAACACCATTTCCAGCTGCACAACACCCACTCAAAACAGCCACAACCCTCCAAATGACGCCGGATGCCTGTTACTCCCCATCTCTCTGATTCCACCATGCTCTGTTCTCTACTCAGAACGAGTTTTTAAATTTTAGTTTTGAGAGAGAGAGAGAGAGAGAGAGAGAGAGAGAGAGAGACTGAAGGGGAGGGGCAGAAAGAGAGAGGCAGAGAGAGAATACCAAGCAGGCTCGGAACTCTCAGCCTCTGTGCTGACACGGGGCTCGAACTCTGTCACCGCAGAGCCTGATGGGGGGTTCAAACTCATGAACCGTGAGTGAGATCATGACCTGGGCCGAAGTCAAGATTCAGACACTTAACCAACTGAGCCATCCAGGTGCCCCGCAGAACGATTTCTGTTGGCTAAAGAGAGACTGGTAGATTGTGAAATTTTTCAGAACTGGTCATTCCTTAACAATTTTTCCAGAAGGGGTTTGGGAGGTAGTTTTCAAACAGACGAGGAATAGAGAAATCTTTACTAGAAGCAAAGCACTTAAGTATTGGTACAATTTTCCAGAAACAAGTATTTTCTTTTAAAAAAATTTTTTCAACATTTATTTTTGAGAGAGACAACGCAAGCAGGGGAGGGGCAGAGAGAGAGGGAGACACAGAATCCGAAGCAGGCTCCAGGCTCCGAGCCGTCAGCACAGAGCCTGACGCAGGGCTGGAACCCATGAGCCATGAGATCATGACCTGAGCCGAAGTCAGACACTTAACTGACTGACTGAGCCACCCAGGTGCCCCTGAAAACAATTATTTTCGATCAGTGCTGGGCCTCTAGTATATGTTCAAGTTCTGGCTAATGAGCAATCCCATTTTCACATTCCATACGACTCGCTCACAAACAAATGCCACTTTGCTCCGGGAAAGAGCAAAACTCGGAAGCAGATGCAGCCCATCAGCGGTTCTCTCTGGCACGTTGGTAATGCAGGTGGTTTTTATTTCCTTCTATTTACTCACTGTAGTTTCTTATCATGCCATTTGACAATGCACTGCTCCTACAGCAAGAAATCCAAGGCCCCTTGTCCAGGTCTGCTGACCACGATCACAAGGGGACAGTCCCCTTTGCTAAAACCAGACCTGGGCTAATAAAAGATTTAGCAAAGTCTCAAAACCACAGATCTCGCATGGGCCGAATGTCCAGAGAATACATTCGTTTCCTGCGAATCAGTGGTTCTTAATCTTTTATATGTTTTAGAATCACAGGGAGAATTTACAAAACGAAATAAACCAAAGCAAACAAAACCACAACATATCCCTGGCCCCCACCCTAGGTATTCCAATTTGGAAAGGAAAGGCAGTAATTTGTATTTTTAACAAAAATACACTCTCCCGGCAGACTTTGGGCCACACTTTAACTGTGCTTTTTCATTTTCTACAATAGCATACAGAGCATTCAGTAACTATTTTTTGATGCTAAGATGGAAATCAACATAATGTATATACTTCTATTTTCCTCTCATGATGCCATCCAAGAGGTAAGAAATGAATATCTTTCCTTTTTTAAAAAAAAAACTTTTAATGTTTTATTTTTGAGAGAGAGAGAGAGAGAGAGACACGGAGGGAGGGAGGGGCAGAGAGCGAGGAGGACAGAAGATCCAAAGTGGGCTCTGTGCTGACAGCAGAGAGCCCAATGCAGGGCTTGAACTCATGAACCATGAGATCATGACCTGAGCCGAAGCGCAACGCTCAAACAACTGAACCACCCAGGTGCCCGTAAGGTCCTTCCTATGAATGTGGCAAGACAGATGGAATAAAACCCACAAATCCAAACAGCTTAAAAATGACAGGCAGAGTATTTTAACTAAAGCACAGGTTTTGGCTTTTGCTTTGCATTAACTCTTCATAACCTAGTAAGCCCTACTCACCAATCTCTGACCATCAAGCTGAATTTCTGACAGAATGAATTTCTAACGCATCATGCGATATCCTATCATAATTCTAGCTTTTGAATGAAACATCGTGTAAGAGGCTTAACTTGTTCTCCCAGTTCAAATGAATCAAAGCAAGCCCCAGCCCCAATGTGGGCCGTGTTGTGGGTTCGTCGTGAGGCTGCAGGGACCACAGGGTGAAGTCGGTTACGTCAAGGAGCTAGTGTATGTGAGAAAAAAGACAGCAACTGGACTTAATGTTCTTGCTACTTCTTTCCCGATGGCTTTCCGAGTTTCTAAAAGGATGTAGAACCCAGTCTCTTGCCACCTTCTTACTCTTTTTTTGAAAAATTTTTAATGTTTATTTTATTTTGAGAGAGACAAACAGACAGACAGACAGGGGTAAGTGGGGGAGTGGCAGAGAGAGAGAGAGGGAGATACAGAATCCAAAGCAGGCTCCAGGCTCTGAGCTGTCAGCACAGAGCCGGACGCGGGGCTCGAACCCACACACCACAGAGATCATGACCTGAGCCCAAGTCGGATGCTTAACCGACTGAGCCACCCAGGCGCCCCAACCATCTCCTTACTTTTGAAAATCCGCTCCACTTCCCCTACATTTGCAAAATGCCGCCGTATTTCCTTTCTTGCCAGAAGGAACCTGGCGGCAGCTGGAGGCCAAGGGGAAGACTACATGTGAGTGCACCTGTCTTTCACTGCTGGCATGTGACAACAGAAGGGAGACGCAGAGCATCGCTGAACTACCTGATTCAATGCTGCCCCCTGCTGGGGAGGACGCAGATCCATTCCCAACCAGTTTCCCACCTTTCCCGAAAGGTGCCAGCGATTTAATTAGCTACCAGCAAATGTTGACTGTTACTGAAAGAGGAGGTGAACGATACCCCTGACCTCTACAGCCCGTCACGCATAAGTCGGACGAACAAACAGCTTCCAATAATGGCTTCTCACTCCAAAACATGGGCTGAGAAATAACCTGGTGCAACCACAGGATGCAGAATTAAATGAAATTGAATTTAACCTCCTAAACCTTCTTTTAGTCCAAGCTCCCGTTTTAAATGAAAATGCCTAAAAATTATTCAAGAGAAGCTTTAGTGCCAGGCTGTGGAGGCAAAGGTTAGCCTTCTACGATTTATTTTGAATGGACTGTGACATCCAAGCTTACCAGGTTATCAAATTTCTTAGATATTTCAAAAATGGAAAATAAAACATTAGCAGGGGCAGCAAGAGTCTTCTGTACATTTTCCCAACGAAGCACAATTCGGTTTAAAACCCCAAACAGGACTTTTGTGGAGAAGGGTGCCCGGGCTCCCTTACTGCAAGCCACAACGTGAGGCACAGGGTGGGTGAAAAACTGCAGAAACTTCTGGCAGGAAAACTCTTAGAAGGATTCCCTTGATGCCCTCCAAAAGGTGCCACAATGGTGGTTCCAAACTGTTAAGGGATTACTTTAAGAAAGTGGCTCTCAAGTGGTGGTCCTGTGGCCAACAGCATCAGTACCACCTGGGACCCTGTTAGTTGACCCTCAACTTCACCTGAGCCCTGTGATTCTGGAAAACAGCAAAGGTAAGGAAACCTCCCCCCTACCCTTTTGTGTTCTGGAAATAGCTTACTGCAAAGACCACCCCCCCCCCCGCCATGACTCACCTAAGACTCACAGGAGTCCCCTTGATTACCTATGACAAGGTCAGACACAGGCCCTTCAAATTCACTTTTTTTGCCTGAAAAATGATTAGCTAACTGTCCATCAGTCAGAACAAAATGTCGGTTAATTAATCTTTGCCCGAACCTTTTTTGTTCCTCCAGGTCCTTGAACTTTTGGCCAGCCTACAACCCTTCCTCAAGGGCCCCTCTGGGTGGGAACAGGCTGGCCTCCAGTTAAAACACACTCTTGTCTGCAAGGCATTCAAGCCACGCTTTCACCCCTGTTCCCCATGCCTCCTTCTTTCCAGCCCACTTTGCTCCTCCCTATAAAAGAGACCCTCTTTTTGTCCAGCCACAGAGAACCTTGCAGATTCTACAGCCAGAGAATTTAGGTTATGAAGAGTTAATACAAAGCAAAAGCCAAAACCTGTGCTTTATTTAAAATATTCTGCCTGTCATGGCATGTGACCGCTATATGCCCGCCCATCCCCTGTTACAAAAGAACCTTTCTCCCCTTTGCAAAAAAGCATTTCCAACCGAGTCTCTCCTTGCTTGACCCACATGTGGTTTTTACTTGACGTGAAAATTACAAATTCTCGGGGCGCCTGGGTGGCTCTGTTAAACCTCTGATTTCGGCTCAGGTCATGATCTCGCGGTTCCTGTGGGTTTGAGGCCCGCATTGGGCTCTGTGCTGACAGCTCAGAGCTGGAGCCTGCTTAGAATTCTGTCTGCCCCCCCCCCCCACCTCCTCTGCTCGTGCTTTGTCTCTCTCCAAAATAAATGTTAAAAATTTTTTAAAAATAAAATTCTCGTGTCCCACCCCTGGGGCTTCTAAGTGAGAAGTGAGGGGTGTGAAGAGTGTGATGTCTAGAAATCAATTTCCGAACACACGTTCCAGGCACCATTTGAGAACCACCGATTTACAGCCATCCCTCTAAAGGTCTGGTAAGTGCCTTCAACACTTAAACGCCGATCCACCTGTGTTTCACTCAGGGGTGCTTAAACACAAGCTGCTTCCGAGGCTCCACGTGGGCGCGATTTTAGCGAATCCCCACCCCAGGACCCCTTTTCTCGTGAAGTCATTTCCAGATGGCAAGCAAGGCCACGCGCGCAGCTGGAGCCCAAACCCGCGCGTACTTACATCTCCATCCACCGGCCTCTGGTCGTCACAATCCCTGGTGGGGCTAATGTCCTGGCGCATGACCCAGATGGGCTCTTTGGGCTCGTCGGGGGTGTAAGGCGAACGGATGGTCCTGGTTTTCACCTCCTCGATGGCCTCTTTGATGTCCTTGATGGCCAGCGAGATGGCATCCCTTTTCTCCTTGCTGTACCGCTGCCCCGCCTCGCCGCCCGCGGTGCCCGCCGCCCGCTGCTGCCCCGCCAGCGCCTGCAGCTCGGGGCTGTCAGGGCGGCCCCCGCCCGGGGTAGGGGCGCGCTCCAGGTCCTGCTCGGCCTCTGGCATGTCCTCGGCCGCCTTGTCGAGGCTCTGCGAGCTCATGCTCTGTTTGACCTCGGCCACAATCTGATCGATGTCCTCCTCCTGCTCGTAGCTGTCCATACGCGGGTAGGGCGCGAACTCCGCCTCCTTCTCGGGGCTGTCGGACTCGCCGTCGGAGCGCTCGTCGTAGTGGTGCAGCCGCGCGCCCAGGGCCTCCTGGCGATACGCGGCGGCCTCGTCGCGCTCCTGCTCGTACAGCCGCAGCCCGTCGCGCGCCTCCAGCTCGGGCGCGTCCCCGATCTCCTCGTACACGTGCTCCTGGAGGCCCCCGTAGTCGGCATAGGGCTCGGCGTAGGGCTCGTCCTCGCCGCGGTGGAACAGCCGGTGCGTGTACACGTAGCCCGAGTAGGCCGCGTTCATCGCCTCCTCGTGCTCCAGCGAGTGGAAGTGCAGGTGGTTGGGCAGCGCGCGGCGGTGCGTGGCCTCGGCGTGCTCGGCCTCCGCCTGCTCCGTGTACTCCTCGGCCTCGGGCCGGTACTGCACGGCGTAGGCGCTCTCGTCCTCGGGGTCCTGCGCGCGCTCCGCGTCGTAGCCGTCGCGGGCCGCGGCGATCACGTCGCCCTCGGCCGTGTCCGTGTGGTTGTGGAAGCCACTCTCCGTGCTGGCCGAGCGCGCCAGGCACTCCCCGCGCTCCTCCTCCTCCTGCTGCCCCGGCGGGGCGCGAGGGTCCTCGACGGCGCGCCCGCGCCCGGGGCGGCCCGCATAGCGCTGCTGCTGCTCCTCCACCTCGGGGTGCTCCAGGTCAGCCTCCACCGACTCGTTCACCTCCCCGCCTGCCGCCTCGTCGGTCACCTCCACCTCCGCGGAGCCCTCCAAGTGGTTCATGGTGGGCGTCGGGCCGGCTGGGAGAGAGGCTGGGCCAGAGGCTGGGCCGGCTCACTGCGTGCTCATTTTGCTCCACCCGGCTGGGAAGACAAGAAGGGGAGGGGCTGTTAACGAGCTTCACACTGTTCTGGGCTGAGCACCCAGAGAAACCCTAAAAACAGCTGCTATCGACCCCTTCTGAATCCGGGTCAATTAAAAAAAAAAGATTGCAAATTTAAACTCAGCCCGACAGCACACAGTTCATTTTCTGCATTGCATGTATCGTAATTTGTAATTACATATCTACTTGTCTAATTGCTTGCTGGCTTTCTCCTTTCCCCACCCCTCAGACTGAGAGCCTCGCGAGCGGTTTGTTTTCCCTCCACCAAGCTTACTATTCAGGTTCCATTTCTGATGCATATGAATAAAGAGTACTACTAAATTGAATGAGCCAATTGACACATTTTCCATCTGCTAAGGGATAAATCTCTCCAAATTAAACTAGGATCCTGGATACTTTAGAAACGGTTCTTTAAATAAATTTCAAGGGGAAAAAAATCATCTCGAAATGTTTTGAGCTATTGCTGTCAATACAAATATACAGCCATTCGGAGGCAGGCTACCTACCCTCAGAGGGTTCTTGTCCTGTCTGTCATTACCGGCTCTGTTACCTGGGACCGGTGGCTTAATTTTCTGAGCCTCCACTGTGAGAACCCACTCATTTCCTACAGCTGTTCCACGGGGCAAAGACTCTGTGGTCAAGTAAGTTTGGGAAATGCTGACTTACAGTTGACTTTTCATTGTGAAGAATCTAGGAGTAAGACACAAGATGTGGGGGTTCCCAAATTTGTGTGACTAGGAACCCACCCCACACTTTTTTCCCCTAGAGGCCAATGTTCTGACAAATACACGTAAAGAAACACTAACTAGTGTACTTCCCATATACCCTGGACCTAAAAATTCTTTGACTCTATGAATTACCATGATAGCCGGTACTGGGTATGTGAAAATTATGGCTAATTTCTTAAAAATATGGGTATGTCTCCGGCGCCTGGGTGGCTCAGTCAGTTAAGTGCCCAGCTCTTGACTTCCTTGGCTCAGGTCATGATCTCATGGTCGTGGGATCGAGCCCTACATCGGGCTCCACGCTGAGCATGGAGGCTGCTTGGTCTCTTTCCCTCTCTCTCTGCCGCCTCCCCTCCCACCCCCCAAATAAGCAAACATTCAAAAAAATATAGGTATGTCTCTACCTATTTCCAGAGAAACCTGTAGAGACAGATTTGGTTTCAACTTCTCTCACTTATTCTTATCACATATTATTATGCTTATTTATGGCATAATGTGTCCAGTGTATTGAAATAAATATAAAGGATGTACAGAATAACAAAAACAGGTAGGATCCGTATGATTTCAAGACACCTGCAATATATGGGTTCAATAATAAGTAGGCTTTTCTTATAGTGTTCTTTTGGAGAACCCACGTTACAATTGGACAAAATGGATGGGCATGAACTCTTTTTTAAAATTATTTTTTAATGTTATTCATTTTTGAGAGAGAGTGAGTGAGCACAAGCAGGGGATGGGCAGAGAAAGAGGGAGACGGGAGAATCTGAAGCAGGCTCCAGGCTCTAAGCTGACAGCACAGCTGTCGAACTCATGAACCGTGAGATCATGACCTGAGCCGAAGTGGGACGCTTAACCGAATGAGCCACCCAGGCGCCCTGGGATGTGAACTCGTTAATGGAGCTAGCAGAAAGCTCCAGGAGGCATTTGATTGACTGCCTAATATTGCAATGGAATACATTCTACTCAGCTCCCCACCACAACCATGGGAATTTCCTTCCAGCACTATGACAATCTCAGCAGTAAAGGAGAGCATTTGGAGCTACCAAGTTCACCTTTAAGCAGAAATATCCTCTTCCCCCATTTTTTCATGGATCCACCCCCTTCCCTCCCCTTGGCTGACTGACACGCCAGAAGAAAACAATGATGGTTTACTAGAGATGGTCAATCCTTCTTGCTTGCTTTCCTTGACAGGAGTCCCACTTCATACAAATGAGACCCAGTCTCCTCATGAAAATTGTGGCCTCTCCTCACTAATGCCTGAGAAGAGGAACTAGGCCTAGGCATGAGAAAGTTTTCCAAAAGCAAGTACGAGGCTCTGTTCAGACTTTGATGGATGGTTAATGCTTTGAACAGAAGAGGCAGGTATTGGTGCTGAGGCCCCTGGTTCAGTGGCCTCGCAGGGATCATGGAAAATACAAAACAAATATCCAGTTGAGTACAACACATAGACAAGAACAGTGTACCCACATTTCCTTTATGAAGACTCTCTGGATAAGACAACAAATTAAAAACTAATGTACAAATCTCAGTCTCACAGACACAAAGCAAGCGTTCACAGAGAGGGATCCTGAACATACCAAACACTTCCCTGGGTACCATTATCCTGAGATATGTCAGCCGTGTGTGGTTAGTGCTGAAAATACAATAAAAAGCAGACAACGCATGTGAATGGCCAATGCAACAATTCATGATAACCACATGTTATCATGTGATTATGATAACACTGTCTCCAGTGAAAATAGATTTTACTGATGAACATCTATTGATATATGTATTAAAAAGAAGTTTTAGTTTATTCTGGGTAAAAATGGCAAACGGTGCCCTCTCCTAGAGCACTTACTGATTCAGTGGAGATGGGGTTTCTATGCACGTATGTACACAAAATCATGGCCAAGAAATTTACAAGAAGCCCACCCTCTGGGGGGAAATACCGTTAAAATAATGTTGTAGCATACCATGGAGATTTCTAAGTGCATTGTCCTCATACCCCCATCCCCCAGCCTCAGGGGAGTATTTATTCATGGAGTATTTATATTTCATTCAGTGTCACAGTTTCAAGAATATAGTTTGGGTTGTGATCTTGGCAAGGTGAATTAAAATCTTTAAAAGGTAACATACCTTCACCTCAGCAGTACTACTTAGAGAAATCTAAAGGGAAAAACTCAAATGTGGACAAAGACCTTTTTCACGGTATGTGCTTAAAAAGCAAAGAATCTCGTCCCCTCACCTCCTTCCCCAAACTGATGACCAAGTCCATTGTTTTCCTACCTCCTGCATCACCCTCACTGCCACTGTCTTGCCTTGGTCTGTCTCACCTACACAATTATTTCCTTGGCTAATGTCTCAGCCCCCTCCAGACCATTTTCCCCAGGGCTAGCTGGATGATCTTTCCAAAATACAAATCTGAAGCCCATAACCCTATTTCTCAGACTCTTTAATGGTTCCCCTCTGGTGCACGGTACAAATGCTTAGCCAACTCTACCAGGCACTCAAGGCATTTTTACCCCATGACTTATTTAATCCTCACTCTAGCCTATGAAGAGAGTCCTCTTCTACCCTCTTTCTAGGGAGAATTATCAGCTATTTTAAAACTGTGGAAATGGGGGTCCCTGGGTGGCTCTGTCAGTTAAGCATCTGGCTCTTCATCTTGGCTCAGGTCATGATCTCACGGTACATGAGTTGGAGCCCCGCGTTGGGCTCTGTGCTGATGGCACAGAGCCTGCTTGGGATTTTGTCTCTCCTTCTTTCTGCCCTTCACCTACTTGTTCTCTCTCTCTCTCTCTCTCTCTCTCTCTCTGTCAAAATAAATACAAAAACTAAAACTGAGGAAATGGAGGCACCATGGGGGTAGGTGATTGCCCCGGGACACATAAGCCATGGAGATGCTGGAAATGGCACCTACCCTCACTGTCCAGCTTTAGCTCTTCATTCTTGAGTCCTACTCCCTGCAAACAAAGCCCAAGAGCCACATCACTCCTCCAGCATCATGCCACACTTCACCAGCACCCCATATTCTAACACCCCTAGTGCTGACCCTAACTGCCTTCCCTACTCTCAGCATATTTTTCACCTAGATTTGGTAAATCTTTCTCATTTTCGGTGAATCTTTCTTGTCTTCCCCAGAGCAAGCTCACACCTGAGGACTGTCTATTATATGCCAGCCTCCATGCAATGTTCTAGGCACTGGGGCAGAGTGGTGACCAAGGTAGACAGGCTTCTCTGATTCTTGAAGCCTCCACTTTATGCATGGGGTGGGGGGAAAGGGGAGGGAGATGAAGAGAAAAGAGAGGGGAACAGACAGTGATTATGTAAGTACATAAACAGGATAGGTCCGAATAGTGAAATGTCTTACGAAGAAAATGAAACAGTGAAGGCATAGCAGGTCACCAAGAAGAGGGAGTTATGTAGATAGTGGCCAGAGGAGGTGATGTTTGAGCTGGGGCCCGAATGATAAGGAAGGGGGCGGCTGTGTAAAAATCTGAGGGCAGGGCCATGAGCAAGAAGGCACTTGCTATGTTCAAGGGCAGAAGCAATGTTTGTGAGTGCAAAAGGGGTGGTGTGGATGGAAATGAGGATGGGGAGATGGAAAGCGCTGGCAAGGCTGGTACATCATGGTAAAGAGTTGGGATTTTATCTCAAGTGTATTGGTATGCCATTGACTGGTTTCAATCAGCTGAGTAATAAGGTTTAATTAACCCCTCACTTTGTCCCCACTTTACTTTGTCTATAATATACACACACACACACACACACACACACACACAAGATATGTGTATACGTGTGTGTATATATATATGTATATATATATATGTATATATATATGCCAGGCATATATATCACATATATACGTGAGATATATATATATATATATATATATATATATATATATATACAGCACCTGTCACACTAAGCAACAATTCTTTATAAATAAGAAGTCCTTAGGAAAAGACGGCTTGTCACTTATCTTTGATTCCCCACTGATAAGCACAGAGGGTGCACAGTTGGTAGTCAATGATGTTTTAGTGATTAAAAGGAAAAAATCTGTTTGCCCCCAGTATTTGGGGCCCTCTGGCCATTGGCATGCTTAGCCTCTGGAGAACTCATTTCTTCTTTCTCTCATGAATCTTTGCTGCCCTCATTCACCCACGCACCTCCTCCACTTTCCTTTTCCCTTTTTTTAAGTAAACAAAATTATTTTTATTTGAGAGAGAGAAAAAAAGAGAGTAGGCCTGGGAGAGGAGCAGAAACAGAGAGAGAAAATCCCAAGTAAGCTTCATGCTCAGCGTGGAGCCCAACACAGGGCTCAATCCCACGACCCTGAGATCATGACCTGAGCTGATACTAAGAGTCGGACGCTCAACCAACTGAGCCACCAGGTGCCCCTCCTCTACCTTCTTCTGATTCTGTAAGTTCCCAAAGAACTCTAGCAATCCAGTGTTTTCCTACATTTGAACGTATTGATCCAGTTGGCATTTATTAGATATGTATCAGGTAGCACGCAAAGGCAAAAAGCCTAGAAGAGTTTCTAATGCATGGTTCCAGGCTTTAAGGGCAGATGGCTCTAATAATTATAATACCTGCTGATAATGATAATACTTGTACAAAATAGAAATAGGTTCAAGCCACCAAAGGAGCCTACAGTTAGAACAACAACCACATCTGCATCCCCTTAGTGAGTCATATGAGTGCTGCAGTTCTTACAGGGTCTGATGTCATGAGCTCTTAAGCATCTGAGAACTGAGGCCTGGGAGAAGAGTGCCTTCATCCAATCAATGGCCTTGACTAGGACCCTTGTGCCTCTGGAGGCTAGGGCAAAGGGAGGAGAAGCAGCTGGATGAAGAAAATCAGTCCCCCTCTACAAAAATGTTGTGTGATCTGGAAGACAGAGGCAAGACAGTCCTCCTGCAGGAGCTCCAACACAACATGAAGAGGGGTTTCTGTGCTGTCCTCGCTCTAGGACTGAGGGAATCCAGGCTGCCTGTGGTGAAGTACGGGTGCCTTTCTAGCCCTTAGTACTGGAATGTTCTACAGCCAGCTAGAAAAGGTTAACAAAAGAAAGGAACTCCGCTGCAGTGCACCATTTATAAATAGAACATTTCACAATTCAGCAGCTGAATCCAGGTATCTCAGACTGTTAGCTGAGACTCATGTTGGTTTGGGATTAATGGAAGGGAAGGCTGTAAATGACTTTGGTTGATCTGTCCTTAAGGAGTCATTGATAAGAATTTAAAATAGACTGTCCCTTTTAACATTTTCAGAAGTAGTTTTAGAAAATAGGTCTGACTGAAGACAAAATGCACTGTGAAAAATAACAAAAGAAGTCCTATCAGGTGGTTAGCATGGAGGTCTGGGAGACAGTGATACAGGTGGAAGGAAAACATGTGGCGGTGGGGGGCAGAGACACAGGAAAAGAATAGGACTGATGGTACTTCTTCCCCCCATCCTCTCCCCTGGGGGGAAGAAAGCTAGAAAGAACAGTATGATTCCGTGTATTTGTTTTTATATTTTTGTGTACATTTAAGAAGTACAAATAGCTCCTGTAGACTTAAGGAATGTTGCTCATTGTCTCATGCCAGGGTTGGAAGGAGAGTCCTATTTCTTTGGACTGTAACCTGTCCTAATCCACCTGCATCCATGTCCATCCACATACATTTCCTGTCAACACGATGTCTGCCACCAAGCCACTGCAGGGGCTGCTGATGCCCCTGAGGCCGTGGTAATATATTAATCTCCAAAATAACAATCAGTTCTGGTTGCCGAACAGGATTGTGCCCTCAATGCTGTATGCGTACATGCACACACACACACACCCCATCCACACAGGCTGGGAGATTAATGGTTCTCATTAAAAAAAAAAAAAAGGTGACAGAATAAGAATACCCAGGTATTCTTACCCATCATCCCTACTCTATAAATATGTTTTCCTTCTAGAAGTTAGATCAACTGCGAATCCAAAGGACAACGAGAACCCCATGGAAATCAACTTTCTAAACTCAATGCATCTATTTACACGGGTGACAGATAGAAGACAGAAATTTAAAAAATAGAGTTCATTAAAGCTTAATCTCCTTTGATTCATTTGGAAATTAAATGTAATGATACTGGGAGCTAAGATGGATAGAGAACACACATTTCTCCATCCTAAAATCATTTCCAGTTTAAATAGATTCACATGGTCAGGAAAGCCTCCTTACACAGCACATCTTACCCAAGTGAAATATTATTTTGTTTCCCTGGATATTCCTGTGCCTGAAATTGGGAAGCTTGGCTTGATAGATAGTACTGGTAATGATTTCAGAGTGAGGTGAGCACTTGCACCCAAGGAGTATTGCTGAATGGCCAGATGTCAACCAGGGTGAGGTCTCTGTGGTTGGAACGCAGGGCTGTGTCCTTGACCCTGTTCTGCTTTGCAGAGAACATGTGGGCTGGACATCCTCAGTTTCCCTTGCAGGTGGCCCACTCCAAATGGCTTTACATGATGGCTCCCTTCCATTTTCTTCAGGCTTATGGGTGGTAGGGGTGGTGGGGATCTCTCTATTCAACTATCTGCCTATCTGCATATTATCTAATTTGAGTTCCCCATCTATTACCTGCTGGGACCCTGATACCAAATGTGTGATGCCCATGTTGTCAGATGACAAAAAAATCACTTAAAGACAGATGTAAAACAATAAATACTAGAGCTATAGTAAACATCACGGAGGTGGCACCCTAATGGGAAATAGTATACCAGGCTCTGCTGTGTCTTCTCAGCCCCACTGTACTCCTTCTCCAGAGACTACATGGGATCAGGGAATTGACATGGAAAACCCACACAGGAAACATTATGGGCATAAAAGACTGTCTGCCTGTCTGTCTGTCTTGTCTGGGCCTCCACCTCTACATTTCTCCTCTTCCAAGGACAGAAGCCACTTGACATCGTATTGCCAGAGTCTGTCAACTGCAGGCATAGCCTGTTCTCAGTCTCTATTCAGTCCTAATTTGAGACCTAGCTTTCCCCCTCACTCCAGAATTAGGATCTGGCCTCTGATCTTCCATCCAGTGATTCAATTTATTCCCCTGGGCACAGACTGCCCCAAAGTTGGCTGCTTCAACACCATGGATACCCCATTTTCTGGGTCAAGAACGCTAATGGCTTTTTTGGATGGCCACTCATTGATGGTCCCCATAGCCTTTAGAGATGGTGGAATGCCTACTGAATTAAACTTTCATCCACACATGCAGCTGAACTTGTCTTTCAGCACCTGCCCAACAATAGGTGGGTGGTTTCTTGTCCTGTTTCAAGGCCATTGCCTTTGCTCAGAATGCTTTGGCTACTCCTTTATTGCAAACAGCTTTCAAAGTCAATTTCTGGGATATGAAGTTAACAGCAAATTGTTCCCAGTATTCTATTCTAATATAAAGTCTGTTGATTTTTGCCATCAAAGGATTATCCCTCCCCTCATTTACAAGAGTTGGCTAGGAATGGCGCTTGATATTCTTCAAATATCAAAGTTATGTCTAAAGGATGTCATCATCCATACACTTAATGAGATATCGTAGTGGTTAAGGGGACAGGTGTGGGTGGCAGACTGCCTCCACCGCAACATGGTTTCATCACTTGTGATGCATCACCACTTTCTTTGACTTTGGATAACTTATAGCAAATGATCGAATTTTATCATTTCTAAAATGGGGATAGTACTTGCATCACAGGGTTATTGGATGATACGACTTATATATATAACACACAACAGTGCCTGATACATTGTAAGTGCTACCTGAGATTCATTAGCGTATTTTCTGCACACATCATAATTAGTATTTCGCAGATCAATACATAGTTTTTAGAAAGCAAAAAAAAATATTAAAACCAATGACGCTAATATAAATGCATTGAGCACATGGTACCCTTATTATTACTCTTTCCCAAAGAAGTCTATGTTGGGATGGAAAATAAGTATTTAAGCTACTTCTAATCATCTTGAAGTAAGGCTGGGCATAAACAAATCCACCAAATAATAATCACAAACCCGACTATGCGTGTAGACCAATACACGTGGTGCTCTCCATACTGTGTTTCTTACCCTCACTACAGTCCCAGGGGGAATTACTGTCCCCAACTGCTAATTTTGTTTTTGTTTTTGTTTGTTTTGTTTTTTCATTGGGGCTTTAACCCCAATGAAATTTTGTTTTATTTATTTTTGTTTTATTTTGTCAATTTTGTTTTATTTATTTTTTTAATTTGTTATATAATTTATTGTCAAATTGGTTTCCATACAACACCCAGTGCTCATCCCAACAGGTGTCCTCCTTAATGCCCATCACCCACTTTCCCCTCTCCCCCACCCCCATCAACCCTCAGTTTGTTCTCAGTATTTAAGAGTCTCTTATGGTTTGCCCCCTTCCCTCTCTGTAACTTTTTTTTCTCCCCTTCCCCTCCCCCCGAGTCTTCTGTTAAGTTTCTCAGGATCCACATATGAATGAAAACATATGGTATCTGTCTTTTTCTGCCTGACTTATTTCACTTAGCATAATACCCTCCAGTTCCATCCACGTTGCTACAAATGGCCAGATTTCATTCTTTCTCACTGCCAAGTAGTATTCCATTGTATATATAAACCACATCTTCTTTATCCATTTGTCAGTTGATGGACATTTAGTCTCTTTCCATAATTTGGCTGTTCCCAACTGCTAATTTTGAAACAGAAGCTCAGATGGCTTAAATAACTTGTCCAAGGTCACTCAGTGCTCAAAGGGTTGGCTGTAGATTCGTCTGGATCTCACTGTTCATGTTTTTCTTATTACATTTTACTGAGCATATAAAGTGATGTGATTGATTTTTTTTAAACAAACATCAAAATTGGGGTAATCCCGTTTAGAATAGTCACCTTGGCAGATTCTATACTCACATGTTCCAAGGGCACTCACTGCCTTTGCTCAAAACACTTTGGCCACTCCTCTATTGGAATTGATTTCAAAGTTAATTTAAAGGTTTTGAAGCTACCAGCAAATCGTTTTCAATATTCTATACTCATACTTAGTTATATTTAATTTCTGACCTCAAAGGGTATCATCCAGATTTATTATCCACCTAATTTACAAGATTGGGCTGTGAATGCTGTTTGATGTTCTCCGAATATCAAATCTATCCCTAAAGGATGAAGGTGTGCACCAGCCAAGATTATTAAAAAGACTTCAAGCTCTGAAGTCAATTCCAAAAGATGGCTTAAAAATTGTTTGGCCAATGGCCACATCTTTACCATAAGCTTTTATCTTTGCAGGTAACCAGAGGGCCAGAGGTCGTCCGAATGAATGCATTCTTGTGTAATTACCGCAAAATCAGGTTCATTACTTTCACCCGCCTTGAAATCTGTACAATTGCCAACACTAACTGGGCAGGGAAATTAATTCATCTTCTTGGAATAATTCAGTCGTGCCAATCCAAGAGCCCTGATCACAACCCAGCCTTTGATTAAAGAGAAAAATCTGAATTTCTGCAGACTTCCTTATTGTCTGGCTCTTCATCTAGCATTTTAACAATTGAATCATTCATTCATCATTCTTATTTCATTAAAACACAGGAAATAAGCTTAAGGCAGTCACAGAAACTCAGAGGGGAAATCTTGCAAATTTTCTAGAAAATTCAAGGAATGTTTTCTGCAAATCAAAGCCGATTAAAAGTCTATCTGAATTTTTGTGAAAGGCACCCGGTATAAAATCACACATATCTGCATAATCCATATGTATTGAGGGTTTAATAGACTTAGCATTCTTTTTTCTGTTACAATCTCCTTTTTCACGCCCCTATTCAACTTCTTTTCCTTACCCCCCACTACATTTACTATCTCTGTTGCTACATTACACTGAGTTCAGGAGTATTAAATCACCAGTTGTAAGCAATCTGGCTCATTGTCCCAATATTTCTGTTATTACACAGAAAGCCATGCACACTCAGCACTATAGTGTTAAAGATAGTAAATCTCTAAAATCAGTTCAGCTACGTTAGTTTTCAGAGGCTCATTACTTCACACTGCAAAAGTACATGGAAACAGGGGAATATCAGGCTGAGGATGAACTGAACAGTAATTCATTAAAATGGAGTCTTTCCTTTGAGATCACATCACCTCAAATTTACTGCTACTGTTACTTTGACAAATTATTTGGCTCATTAGAGTGTCAGGTAACTTGCTTCTCTCAATCCCCTCAAGTTTTCTGTAGCTTCCTCTAGCATTTTCCTTCTCCAGATTCACACCAGAATAGCAGCCACGATCCCAGTTATAAAGCTTTGGGTAAAATTCTTGTTTCCAAGGTTCTTTTTTTTTTGCAGATCAAGAAAGCAGCCTGGGGTCTGCTGGCCGTCATCCTCAAACATTTTTTTCAGCTATACCTCAAATCTGATATGCAAGGACTAAACGAGATGATAAAAAAGAGTAAATTCAGAAAGGTTTCCTCTTGACACGTCAGCTTCCCAAAGAACAAAACTCCCAAAGAACAAGACCCATTAAGCCACAATTAAGTAGCAATATTGGTAGTGACTTGAATTTGAATTTGACGAGCCAGAAATTCCATACTGATTCAAAGCCTCCTATGACAATCAGCTCTCTTAATCAGTCGTGTTAGCAAAAAGTTAATAGGGAAAGAAACATAATGTGGGGGAAGAAGAAAATGACTTTCTCTTCAAAATGATTCATGGATCATCTGGAAACTCTTCAGAGTTCATTGGACATGTTGACAAGAACGTGAAGAGATAGGATGTCTTCACTTCATACTGGTGTTTATATGGTTCTAGTTAGCTAACTGCATGTAGGCCCCAAATCCAGACATTGAAAGCATGGTTTTCTACCACCCAGAGCCTTCCAGTCACCTAAACGTGAGAGACTCCTAAGGAAATTATTTTAAATTTGCTTAATGAAAAAATGGTGTTGATTTTAGTGAAGGTGTCACAGAGAAGGCAGAGGTTAAGAGATTATATCGCATATCACTACCCCCCAAAACTCATTGGTTAATTTTCACCCATCTTCTTTTTCAGTCATCAGCTTTAGGGAGTCCCTCTCACGAACGTTCCTCTATAGTCCCGAGTCTTTATGATTCTTGTCCCTTTCTTCTGGATCATCACAGCCCAAGAGGAACATAATGTGAATCACGCATGTAATTTGAAAATATCTACAATCACGTTGAAAAAGGTAAAGGAAGTAAAATTAACTTTAATATTTTAGCTACCTCCCGTATCCAAAATATTATCATTAAACATATGATCAGTATAAACAACTAGTACTGAGACAACCTACATTCTTTTTTTTCCTACTAAGTCATCAAAATCCAATTTTGCACTTACGGCATATCTCAGTTAGGACTAGCCACATCTCAAGCGCTCAATAACCCTATGTGGCTGGTGGCTACTTATTGGATCACACAGTTCTACATCTTCCTTCTGGGCTTCCCGAACTCTCCCTTTTTCTTTTGCAGAACAATTTGCTTGTGTTCAAGCTCTCCCCAAAGTGTATGCCGTCACCCTCCTCCATCACCCTGTTCAACAAACAAAAGACTCTCCAGTTATCAGAATTTTCCCTCCAAATAAAAGGAGATTATCTATAACAAATAAACGAATGAGTGAAAAGTTTGCTTGTTGCTGTGGCCCAGGACCAAGTCCTATACTGCCTGGTCATCATCATCAGTCTCCCAAGGGGACTGGTCCCATATTCCTCTCCCCCAATCTTCACCACTGTCCTTTAAGCTGAGCTCTCTTTGGTGCCCAGTGCAGGGCCGCTTATACTTGCTCCTCTCCCCTCTCCATCACTCCCTTTCCCCTTTGTCCCCCCAAAAGATAACCTTCAGGCTCACAGCCATACTAACCCACAGCTCCTGCCCTTCAGCACCTGGGGTCTCTACTCACAGGGAACAGCAGTTGTTCAAAGATTTCTCAAACAGGCAATGAGGCTCTGGAGAAGCCAGGCAGAGTAAGAACACAGAGAACCCTTTCCTCTCACCTGGAGAAGGGGTGGCAGAACAAGGCGAAAGAGAATCCCGGGGATTAGGGAATCGAGTCATAGGCAGCCGAACATACTGGTTAAGAATATAACATGGAGGTTCAAATATTCAAGTTCAATTCCAGCGCTCACTGGCCAGGTGACCTTGGGCAAGTCACTTAACCTTACTGTGCCTCAGTTTCCTCTTCTCTAAATGGAGGTAATGGTAGCACCTACCTCTTGGGGTTATTGGAGAATTAAACGAGTTAATGTAGCAGGAGGAACAGAATAAAATATGCTTGTCAACTCACAGAATGTACACCACCAAGAATGAACCTATTATGGACTATGGACTTCGGGTGACAATGGTGTTTTGATGTAGGTTCATCAGCTGTAATAAATGAACCCTCTGGAATGGAGTATTGATAGTTGAGAAGACTATGTATGTATGGGACAGGGGCTATGAGGGAAATGTCTGTACTTGCCACTAAATTTTGCTGTGAACCCCAAAATGCTCTAAAATATACATGAAAAAATTCCATTATTTACAAATATATATATATATACTTTATTCTATGTGTTATAGTAATATATATCATATAAGTAAAAAATATAGATATATAGGGGTGCCAGGGTGGCTCAGTTGGTTAAGCATTTGACATTGACTTAGGTCATGATCTCGAGGTTCATGGGTTCGAGCCCTGTGTCGGGCTCTGTGCTGACAGCTGGGAGCCTGGAGCCTGCTTCAGATTCTGTGTCTCCTTCACTCACTGCCCCTCCCCCACTCATGCTTGCGCTCTCTCTTAAAAAAAAGTATAGATATATAAACATATAAATATAATATAAATATATATTATATAAAATATTTAAATACATAACATAAATAAGTGTAACTAATCCACATTATATTTGAAGATATAAATATAAATATATATATATATATTTCATGGCTTAAAATATGCAAGCAGCACTGTTCCACCTTAAAACTAGCTCCTTACCCCTTGCTGAAGCTTAAGGGACATGTGGGATGGCCACATCTCTGCCACTGTCCCGATTCTAAGGCGTGATGAGCCCCAGATATGGGTGGCAGGAACCTGACTGGCACAAGGTGTCACCTCCTGGCCACCCGGCTCAAAGGCCACCCTGCGTTGTGTGCGTACGGGTTATTTCTGGAGCTTCCAAGCGGGAGGGTGCTGCACGCTGGGCCGCTGGCTCGCAGCGTGGCCGCTCACACGTCAGAGCCCTGGGCTCACACCTGCCACGGTGACTTCCCAGGGCACTGCAACTAAGCCCCACGCTTTGGGCCTGCGCTCCAGCGAGCAGTTGAGTCGGTCTGCTGGGCCGCCTCGCAGCATCCCGCCTCATTACAGCACGAAATCTCTCTGACCTTGCGCTCCGCCCAGCCGTCCGGCTCAACTCAGGGCGAGCACAACCGCAGGCAGGCAAGCTGCTTGCAGCCCTCGATTTGCAGTCATCAATCCTTACCCCCTTGCCTCATCTATGAAGTGGGTCCACGAAGGGCAATTCGGAACAGCACGAACGAAGACTCGCCCGCTGACGAATTTACATACTGCATTCACACACAAGCGTGTGAAATGACTTGCGTACGACTCCATTTAAATCGCGAAAACTTAGTTTGTGTTCACGGAAGACCAGAAACAACTAAAATGTCCACCGTTAGAAAGTCGGGGAAAGAGGTTATACACAGAATTCTAGACAACATGAAGAGGGCGATCTTTACATACAGATACTAGAAAGAACTCCCTGATATATTAAATTTTAAAGCAAGGTCACAACCGTGGATGAGGAATATTGTGCTATATGAGAGGAGGAAGGAAAAGAATGCATATGGATAAAAATCTCTGAAATGACAGAGGGGGCAGGGGTAAGGAAGGAGAACTGGGCGGATGGGGACTAGGAGGGAATATGGCAGCTTCTCATCATACGCCTCTTTGTCCTTTTTCATGTAAACGCCCTGAACGTATTTTGAAAAGATGCTACATGTGTAACGAAATTAACCTGTTCTGCCTGGCTTCTGGGGAGGGTGTCTACTTGGCCACCTGCAAGGACCTGGGAAAACTGATCAGCCTTCTTCGTTGGGGAGGGCGTTGCGATAGGGTTCACGAGCTGAGTCCCTGTAAAACCTTTCTCTTCTGTTACTGATGGACATTTCTTGCCACGTGTCAGGTCCCTCGCTGCCATGCTGGCACTCAACCTCTATCTTTCTTTGAGCCTCACTATTGGCGAGTGATGTCTCTGCCGGCGGCTTGCAGGGTGGGAGTGGTAACGAGCATTTTCAGAGGCGCTGTGCTTACATGGAAACTACTGGTGCTGGTCACCGAAGTCTGCATTGCAGACACCCCACCTTATCATTTCACTGATGAACACAATTACAAAGGAGCAACAATTTAGAACTGAAAGACGTGGCAATGTCCAAGTCCCTTATTTTACAGATCGGGACACCAAGGGTTAGAGAGGTTATATGGCTCCTTCAAAGTCACCCGGGTTAAGCTAGCACTCGAGAGAAGCGCATTGTTACCTGGTTTCTCTTCACATGCTATCCAGTTACAAGAGACACATCTACGAAATGAAAGAAAATAATCACAAAAAGATGCTTGGCTAAATGGTACCAGAGCAAGGGGAAAGACTTAAAGATATTCCAGCAACCCAAAGCAAATCTGCTCGCCATGCCATTCTTTCTGCCTCCAGGACACTTGACTTTCCAGTGTCCAGAATCCACAGGTCCTTGCTGAGAGAGCAAGGGGTACATGCCATTTTTACGTGGCTATTTGAATACAAAGCATGTCAGAAATGGTTTCTTGCCCACCAAAAATTCAAGCTCACTCTCCATCATGTAGAAATGTCACCAAGAACTACACTGACAGGCCATCTGGACATCTAGATGGGGCCGTGATTAATTCTCCCCAAGGGAAGAAAGACCTTTCTGGGCCAGATCATTGAAGGAGAGAGATTGCCTTTTTCATGCTGTCCTTCTTCATCCGCTGGTTAAATGCAGAAGAGTTCGAGACCCGCAGGATAGCAGAATCACGGGAAGGAGGTGGCCTGGATCCCTGAATGGAGCACTTGGAAGGAAACTGTCCACTGCCCAGAAACAGTCTGCACTGGATGGCCACTGTTAGTAAATTAACTTTCGATGTGTGACTACAATAACATTTTGGAGCTTGCTTATGTTATTCTAATCGATCAGTGCACGGGGATGTTTCAGCAGGGCCTCAAAACAAATCACTAACTCTCAACTTCACAAAAGAATCACTGAGTAATGGGAGAAAAAAAAACTCCTGTTTCTGTTTTCAGTTCTATGGATTACCCCCAAAGCTCTAAATAATATATCACAATTCACTGACTTCATTTTTTTATTATATATATATATTTTTAAATTTTTTTAATGTTTATTTATTTTTGAGACAGAGAGAGACAGAGCATGAACGGGGGAGGGTCAGAGAGAGAGGGAGACACAGAATCTGAAACAGGCTCCAGGCTCTGAGCGGGTCAGCACAGAGCCCAATGCGGGGCTCGAACCCACGGACCGCGAGATCATGACCCGAGCCGAAGTCGGCCGCCCAACCGACTGAGCCACCCAGGCACCCCGATTTTTTTTTTAATTTTTTTTAACGTGTATTTATTTTTGAGACAGAGAGAGACAGAGCATGAACAGGGGAGGGGCAGAGAGAGAGGGAGACACAGAATCTGAAACAGGCTCCAGGCTCTGAATTATCAGCACAGAGCCCGACGCGGGGCTCAAACTCATGGACCACGAGATCATGACCTGAGCTGAAGTCGGATGCGTAACCGACCAAGCCACCCAGGCGCCCCTATATATTTTTTAATGTTTGTTTATTTTTGAGAGAGAAACAGAAAGTGAGTGGGGGAAGGGCAGAGAGAGAGAGAGGGAGACACAGAATCTGAAACAGGCTCGATGTGAGGCTCCAACTCAGGAACAGTGAGATCATGAACCAGGCCAAAGTTGGATGCTTAACCGACTGAGCCACGCAGGCGACCCTTCACTGACTTAATTTAGGCTAAATCTATTAGCATCCTGCCAAGGAAGATAACGAAAGGTGAGAATTTAGCTCACTTAATCTTTTTCCTTCTATTTCCCAATGTTTAATAATTACGTTTTTATTTTATATTTGTGATTTTATTAAAAAAATTTTTTTTAAGTATGCTCTATGCTCAGCATGGAGCCCAACACGGGGCTTGAACTCACAACCCTGGGATCAAGACCTGAGCTGAGATCAAGAGTTGGATGCTTAACTGCCTGAGGCACCCAGGCACCCCTATATCTGTAATTTAAATATTAGCCTCCTAAGATAAGATTTTCTAAGAGTAGTTTTATCTCTACAATAAAATTGAGAAGGAGGTCCTGAGATTTCCCCCAAACCCCCCTGCCTACGCACATGCATGGACTCCCTCATTATCCACATCACTCACCAAAATGGTAAAATTTTTTGTATTTTGTATTTTGCCTTGAAGCACGTTCATTCCGCTCTTACACTCAACTGATCATTGGGCATAGAATTTTAAGCTCATAAAAAATTTTTTCTCATATCTAGAAATCATCACCCTTTGTATTCTAGTCTGTTCACTTGCGTACGTATTACCTGGGATCTTGTTAAAATGCAGATTCTGATGCATGGGTCTCGGTGGGGTCCCAGATTCTGCATTTCTGATAAGCCCTCAGACGATGATCCTGCTGATGCCGGTCTGCAGACCTCGCTGGAGGAGTGAGTTTCCAGAATTCAATGGTGCTGACGAGCAGTCGGTTAGCCTAGTTGACACCCTTCTGTAGTTTTTCCTCAATCTTTCAACATACTGTTCCTATTCTTAGAGTTTGGAAATTTCAGGAGAATGAGGCTTTAGGGTTTTGTTTTGTTTTGTTTTGTTTTGTTTAATCACTGTCCTCTGCACTTAATAGACCATTTTAACCTGAAGATCTGTGCCTTTCTTAAGCTTTGGGGAATGTTCTATTATTTCCTTGATAATTTCGCCCTTCCCCCCTGCCATTTTCTCTGGTTTTACTTTCTGAGACTCCTATTTGTCAGATGTTGGAGTTTGTTTGTTTGTTTGTTTTTCCGGCTTTGAGATATAATTGACATGTAACAATGTGCAAGCTTAAGGTACAGAATGTATTGATTTGTTACATATTACAAAATGATTCTGACTATAGTATTAGGTAATGCCTCCGTCACATATAATTACCATTTCTTTTTTGTGGTGAGAACATTTAAGATCTACTCCTTTGATGACTTCCAAGTATATAATATAGTATTATTCATATAATCACTGTGCTATACATTAGCTTCTCAGAACTTATTCATCTTATAACTGGAAGTTTTCTCTCTTTGAACAACTTCTCCCCATTCCCTCCACTTCGTAGCATCTGGTAATAACCTTTCTACTCTGTTTCTAGGACTTCTGTTTATGTACTTATTTTTTTAGATTCTATATATAAGTAAGATCATACAGCATTTGCCTTTTTCCTGACTTATTTCACTTAGCATCACGTCCTCAAGGTCCAGCCATGTTGTCACAAAGATTTCCTTCTTTCTCACGGCTGAATCATACTCCACCATGTGTGGGTATCACGATCCACTCATCCACTGATCCATTCCATTCATCCATTTCCCGATCCATTCGTTGTCCAATGATAGACACGTAGGTTGTTGCCGTGTCTTGCCTGGTATGGATAATGCTGCCATGAACATGAAGGTTCAGGTACGTCTCTGAGAGCCTGTTTTCATTTTCTTTGGATAAATACCCAGAAGTGGAATTTTGGGATCGTATGGTATTTCTATTTTTACTTTTTTGAGGAACCTCCACACTGGTTTCTCGAGTGGCTCTGTCAGAGTTTTGGGGCTGGCCCTCCGCTTCTCGTCTTTCCTCTACTCTATCATCTCTTTCTCTTTGCTCTGTCCTTTTAATCATCCTTATCTTATTTTTCCCCAAGCCCTTCTACTGCACTTGTGGACAGCCCGTCTTTAATCTCTAAGGGCTCTTTGTATATTAGATGATTTCATATAATTTAAAAATGAATATCATGAGCTCTTGGGTCTCTCTGAACATACTACTGAGAGTTGTTATGTGTTTGTTTGAAGCTTCTTGGATTGTCTTTGCTTCTTCTGTCCTCGGTTTTTCTGGTTTTTTTGGCCTTCTTTTCTTTCATGCTGCTACTCCCTCCCTCCCCCCACGCAACTTTTGGTGATTCCTATCTGTTCATATGTAAAAATAAAGGATGAGGGAGATGGTGTGAGTTTTCCTTGATGTTGTGTAAGATTGTTTCTTGTAATTTACTCCGTTTAAATAATGTCAACATTATTTCATCAGGAGGTGAAAGGATTTATTTGCTCCTATCCCAATCCATGGAATTTAAGGATAAGAAAGGTGCTTATTTTCTTATTAATGATTAGGTTATTTCCATATTTTTTCCTATACAGTTTTTTTTTTTAATTTAACTTAGAGTCAGAGTGAACGAGCACGAGCAGGGAAGAGGGGCAGAGGGAGAGAGAAACTTAAGCTGTCGGATCACAACCTGAGCCAAACTCAAGAGTCAGATGTCCAACCTACTGAGCCACCTAGGTGCCCCTCCTGTATAGTGTTTTAATAAACATCCTCATAAACATATATCCCTAGGGGCTGATACAGCTATTTCTACGGAATAAATTCCTACAAGTGAGATTCCTGGTTGAAAGTAATACACATTATAAAACAATTTTTCACTATGGAAAGTTTTAAACACGGAAAGCTAGAGAAAATAGTATTATTCTCTTAATTTGAAAGGATGCAAAAACTTGCAGGCATGACAAAGGCCAGTCTTGATGTATCCGTATCCCTTACCCACTTGCGCCTTCTTGGATTATGTGGAAGTAAATGCCAGACACCGAATCATCCAAACTGATACATGTTCAAATCTTAATAGATACTGCTGGGTATCTCCTCCCCAAAGTTTAGTAATTCCCTTTCAACTCCAAAGAATGTCTGTTTTTCTACATGCAGCCATGGGTATGTTTTCCTTTCTCTCTTTTTGAGGGGATGAGGGCAGGCAGGAAATGATCAACATTCCTCTCTTCCCTTCCCAAATTCTGAACCAAGAGAGATACATACAGAAGCCACACAAATGGAGATTCTTTAAATATCATATGGAGCACTGGATTGGATGATCTGCCTTTACATTTTTAGCCGAACTGTCTCACTAATGCTTTGCCTCTGCATTGGCTGTAGGGACCCCACCTAGTCACTAGCACACTGGTAAACCGCAGGTGTCCCTCACAGGTGACAAGCTGACCTGGGGAAAGTCTAGCAGATGGCTAGGAGCACACCCGAATGCATCCTCCCTGCAGGCAGATAGATCTGGAAAAGAAGACTAAGCTGGCAGCAATGCAGAACACAGAGGCTGTCTCCCGAATTCATGCAAGAGAGAGGAGAAGAGGGAATGAGGGGCAAGGAGACGGTCCACAGGTGTTATTTTGTAATGAACCAGGACACAGGGAAATGGAGGTCCCCCAACAGATGTCACTAAATCTATTCCATTTTTGCCAATCTCATAGGCGACGTGTTCATGGGAGTTTTCCTGACAACTAATAAGGTGGCCTCTTTTTCACAAGCTTCTTGGCCACTGGGTTTCCTTCTCGGTGAACCGCCTGTCTTTTCGTTAAGTCTTTTTCTTAGAGGTAGGACGTTTTTGAAATATTAATATTTTGACTGTCACACTGTTGAAAATGTTTTCTCCCTATGTATCATTTGTCTTTTGATTGGATTATGGTTGCTCTTTCCATAGAGAAACTTCGAATTTTTCTTTAGGAGTGCCACCTAGCACACATGAGGACCGCTTTGCTGTAATGAAATACAACAGAATCCTGGGCATTCTTGGTCTGCTGGAAAGACTGTAAAAGCCCATTGAGAAGGGATTAAGCCTTTTATTTTTATTATTAATGCAGTAAAAAGGCATAGTTTTTGCCTTTTTCCCTTGGCTGACAAGGGTAATTTCATTAAAATCTACTAGTAGTTCCCCAGCTATGTGTATGTCATCTGGTCACTTACATGGGCAGAAAATTGAAAAATCAATTTAAACAGTTGGGGAAGTGAATGAGGTCACTTCAAAATGATTTTAATCTACCGTACTAATTGCACCTGAAGTGCCTGCACATGTTTTCTCCCAATTTAAAATTCTAATTAGGGGTTGACATCTTTAAAATACCTTGGTGATATACCCCGGAGGAGGTGGGAAATCTGTGCTGATTTTCCCTTTCTCGTCAGTAGATGAAAGGATTTGCTCATACCCCAATCCATGGAATTTAAGGATAAGAAAGGTGCTTAGAGCTTTCCTGATCAACCTCCCCAATCCTTTAAGAGAGGAGACAAACCAAAATGGCTGCTCCAACGCTCTGTGGAGGCTGCCCCTAACTTCCTGTCCCACCTGCTAGTCTGGGTCAGGGGTCTGTTATTCAACTCCGGAGTCCCTACTGCCAGCACGGTGCCTGCCACCTAGTAGGACCTCAAAGATGTGTGTTCAATGATGAGTTTCTCAAGGTGACATAGCTGGTAAGTGTCCTAATTCAGGGCTCCTTCCCCTGCTGTGTCCTGTCTAGACTTCAGAGTAGGAAAGCTCTGAGTTAGAACCCTGGCTCCCCTAGTCACAAGACGAGTTCCCACGAGCAAGGTGGTTAACCCTTCGAAGCCCGCCCTTGGCTTCTCCCTTCTCTTCCTCTGTCTTGAGCCCATTCCAGTTGGGCTGTCATCCCCGGCACGCCACTCAGTCAGCTTTTGTCTGGGGCACCAACAAAATTCGGCAGTCACTTGGTGCAGCTCATCAAGTGATGAGCTTTTTTTTTTTAATAAAGTTTATTTTGAGAGAGAGAGACAGCCCATGTGCATGAGTGGGGGAGGGGCAGAGAGAGAGGGGGAAGGAGAGAATCCCAAGCAGGCTCCATGCTGTCAGCACAGAGTCCGACGCGGGGCTCGAACCCACGAAATGCGAGATCATGACCTGAGCCCAAGTCAGATGGTTAACAGACTGAGCCACACAGGCGCCCCTGAAAACATATTTCTGATTCCTCCTAAACTTGTTCCTTCCGGTCTTCCTCACTGCCTTTCTTTCAGCCGCTCAGGCAAAGCCTTGGGGTCATCCTTCTCTCGTATCTGATATGAAATGTGTCAGCAGCCCTTGCTTCTCCTCTCTAACCTTCAAAACACATCAGGAACCAACCAAGCACTTCTTTCTCCCTTTCCTCCATTTGGTTCTTGAACATAGGAATATATACTGAAGGTTCCCCCATAGCTTTGCAAGGCTGAATAGCTCGCTATTTATTTATTTATTTATTTATTTATTTATTTATTTAGTGCTGAATCATAGTCCCTTGTCTGGAGGTACCAGTTTATTTATTCACTCACGTCTTGAAGGATGTTTTGATAGCTTCCAAGCTTTGTCAGTTATGAATAAAGCTGCTGTAAACATCCACGCTCACGCTTTTGTGTGGACCTCGGCTCTTAGCGCCTTTCGGTAAATACTGCAAAACCACGATGGTTGGATCATATGGTAAGAATATGTTTAGTTCTGTTAAGAAACTGCTAACCTGCCTTCCAAGAAAATTTACATGATTTTAATGATACTCAGTGCCTCCTCTTATTCTCAGAAGTGTCAACGTTTGGGTGACAAAATGAATGGCCACTCCACTTCAGACATAATCTCTCCCGAATTACAGAAAAACAGGGTTGCACTCCGGCATTTCTGTGGTTGCGTTTCTTTGAGCCAAATCTGAAGGAATCACAAAACGCAATTAATCTTCTGAGGACTATGGGGAAGGAGAGACAGAGCGAGGGAAGCGGCTTTCATTTCCCTCACTGGGGGAAACCAGCCCAACGAGGGGATGAGACTTGGGCAGGCCCAGCCAGCCAGCTGCAGAGCGGGGCGTGTGGTAAAAATCTCTGCCAGTCCCATTAAATGCGCCGTCCTCTCCAGACCATACTCTTATTGTCCAATTGGTTAAGGGTCCTTGGCTGCTAAGAATGGCACTTGGTGGACTTAAAATGGAAGTGTGTCAGTCCTGGGAGGGGCAGGGGCCGCTAACTGGAGGGAGGCCCCCCTCAGTTCTCCAGCCTGCACTGTGGGTGGTGCTGGGATTTCCCTACCTGGCCAGTACTCCATCCGGCATTGTGCCTGGGGTCCTGACCGCTGTGTTGGTTCCCCACTCACGGGCAGGCCAAAGAGGTCTGGAAACCATAAGAAAGTGGAAAGTTATGGGGCTGAGGAAGCACTTGACGTTGGGCCCTGCTGTCTTTCCAGATCACCCCACTGATTTAGCAACAGCCCTCACCTGTGCTACAGACACAGGCTCGGATCAAAAGCACTTGGCTGGCATTTCCTATGTCCCAGGGACTCTCCTATGCACGTCACTATGATTTAATCCTCATGCCAACTCTATAAAATAGTTGTTATTCAGCTTCACTTTAAGGAGGTGGAAACCGGGGCGCTTTGGGGGCTCAGTCGGTTGAGTGTCCAACTTCTGCTCAGGTCATGATCTCATGGTCCGTGAGTTCAAGCCCCACGTCGGGCTCTGTGCAGACAGCTCGGAGCCTGGAGCCTGCTTCGGATTCTGTGTCTCCCTCTCTCTCTGCCCCTCCCCGACTCACACTCAGTCTCTCTCTCTCTCTCTCAAAAATAAATAAACATTTAAAAATAAATAAATAAAGAGGTGGACACCAAAGAAGACTTGGGTCACAAAACAGGTGAGTGGGAGGGCTGGGATTTAAATGCACAGCATCTGGTTTTTTCCAGGATCTGCTCTTAATCACGAAGCTATGGCATCGCCACAATCTGCCAACATGTTCTAAATTTCCCTCAGTTAACCTAATGGGTTAATTGAATCTCTCTGTCATCATTTCTTCCATTCAAGGCAGTATTTTACAAACAGTAAAAACACATTAATTTGGATCCAAATAATTTGACATAAATTGCAGGCCTCTCAAACTGAATTTCCTTCTCTACAAAACAAGGGTAGATACAATATGGTATTTGTTGCAAGAATAATACCAACAGATGTTTATTAAGTGTAGAGTCCCTGTATTAAGAAGCTGCCACAGTAATGCTAGCTTCTACTACTATTATTTTATTGTTACTGTTATTTTAAGGCTGAAATGGAACTTTCCCTTTCCAGTATCTACAAGGAGAATTTGTAAAATGGTGCAAACAGCAGTTTGAGTACCTTTAAGGGATATTTTAAAACACTGTAAAAGCATTTGCTCACATGTCAACAATCACCATGCAAATTGCAAATCATGCTTAAATATTCCTTATGGCACATTTACAGAGGATCTTTTTCCTATCAACCCTTTGTCGGCCAAGTTCCTGTTACTACACAGAATTGAAAGCAATACAAAGTCAGTTAAATATTCTCTGTCAGAAAAGGCTTTTTACCAATTTATTATATTTATTCATATAGCATACATCCATGCAGTAAGGTGTCTAGAGACAAATTTAAAAAAGAAAGAGGAGACTAGTAAAATTAAATTCATGTGTAGAACTTCCTGTTGAACATAGCAGCCAACACTCGCAGCCTCCGCTATAATTAGGGACCCTCCCAACACCTTTCGTAACGTACACCTGTAGGGAGTTCTCTGTAAATTTGCATTCATGATGATGCCTTTTCAATGTCTCCAACCTTACCATTTTGACTCAAATGTGAAATTATTTTCAATGCTAAGAGAAACAGAATTTGAAAACAAGATGTTTAAGTCAATTAATTTACCAATAAATGACCTTTGATATAGGGGCTTTTAAATGTCATAGAAGATCCAGGTCAAAGTCATGACCTCTTCAAGGAAAAGGAAGGTATTGAGAAAGCTACCTGGAGCAGCTGGGCGACTCACTCGGTTAAGCGTCTGAGTCTTGATTTAGGGTCAGGTTGTGATCTCACAGTTTGTGGGTTTGAGCCTTCACATAGGGCTCTGCACTCACAGCACGGAGCCTGCTTGGGGTTCTGTCTCTTTCCCCCCCCCCGCCCCCCTCTGCCCCTTGGCCTCTCTCTGTCTCAAAATAAATAAAAAACATTTTTAAAAAACCTTTAAAGAAAAAGAAAAGCTACCTCTGCCCTGGCCAGGGGGAACCTGTTCCTTATTTCCTCTTCGGTGAAGGACATTTCTAAAGCATTATAATCTTGGAAATTATACAAGAAAAGTTTACTCCTGAAAGTTCACAATTTGGACTGAGAATTGTTCAGCCCTTGAGATGGAGGAAAATGCAAAGGTACATTTGTGTTTGGAGCTCTCATTTATACTTATGGCCTAGATTCCATGCATTATCATAAACATCAGCATTCTGCCTTTCAGGTTAACTCCTGAGACTTCGGAAAT
Source organism: Prionailurus bengalensis (assembly GCF_016509475.1). Lineage (NCBI taxonomy): Eukaryota > Metazoa > Chordata > Mammalia > Carnivora > Felidae > Prionailurus > Prionailurus bengalensis. The sequence continues at coordinate 12,052,728 of NC_057359.1, forward strand.
CTAAACTCCCCCTGACAGAGAATTCACGACAGCAGTAGAGCGAGTTCTTCTTGCTCAGGGGTCATTCGACTTCAGTGCTGTGAAATAACTACCAAAGACAGGTGGTGCATGGCCTTTCCTGTCAACAATTCTGTTTCTCCAGGAATTGTTCCCACCCAGGGACTCTGCTGGAGGGACGGCCCAGGCTGCCATGGTTCAATGAGGCGAGACCAGGAGGGACGGCGTCAGTCAGGAACCCAGAGGCTGATGCTCCGTAGAGACTTCCAGTCACAAATCCATTCCCAGGGCCTGGCTGTCCTCATTCTGAGAGGCCGTTTGGGGGGTATGACCAGCTCCTTAATTAGAGCTAGCTTGGGTGGGTTGCCCATGCCTGGGGTGGGGAGGGAAGACTTTCGATGGATAATCTTATAGTTTTCCATGTTAAATACCCAACATAGGCAAAGAAAAAAAAACTGTACTATTTTCACATCATAAGTCGGTGGTTCTTTTAAAATATGATATTAAGGAATAAGCCTTAAGGAGCAGGAAGAGCAAATGGTGTCAAGTCAAAAAAATAGAAATCAGGACTTAGGACCTGTAAGGAGGCTGCTAAAGCTCTCTGTGCCTTGGTTTCCTGAACTGCAAGTGAAAGCAATCCAATGTCCGACCCACATGCCTCAGAGCATTATTCTGATAATAGAGTGAGATAATGTGTGCGAGAAAGTGATTGCGATTTAAAAGTTTTAGACATACATTTAGAGTCACTTCTGTTTTGAATTCATTTGGTAGTTCAATTTATTATTGGACCGAAGTTATTTTTCCCAGCTCATTTCCCACTGCTAGAAGACACTTTGGAATCTTGTGATAATCTTTAGGGTAAGAATCAACTGTTGGAGCGCAGAAACCAGGGAGGAATTAAATTTAGCTGCTTAGGAGCAGAGCACCCCTGCTTTCTCCCTCTCTCCAGCCCCAGCATTGGAATATTTTTCTCTCATATAAAAGAAATCCTCCAGTGGGCAGTCCAGGGCCAGTATGGGGGTTCTACAATATCTACATTGTTGGGGTCTCAGCTCTTTCCAGTTTCTCTGTCATCCTCAGGCCTTGATTCTCACCCTCATACTTTCAAGATGGCGGCCAGAGTGCCTGTCACCATATGTGTAATTCAGGCAGGCAGATGGGGCAGGGCACAGGGCAAGGAGGGGTATGTATCAGCTGAGTCAGCTCCTTTTAAAGTGTTTTCCTGAAATGCCTATCCAGTAATTTCCATTTATAGCTCCCCAACCAAAAATGCCTCACAATTACCACCTCTAGCTGCAAGAAAGGCTCAGAACCATAGATTTTGTTGCTGTTGCTTGTTTTGTTGTTGTTGTTTATTTGTTTTTGTTTTTGTTTTTGTTTTGGATGGATACCAAGTAAAACATGGGTTCTTTTAGTAATTAAGAAGGGAAGATGGGGTGCCTGGGTGGCTCAGTCAGTTGTGTCCGACTCTTGATTTCGGCTCAGGTCAGGATCTCACGGTTTGTGAGTTTGAGCCCTGAATCAGGTTTTATGCTGACAGGATGGAGCCTGCTTGGGATTCTCTCTCTCTTTCTCTCTGTCTCTCCCTCTCTCTCTCAAATTTTAAAAAATTAAAAAAAAAAGGAGGGAAGAATATTGAATAGGTTTCTGTTATACCAGGAATTGAAAATGTGAACACTAGAATGTCAATTTATTGTATTCATTTTCCATTTCTAAGATAAGTTTAAGCTGGACATCTTAGCAATATCCTAAAAGAAACAAAGCTCCATAACCTTGGCCAGGGTCATGACTGCAGGGCTGGAGTGAGATCCAAACCTTTCCCCTTCCTGGTTAAGCGCTTTACTCAGCAGGCTGCCCCCCAGAGTGGTTTTCAAATGAAACCACCACGTGAGGTTCCTACCCACCCAGGAGCTGGGATCAGTGGTGTATTTGGCAGAATGATGTCCTCCAAAGGTGTCCATGCCATAATCCCCAGAACTTACAGATGCTACCTTACGTGATAAAGGGACTTTGCAGATGTGAGGAAGAGGATGGAAACTGTGACAGGAGATTATCTGGGACTATTTAGGTGGGCTCAGCCCAATCACATGAGTCCTTAAAAGCAGAGAATCTTTCCCAGCTGTATCACAGAGATGAGCTAGAAGAAGAGATTTGGAGCAGGAGAGTGACTTGACCCTCCTCCTTGTTGCTGACTTGAAGTGGTGGTGGTGGTGGTGGGGGGCAGGTAATGAGCCAAGGAATGCAAGTGGCCCCAAGAAGCCAGAAGGGCCAGCATGGAAGTAGGGACCTCAGTCTGACAACCCCGATAACTAAATTCTGCCACAACCTGGATAAGCAAAGAAACGGATCTCCCTCTAGAGCCTCCAGAAGAGAGCAGAACCCTGTAGACACCCTGATTTCAGCCTCTGATTTGTGCAACCCTAAGATAATGAGTCCTATTGTTTTAAGTTACTAAATTTGTGATAACGTGAAAGACACGACAGGAGACGAATACAAGCGGGTTGACAAGAGGCTACAAGAGGCTACAAGCTCTTTTATGCTGTTTTCCATATATTTTTTTAAACTTATTTATTTATTTATTTTGAGAAAAAGCTAGAGAGCGAGTAAGGGAGAGGCAGAGAGAGAGGGAGAGAGAGAATTCCCAGCAGACACCGGCAATGCAGAGCCCCATGTGGGGCTCGATCTCAGGAACCGTGAGATCATGACCTGAGCTGAAATCAAGAGTCGGACACTCAACCGACTGAACCACCCAGGTTCCCCCATTTTCCATAATTTTAAGCAAGCTCAAAAATGCAGCGTCTCCTTACCTGTGCGGGAACGCCGTGTGGCAAGTTAACAGGTAGAAGCTCTTAAAAGGGGGAAGGTGGTCAGGACGCCTGAGATCCCACGCATTGGAAAAGCCACGTCTTAACAACAATATGGACAGAACATGCATTCTTTCCTTTGCACAAACTCTGGAGTACCTGAGTGGGATCTGGGCTGGGGCCTGGCGGGCAAACTGAATGAATAAAGCTGCAGGTGTGTGACTGAGGGATGGGGACCGTGGCATGAACTGGACGATGCCTACCATTCCACAGATGTTCAAATACAGTTGGAGTTAAAAACACAGCACCGGGTGAACGATACCCACTTCAGGGCTTCATTCAGCCCCTGCGTCACCATCAGATTCTGCTAAGGCCGCCAGAAGGCACGGAAAGCAGTCAGAACACATGGGAAGAAAGGGGTAACATGAGTAAGTCGGTGAACTGAGGTCAGAAATAGGGAGAAGGAAAGGATGGGGGGTGGAGAGGGGCGGAGAAATGAAACCCTGAAGAGAAAGGACAAGGACATATGCTGTCGGAGGCTGCCTGGGGCCACCAGCCTTCGGCCATCCGTGCCCTCAGAGCCAGCCATGCTCAAGGCGCTCCAGGTAGAACACCTTCCCCTCCTCCCCAAAAAGCCCTGTGGCTCCTCTCTTTGAGGCAAACAAGGTCATCTGCCTTCAGATCTCATCCAGAGAAGTAGCTGACGTCTCCTTTTTCACAGCAGCTGCTGAAGCAGCAAGACAGCTGAGGCCCTGAAGCGCCCAGGGCGCTGGTAACCAGACCTCTCGCCAGAGGAGCACAGAAGTGGACAGGGCCTGTCTGCGCACCGGGCAAGGTGGAAGAGCGGCTAGAGAAACCACAGGGACAAAACCCACACGTCTACAGAAGCCAGCCGGGTGGACGCAAAGGCAAACGGTAACAGTTCCAGAGCAGAGCGTGGGCCAACCCCAAACAGTGCTGGCGGCCCCCGGGGCCACCGCAGGTTTGCAACCTCGTCTCTAAAGCAAAGCGCAGATAAGATTCGTGGGAACAGGCTGCCAGTCACCCCACTAGGCAGCGGGTCTGGGGGGAGAGAGGCCCACGTCTTTGCTGTGTTTGTCCAAACACCCAGCGCGGTGCCGGGGACGCGGTAGGTGCTTAGAATAGTGTTTGCTTAAGGAAATAATAATGTCAAGGGTGATTGGATCCCTTAATGGGTCTGCATGTTGTGTTCCTGTATTCTTCCACTCTCTCCTCTCCGGGTGTCTAAAACCCACAACGACTTTACTTTCTGCCACCTTGATCCAATGAGTCATCAACTGCACACCCTGTCCGCGGTCGTGACATAGTCCACAAATTTTAATTCCTGAGTTCTTTTACGACTTCAGCGCTCTGGGACTCACTGGCCTGCAAGTGACCTCTTGTGGTTAAAGAGGGTAACTGCAGAGCTAAGTCCCTTTTACATGCAAGCAATCCCATTCACACCAATTCAATCCATAAAGTGGGGAAGGAGAGTGAGAGTAGAGAACTCTAGACATAAGTTTGTAATAATAATAAAAAGAGAATATGTGGAAGTATTCCAGATGTCAACACATAAAGGAGGACGTACAAGATATAATTTTCTAATTTATTTTTTTTTATAACTTGCTTCCCAGGATTGCTGCAAAAATTGGAACTAAATTTTTCCATCACATATTAGAATCTAAAGATTCTAAATATCTGGCATCAGATCTGGAATCTGCTATGTGTAAGGTGTACGAACTTAAGGGATATCATTTAAATTCTCTGCGACTCGGTCTCCACATCTGAAAGGTGGGGATAATAATACACCTGTCGTATTGATTTGGTTGTTATGAGGTCCTAATTAGGGGAGGCATATATAGTGTTTGCCCTATGAGTGCATGAGATGCTCTCATCATTAATCCTCATGTGGCTTGCTTTTATTTAGCCACTTATTATTTTGAAATGTTCATAAGCTGTACCTGATAAAGTGCTACACAGGTATTAATTTCTCAGGGATTAGGGAATAAAAATAATAAACTCTGGAGATGCCTGAAAAACTTGTTCTCCTGAGCGTCCCTCTCTTGATTTCAGCTCAGGTCATGATCCAAGAGTTGTGGGATGGAGTCCTGTCTTAGGCTCCCCTCTGAGTGTCGAGCCTGCTGAAGATCGTCTCTCTCTCTCCCTCTGCCCTTCTCCTGTGCTCACACACACACACTCTCTCTCAAAATTAATAATAATAATAATAATAATAATAATAATAATAATAAACTCCATGACAAATGATGACTCTTTTGTCCACCAGCCAGCCATCTGTCAATACTGTTAAATGAGTCAGATTGATTTCTTCTCTTTCCTTTCGAGAACTCTGAAATTCTTCTCCTCCTCTTTCTCAACTCAATGTGGGCTATTCATTTGTTTTATTTTATTTTTACCTTTCTGTAGTCAGTTTGTTCCCATATTGTTTTATAAGTAGCCTTTAATTCATGACTGTAGGTTCTCCTTAGGAATTCATATGCACAGTAGAGGGTTGGTCATATGACCTTGAAGTCATTTGTTGTGCAAATTATCCTGTCATATGTGTGGTGTTGTGCTAAGCACTAGGAATAGAAAAATGAATAAAACAGACAAGATCCTCGCCCTTGTAGATCTCATACTGGGGAGTTTACAAGTAACCAAATGTATGCTGTGAGTTCTGAGAAGGGTTGTAAAAGAAACAAACAAGGGTGAAGATACATGGATGGGGTAGTGAGAATGCAGTTAGTTACCTGAGGGAAAAGCATGCCAGAGTGAGCAGCATGTTCAAAGGTCCTGAGGCAGGAGCAAGGAAGTGCATCATACTGTCCTTCACCATGTATAAATAATTTATTGGCCATCTCACAGATATGTAGGTATCCTCTATCAATGTATATACATATACGTGCATAAACATACATAACAGATATTACATATGTAAATATATAATACATGTATGAATATTTTAACACTTCATTAAAAGTAATGTTAAATCCTTAGCCATGAGAAAAACTAGTGTTGACACATTCTATCTTCAGATAATGTTCATTAACCATTGTGTTTTTGTGAAAAGAGAAATGTTTGGAAAAATAACTCAAAAGCTATCTTATGGATCTGTAACCAGCTATTAGGCCTTGGTGACAGATTTCAGTGGATGAGGTCTCAGCTCCTCATAAGGCTGACACACACTGTGACTCTCAGCAGGTTGTAGGCTTTTAAACTTGACATTAATATTTTTTCCCCTGCAACTATTATACTATTTTGCTACACGAGGGTCTAGGTGAGTTTTTTTTTAATCCCTGGAACAAATATCTTAATACTCTGTATTATGAGGTTTTGAAGGCAGGAAGAAACCTTTTGAAAGGTTCCATGAAATCTTTATTAGTGCAAAACCTGTGTACCATGAAATGGAAAATCATTTCTTTCTTTCAATCTTTGCTGTTCAGACAGATGCAGCCTTGCTCTTTTCCCACTGCCCTTCATTCCGTAAACTTTCCATGTCTACTCTGTGTGAGGCATGGTGTTTGTGGTTAACGCAGAGAGAGATGGGCAGGCACATGGCAGGGGAGACATGACTTGTGCAGAGAGGCTGAAAAGGAATCGTTCACGGAGTTTTTAAGGAATCACATCATTCACTGCAGATACAAAGCTGGGGGGGGGGTGGGGGTTCCGGCAGAAAACTGGTGGAGCATGTCTAGAAAGATTAAGGAAAAAAATACCTCGAAAGGCTTTGAATACTGTAACAGAAGAGGTTGTTTACAAATTTTTCAACCATCGTGATGATTTTGAAGGAAAAAAGTGAACGGGTAGAGTCTGTATGTGCCTTCCAGTTGATCTTCATAAGTTAGGTGTTGGTTATAGTAAGGCTCTGCCTACATATGTTCCCCCACTTGCTTGATTTATTGTGTTTTTCTCTTCAAGTCTTAGGAAAAAGCATACCACAGAGCAAATGAACAGTAATCAACTAATGGCTCATTCTTTATGCACAAAATGAAGATGTCCTGCATGAAAATCAATTTACATTGACTTGAAACACACACTCACATTTCACTCGGAGTAAATTATCCTCCTGATGCTCCCACAGAGGAGTTTAACCAACTCGAGATGGTAGATGAATTTACAACGTAACACATATTCTTTTCTCTGGACTGAAATATTGATGCATCCAAAGAGGCAGTTATGTTATTCTGCTTCAGAGCTAAAACTTTCTTTAAAAAAGTTGGGATCCAATTTATTTGTCTACTGGGAGCTATCCTGACAAGCTTTATTTAGTTTAAAAACCAGAGTTGAATGGTAAATTCATTTTTATAGGAACAGAACTTATAAAAATGTAAATTAAACCTTAGAAAGATTGATATTTTAAGAGTTAATCTCTTTATACTCTTACCTTACTTTCCCCAAACAAAATGGTGCCATGTCTTGGGCACTTTTTTTTTTTTTTTTATGGAGGTGTAACTTACCACTGTACATGCACATTATCTTAAGGGTACAGCTTGATGAATGTGTGTGTGTGTGTGTGTGTGTGTGTGTGTGTGTGTGTGTGTGTATACCTTGTATCTACAGGATACAGGACATTCCTATCACCCTAGAAAATTCCTTTTTGCCCCTCCCCAGTCAATATGCCCAGGGATAACTGCTACTTTGACTTCCATTCATCATAGATTAGATTTGCCTCTTCTTGAACTTCTCCAAAATGAAATCTTACAGTAAACGCTCTTTGGTGTCTCACTTCTATGGCTCAACATAAAGTTTTTGAAATTAACCTGTGTTGTTGCATCTGTCAATAACTCTGAGTTTTTTGCTGCTGATTAGTATTCCAACATAAGAACACACTACACTTTGTTTATCTCTTCCTTACTGATGGCTATTTGGGTGGTTACCGATATTTGGATATTTGGACACTGTTTTTGACAGATCTCCACTGGGGCTTTTAAGGCTGGGCTGAAGAAGTACAAGAAAGGAACTGAGACTTCTAAGTTATGAATGCAGAGTTTTTTTTAAAGATTGTTCTGGATACTTTACAAGTTCCTGGCAGAAACAGAACCTATCTTTCTCACACCCTGTAAGGTGTCTGAATCAGAATTATTAAGCATCCAGTTAAATTTATTTGGTTCAGCATGGTGCTAATGACTACACAAGTGTGGACTGAATCTTCTATGAGCTTATTGCTTTTTCTGGCGACAAGAGCCCCATTCCCAGGTCAGAAAAGTGCTCACCAGTATGCGCTATGGGGCTCAATGTTAGTGGAAAGGGTCTGCATGCATCATCTGGAAAAACTCCTCATCCCAACAAGGAATGTAACCCAAAGTACACTGTGGTCAATTGGAGTCGATCATAAAGTCATTTGAAAAGCAACTGACTTAAATACCTACGTATATAATGTTAATAAGATGCTAAGGAAGTATTGATGGAAATTAAGATATGTTAATTCTTATATATTTCATCTGTTATATTCAATTTTCACAACTCTACCAAGGGAGTGTTGTTATTCCCACATTTTGAGCAAGGAAACAAATGCAGGGGCATTAAATAAATTAGGGTCATGTGGTTGGTATGTAGCAGAGCCAGAACTTTACCCCACGGTGTCCCATTCCAAAGCCATCCTCTTTACATTAAAACATTTTTATAAAATTGGTTGGCACCATCAATTTCATACTTAACCAAGTTAGATACAGATACAGCTGGCTCACTTGTGATCTGTCCATGGTTTTGATGAGGGATAATTTAAATCTCTAATACTTTTGTGCCAAAAGAATTGGTCCCCCAGGGTGCCTGGCTGGCTTAGTGGGTAAAGCATGCCACTCTTGACCTTGGGATTGTGAGTTTGAGCCCCACGTTGGATGTAGAGATTACTTTAAAAAATTAAATCTTAAAAAAAGAGAGTTGTTTTCCAAAGCTTCCACCAGTATCCAGCTCTTGTCAGGGAGCTTAAATATTATATGACAAAGGCTTGTATCTGATGTGCTTATAAAAACAGCTTTCACCCATGCTTCAGCACCGCCCCAGTCAAAACACTTCATCATTTCTAATATTTTTCTACCTTAAAAATAAAATTATTTTGATTGTGAAATTTTGCTACTGCCTCTCAAATAAGGCACACCCATTGAAAAACAGCAAAGAATGGCAGATATTTTTAGGTTAAAACACACACACACACACACACACACACACACACACACACACACACGGAGATATCTCATATTCCAAAGATAAGTGTTCCCATGAGGGCTTTCTCTATTCATTTTGATTCAATCACAAGGACACCTGCAGAAAGATGGACTCTCTTTGCAAGACAGTTTCTTAAGAATCCGCCACAGATAATAAGATAGAGAACAAGCTAAGAGGGCTGGGAACAATGGCTGATTCTGCCATCTGCATGTGTCTTGAGGAGACAACATCCCCGTAATGTAATGTAAGCATGCAAAAAACCAAGTGAGATGAGGCACCGCAGACAAGAAAATTTCAACATCAGAAGCTTATTTTGCTTGGAGGCAATCCAGGTTTCTTCAAAACACTAGTTGACGATTTAACCACAGAAACAAGTTTTGATATTTGCACAACCATTTCCTAACGCGCGGGAGGAAAGGAGCTATACTGTAGGGTGTTGCATCTGGATTTTAGACTCTCCTTTGGCTGTATGAAGTGGGATCAAGGGAATGGAGAACCACTCTGGTGATGGGCAGGTGCTGGCTACTGCACAGCCTTCCTCCGCCCTTAGACCCTCTGACTATGTAGAGTGTGAAGGCGGGGGCTGCCCCAAATGTCCTTTGACCTTTGTATAAGCAGCTCTTCCTTGTTATACAAAATCTTCAAAAATATACATTTAATATAGGTAAGAGTTATATCATAGAGTCATGCAGTAATTTTTTCACTCAGCAGCATTTTAAAAATGGATCATCTCAACATACTCAAGAGCTCAAAGGGATAGGAATCTCCTGTATACACTCACTTACTTGGGAGCATGGTTGGCTCAGCAACTTAGCCAACACCTGGGGCATAAATGTCAAAATTCATCAATTCGACAAGATAACGGCAAAGTTTTCAATGCCTTTTTATAAGAAAAATGTTTAGAAATAACTTGAGTAACTTACTCAAGTTGAATCTCAAAGATGAGAAAAGAGGCCCCATGGGTGTTTTGACATTTCTATGATTACTAGTGAGTCGAACAGTTTTTAAATGCCTACTGGCCATCTGGGTTTTTTCTTCAGCAAATTGTTCGTATCCTCTACTAACTTATCTTATTGTGGCCTTAGTATTATTCATAAAAATTGCATAAACTATGTAATGAGGATACTGTCCATTTAACTATCAAATTTTATGATGCAGGTGCCTGTTTGTTTTGATCTAATCCTAAAGGAGCAACCCAAAATAAGCAGTTAAGTAGAAAAGCAAAAAAAAGAAAAGAAAAAAGCAAAAAACTCACACCAAACTGCTTTCATATTTATAGCTTAACATGAATTGCTACTTGAGCCTAAATCAGAAAAGCAATTAGATAATTCTCCAAGTAGAAACTCAGATGCAGTGAATGAAATCTTTCATAAGAACTTTTAAAGCACAGCAACGACACAGATATAATTCAGAGAAATTTGTCGCTATCGCATTGACACGTCCCCCCCCCACTTGATACTGAGTAGAAAATACTGAGTCATTTTAAATACATCCGGATCTGCACAAAACCAGGTTTCCTTTGTTCAGTAAGAACAAGCCAAAGAATTTTCCGTCTTTGTTCAGTCCACACACTAAAGACTGAAATCTTTGGGGTAGATATGGGAAACCAGAGATGTGCTGGATGCAGACTCCGACCCTGGATATTTGTGGGCACAACTGTGCCAGGCAGCCTGTCAGATTTTACACAGATGCAGCCAATGGCATCTTCCACTGTGGTAAGAATTCTGGTGCCCAGAATGAGTGTGTGACCAAGGACAGCTGTGGTTTATTACTCTCGGCAAAGGGACCAAGTGTTAGCGCTTTCAGACAAATACAAATCTAAGCAATATTTATTCCTTAGAGATAGGAGGGATACCCACCCTCCATCATTGCCTTAGCTCTTCAATTACCCTGTAAAATTAACCATGATGGGTAGTTTTGTTCCTCTTTATCAACCCCAAACACCCATGGGATATATAACTTAGTGATCAATTCCTTAACTTAAACAAGTTAAGAAAGACTTTGGGAGAAAGACTGATATCCAGTGTGCAAAGGCAGAGCAGAGAAGGAAATTAGCAAACATTCAGCTAAAATGTTCTCAAGGGCAGGGATTCATGGTAATAAATGGAATCATTTCAAGCTTAAAGGAGGTTTCCTGTGGGACACTGAACAGATAGCTTCAGGGATCACTGCATTTCATCAGCCTAAAAATGGAGCTGCCTGTAGAATTTCCAGGTCAGCAAAAGATATAGAAGAGATACTAAAATCTAACAAAATGAGAGGTTGCCACAAATCATTTACAAAGGGTTAAGAATGCTATGGATGAACAAATTAGGAGGACGCACACCAAATCTTGAATATTATCACCATGATGCTGAAAAGTGTTATTTGTAAACCTTGGAAAAAGAAGGTGAAACAACTAGATGTTTCAGTGAGATCCTATAGTGTTCCTGGTAAATCCTGTGTTTGCCAAATTCACAAAGAGAATCTATGTCCAAGTATTCTCAGGTTGACATAGTTCTTTCCACCATGAAAAAGGAAAGGCATTTATTGAATGTGTTCAATACATAAAGCCTTAACTGTATCCAGGAACAAAGAATTTGACAAATTCTTCAACACCTTCAGAGAAAGACTTCATAGAAACTCCCCTTGAGGTGAAAGTCTGAGGACCAGAGATGACAAATAACCCCAAATTCATCATGGGATGCTTCAACCTATTTTAAGACAGTGGCTTTCTTCTCCTCCGTTTCCTGATGCCCCGTTGCCTTATATCAGAAGTGTTTACAACTCCAAAGGTAACTGATGGGAGGCAGTCCTATCCACTGATAACATCTTCCCCTCTTTGAATAGAGCTGAGTTGTTCCAAGATCAGAGAGCAAGCAACAAGACAGAAAGGCAACAGTGGATGTTGGATGGGCTTGGATAATTTCACAACAGTGCAATCTCTTAGAAATTTCACACTGGAGGCTATAGGCTGCAGAGTATTTTTGTTTTGTTCTATTTTATTGGCTTTGCCATTAGAAGGCACATTCTCTCCTGTCTGCTGCAAGTCTAGATGCTCCCAGTTGCCTTTGACTTTCGTTTACTCTTTGCTGATACTTCTTTTGTGGTCTGATACATGTTAAATGTTGTAATGATGTATGCTGTGCTTGAATGTATATTGCCTAACCGTTGGGGCAGGGGTCTTTCTATATTCTAAGGCTCAAGTTCGTTATTAATGTTCAACTCTTCCACATCGTTGATCATTTTTTGCCTGCTTAAGGTACCATTTTCTGAGGAATGTGTGTTAGCAACGCCCCCCCCCACCATTGTAAGTATGAATTTGTCTATTTCTCCTTGTCATTCTATCAAATTTTGTTTTATTTACTTTGAGGGTTTGGGGTCAGGATTTTTATATCTTATTGATTAATTATTGAAAAAAAATGTTTTTGCTTTAAGGTCTGTTTTGCATGACATTTATGTAGTTATATTGGCTCTTATTTAAAAATTTTTAAAATGTTTTATTTTTGAGAGAGAGAGAGAGAGAGAGAGAGAGACCGAGTATGGGTGGGGGAGGGGCAGAGAGCGAGGGAGACAGAATCCATGAAGAAGACTCCAGGCTCTGAGCTGTCAGCACAGAGCCCAAAGTGGGGCTTGAACCCATGAACCACGAGATCATGACCTGAGCTGAAATTGGACGCTTAACTGACTGAGCCGCCCAGGCGCCCCTCAGTTTTTATTTTTAAAAACATCTTTCTGGTTTATCATTTTCTATCCCTTTGGTTTTATGTCATTTGGTTTGGGAGTCATTCACATAAATAGTATGGTAGGATCTCTGTCTTCTAACATATTAAAAGTTACATCTGTTAATAAATTATATTTATACTATAATTGCTAATTAGTTCCATTACTATTACTTCCATATTGTAATTACTATTGCTTTCTTTTTTTTCTATTTACCAAGCCTTGTTCTTTGCTTCTGTTTTTCTCCTTTCCTGCTTACTATTAGAGTGAATAACTTCTTAATTCTTATTTAATGACCAATTAATATGACAGATATCCTGTGCCTACTGTTTTTGTGACTACCTTACATTTTTAACATTGTTTCAAAGTTAATCAACATTTCTACCCTCCTCCAGAAAAAAAAAGAAAGGGTCTTAGAACCCTTTCATTCCAGTTACCACCTACCACATACGCTGCTTGTTATCTAGTGTTTTAATTCCATCTTGGGTTTAACCCCCACACCCCAAAGGCCTTATTCTTGTTGTTAGTCAACGTCTGTTTAAATGAAACCTCTTATTTACCACTTTCTTTTCTCGCTGTTCATTATTACAGCCCACTCTGACCCTGTGGGTTCTATCTCATTCTTACAGAGATAAATCTTTCCTTCCTTTTTTCCTTCGTTCGTTCGTTCGTTCGTTCGTTCGTTCCTTCCTTCCTTCCTTCCGAGAGAGCAAGAGAGAGAGAACATGCAAGCAGGGGAGGGGCAGAGGGGGAGAGAGACAGAGAGAGCAAGCGAGCATCCCAGGCAGGACCTGAGGCTCAATCCCAGGACCATGAGATTATGCCCCGATCCTAAATCAAGAATCGGACACTTCACCAACTGAACCAACCAGGTGCCCCCAGAAATAAATCTTTAGCAGTTCTTTAGTGAGAATTTATAGAAAGCAAACTTAAAAAGTCTTTACTATGCCTTCCCACTTGTTGATGGGGGAGTGGGAGAGAGGGGAAAATGGGTGATGGGCACTAAGGAGGGCACTTGTTGGGATGAGCACTGGGTGTTGTATCTAAGTGATGAATCATGGGAATCTACCCCCAAAACCAAGAGCACACAGTATACCCTGTATGTTAGCCAACTTGACAGTAAACTATACTAAAAAAATTTTTTTAAAACAATAAATAAAATTATTTTTTTTTTGGTGGGGGTGTGTGTGAAAATACACATGGTGAGGTATATGATGTGCATTCACATAACTTAGGTCAATGAAATTTTGCATATACACCAAAGCCAAAACTACCCCGATCAAGATTTAGGGTATTTTCATCACACCAGAGGTCTCTCTCTACCCCTTCTCTGTCAATACTCATCCCTGCCATTCAGATATTTCTCCTAACTGGTTAATTTAGTCTATTTCTTGAATTTCATATAAATGGAATCATCTAGTATGTAATACTCTTTCGTGTCTGGCTTCTTTCCCTCAATATAATATTTGTGGGATTATTGTGTTTATCATTAGTTTAACTTATCATTATGCATTGCATGTTATCACGACTTTTAAATGATGGTTTACAGGTAGAGAATTCCCGGTTGACAGTCATTTTTTCCAGGCTTTTTGAAGATGTTATATCAATGGTTTGTCTTTATTGTTGCCCAAAAGAAGTATGTCGCCAGTTGAATTGTTTTTCCTTTAATGGCAGTTTCTGCTTTCTCTGGGTTATTTGCCTTTCCCCCTTCTGGTTATGTTTAAAATTCTCCTTTTGGGGCACCCGGGTGGCTTAGTCAGTTAAACGCCTGACTTTGGCTCAGGTCATGATCTCATGGTTCATGGATTCGAGCCCCGCGTTGGGCTCTGTGCTGACAGCTCAGAGCCTGGAGCCTGCTTCTGATTCTCTGTGTGTGTGTGTGTGTGTGTGTGTGTGTGTGTGTGTCTGTGCCTCTCCCACTCATGATCTCTCTGTCTCTAAAATAAATAAACATTAAAAACAATAAAATGCTCCTTTCATCTTTGGTGTTCTAAAATGCCCATATGTTGCATCAAGAGAAGGATGTGTTTTGGGTAATGCTGAAAGAATGGACAGAAGTCAAAGTGCTTCCTCCAGCTGAGGGCTTATGATTCTCAGACACAGACAATCTCTCCAGACTTCTGCATCTCTGGAGTAGAACTGGACCCCACACCAGGACATGGAATGAGTTGAAAAAAGGGCAACTCTTGAGCTGAGCCTTGTGTGGGGTGTAAGTTTTAGCTTCTGCATGCACACGATTGGTCACATCTGCTGTCCCTGCATGCATGGGAGTTAAGGCTGGGTCTATTTCCAGACCCACACCCCAGGGCCATAACTGCAACTTTCTTATCTGGCTCCTTTGAGCTTCTGCTTCCTTTTTTACACCTGGTGAGTCCCCTTCTTTCTTTCTTTTGATCTCAATTCCTATGACACGTCAAACAAGTGTATTTTAACAAACTTTTCTACTTATTTGTGGTTAAAGGAGACGACATGAACTCTGGCCACCATGTTGCCAGCATCTGTTATCTGGCTGGTCCTCGGGGGCTTGTGAGTGGCTAAGAGCAAGGGCCCTGAAGCAAAGCCAACCTAATTTTTTTTTTTTGACATTTTAAATAGACTTTATTTTTTAGACCAGTTTCAGGTAACCAGAAAAAAACAGAAAAGAATCTACAGAATGTTCCCATGTGTCCCCTGACACACATGAACCTTCCCCCGTGAACCTCTTGCACAAGAGGAGTGTATTTGTTATGATCCGTGAATCTACATTGACACATCATAAAGTCCATAGTTTATATGAAGGTCCATTCTTCTTGGTGTTTTACATTCTATGCATCTTGACAAGTGTATAATGATGCATTTCCACCATTATGGTATCATACGGAGTAGTTTTACTGCCCTGAACCTTTTCTGTGCTCCACCTATCATCCCTTTCCCTTTCCCTTTCCAACCCCTGGCAACCTCTGATCCTTTCACCGTCTCCTTTTTGCCTTTCCCAGAATGTCATATAGTTTAAACCATACAGCAAATATCCTTTTCAGATGGGCTTCTTTCACTAGTAATATGCATTTAAGTTTCATCCATGTCTTTTCATGGCTTCATAACTCATTTCTTTTTTAGTGCTGAGTAATACTCCATTGACTCTATGGGACACAGTCTATTCATTCACCTACTGAAGGACATCTTGGTTGTTTCCAGGTTTTGGCAATTGAATAAAGTGGATAAAAGTGAATAAGGTTGCCATAAAACCTGAGTGCAAGTTATTGTGTAGACAAAAGTTTTCAACTCGTTTGGGTAAATGTCAAGGAATGTGATTTCTGGATCATAAAAGTAAGCTTAGTTTTGTAGAAAACTGCCAAACTGTCATCCAAAGTGGCTGTATTCAACCACCGGCAATGAGTGAAGAGTTCCTGGTATTCCATATCTATGCAAGCATTTGGTGTTGTCAGTGTTCTGGATCTCAACCATTTTAATAGGTGTTTAGTAGTATCTCCTTGTTGTTTATTTTATTTTTATTAATTTATTTTTTTTTAATTTAAGTCCAAGTTAGTTAACACATAGTGTAATAATGATTTCAGGAATAGAATTCAGTGAATCATCACTTAAATATAACTCATCCCAACAAGTGCCCTCCTTAATGCCCATCACCCCTTTAGCCCATCCCCCCACCCAACACCCTGCCAGCAACCCTCAGTTTGTTCTCTGTGTTTTTATATTATTTTTGCTACCCTTCCCTTATGTTCATGTGTTTTGTATCTTAAATTCCACATATGAGTGATATTTGTCTTTCTCTGACTGACTTATTTTGCTTAGCATAATACACTCTAGTTCCATCCACGTTGTTGTAAATGGCAATATTTCATACTTTTTGATCACCAAGTAATGTGCCATTGTGTGCATGTATGTGTGTGTGTGTGTGTGTATCTATGTGTGTATATATATATACACATATCACATCTTCTTTATCCATTCACCATCAGTGGACATTTGGGCTCTTTCCATACTTTGGCTATTGTCAATAGCACTGCTATAAACATAGGTGTGCATGTGCCCCTTCGAAACAGCACACCTGTATCCTTTGGATAAATATCTAATAGAGCAATTGCTGGGTTGTAGGGTAGTTCTATTTTAATTTTTTGAAGAACCTCCATACTGTTTTCCAGAGTGGCTGCACCAGTTTTCATTCCCACCAGCACTGTAAAAGGGTTCCTCTTTCTCCACATCCTCACCAAAATCAGTTGTTGCCTGAGTTGTTCATTTTAGCCATTCTGACAGGTATGAGGTGGTATCTCATTGTGGTTTAGATTTGTATTTCCCTGATGGTGAGTGATGTTGAGCTTTTTTTCATATGTCTATTTATGCATCTGGATGTCTTCTTTGGAAAAGTATCTATTCATGTAATTTGCCTATTTCTTCACTGGATTATTTTTTTGGGTGTTGAGTTTGATAAGTTCTTTATAGATTTTGGATATTAACCCTTTATCTAATATGTCATTTGCAAATATCTTCTCTCATTCTGTAAGTTGCCTTTTAGTTTTGCGGATTGTTTCCTTTGCTATACAGAAGCCTTTTATCTTGATGAGGTCCCAATAGTTCATTTTTGCTTTTGCTTCCCTCACCTCCAGAGACATGTCAAGTAAGAAGTTGCTGCAGCCAAGGTCAAAGAGGTTGTTGCCTGTTTTCTCCTCTAGGATTTTGATGGCTTCCTGTCTTACATTTAGGTCTTTCATCCATTTTGAGTTTATTTTTTGTGTATGGTGTAAGAAAGTGGTCCAGGTTCATTCTTCTGTATGTCGCTGTCCAGTTTTCCCAGCACCACTGCTGAAGAGACTGTCTTTATTCCATTGAATATTCCTTCCTGCTTTGTCAAAGATTAGTTGGCCATATAGTTGTGGGTCCATTTCTGGATTCTCTATTCTGTTCCATTGACCTATGTGTCTGTTCTTGTGCCAACACCATACTGTCTTGATGATTACAGCTTTGTAATTCAGCTTGAAGTCCAGAATTATGAGGCCTGCCAGTTTGTTTTTCTTTTTCATGATTGCTTTTGTTATTTGGAGTCTTTTCTGGTTCCATACAAATTTTAGGATTGTTTGTTCTAGCTCTGTGAAGAATTCTGGGGTTATTTTGATAGGGATTGCACTGAATATGTAGATTACTTTGGGTAGTATTGACATTTTAACAATATTTGTTCTTCCAATCCATGATCATGGAACATAAGGGAAGGGAAACAAAAATAATATAAAAACAAGGAGGGGGACAAAACAGAAGAGACTCATAAATATGGAGAACAAACTGAGGGGTACTGGCAGGGTTGTGGGAGGGGGGATGGGCTAAGTGGGTAAGGGGCATTAAGGAATCTACTCCTGAAATCACTGTTTCACTATATGCTAACTAATTTGGATGTAAATTTTAAAAAATAAAAAATAAAATAAAAAAAAGGGAATGTTTTTCAAATTCTTTGTCTTCCTCATTTTTTTTCATAAGCTTTCTATAGTTTTCAGTGTATAGATATTTCACCTCTTTGGTTAGGTTTATTTCTACATATTTTATGGTTTTGGGTACAACTATAAATGTGTTCGATTCCTTGATTTCTCTTTCTGCTGCTTCATTATTGGTGTATAAAAATGCAACTGATTCTGTACATTGATTTTATATCCTTCGACTTTCCTAGATTCATGTATCAGTTCTAGCAGTTTTTTTGGTGGAGTCTTTTGGATTTTTCACATAGAGTATCATGTTGTCTGTAAAGAGTGAAAGTTTGACTTCCTCCTTGCTGATTTGGATGCCTTTAATTTCCTTGTGTTGTCTGATTGCTGAGGTTAGGAAAGCCAATCTAATTTTCAATCACCACTGATGAGCTGTTTGGTATTAGGTAGATTATTAACCTCTCTAAGCCTCAGTTTCCTCAACCCAAAAAGAAGATGATAAAAATTCTGACCACAAAGGGTTGTAGGGAGGATAAAATATGCTAATATAGATAAGGCACTTGGCACAGTACCTTAGTAAGCACTCATCAGTAACTATTCATATCATGAAATACTGCATAATGATATTGTTAATTAATTTGCCTACCTACGAATCAAGGTCACGTACAAGTTTATGCAATGTAGAAACAGAAAAGTATCTTTCATGAAAAAGAAGTAAACTGAATAACTATGATACTATAAGCTCTGTATATGTAGGATACATCATGTTGCTCTTTATAAATTGTGCCCTACAAAAATCCTATGTTCTCATATTTTATACATTCTGAGCTGAACTTTCCAAAGTGTAGAGAAAATCCTTCGTAGTCAGAAAGAGAACATTAAGAGAGAGAACACTGGCACTTTGCTTCCCCTAGAATGTAAATCAATGCACTTGCCTTCTTCATTGAGGAAGGTGTCGTGATCAACGGATGAACTGAACAATGTGCTTAACGATGTAGTTGGTTTATACGGTGGTGCCAACTCCCTCAACTCACTGCAGACCAGTAATAAAGAGTTCATTGACTGGGTCTGAGGATCACACTTTGAACAGTGTGGCTCTGGGGATATCTTGACACAATTGTAGAAGTGATGTTACTGTTATACAGGAAGGAGAGTGCTTTTTCCTCAGAAAAGGATGCTCAGGGCTTGAGTAAGCAATAAGCTCAGGTAGAGAACTAATTCTGCTACGTAGTTGAGGAAAGGTCATTACCAGTTTATAATGAATGAATCAGCATCTGTTACAGCTGGTTTGGGGATCCAGTTGGATCTGCCAGTCCTATGACTTACCATTTGTGGGTCCAGGGGTTCTTGTAAAGTGATTATGCTTAGTACAAAATTCATTTCTATTAATTTCCCTTCTAACAGGTGTTTTTTTTTTTCTTTTGGTAGGAGGGGATAATTTTCCTCAATTAGTGTTTTCATTATTTTCTAAAAGGAAAAAAAAAGCGCAGCTGGACTGGTTTGTGCTTCCAAAGTAGATCTAGTAATATTTTCCATGTGCATTCAGAAGGAATCAGATTGCCACTGTAAGGTCAAATCAAACATTAAATTCAACTCAGAAGCAATTTTAAAGCCTTGTAGTGGGACAGCAAGAAAATTAAACCTTATAGTGTAAATATTACTGACACTCTCAAAATATCCCAGATTTTGTTGATTCTCTTCTGAATTTTTGCCAACTAAAAGTTAGCCAAAACTTTTAAAGATTGAGTTAAGGACTACAAAAAACAAACCAAAAGAAAACAAAACAGAAAACCCAAAGGAAACATTGAGTGTGCTTGGTCTCTTGCAAAGAGAATGTACTAGACCTGCCTAAACAGAACATTTTAATTCTGGGCTTAAAAATATGATGATCTTTTTTAAAACACTGAATTAAAAATAGTGAAGTTAAAAACAAACTGATAAAATAGTACTGGTAGACGTGAGCACCACACTAAACAATTACTGTAAAATTCACTATTGATGTCAACTCCAAAATGTGTGGTTTACAAAACTTACATGGTTATTTGGGAAATGACAGTTTTCTAAATCTTGCACACACTATAAAGTCACCTCACTATCCTTAAAAGCCTCTGGTGTATCTTTGCTCTGGGTGTCAGCAGGACCCCAAAGTCTGGGCCATTCCATTTGTAAACAACACTTTCTATACACAAGTCTCAAGTCTGTCTTATTCTACATATATAGTCACCTGACTTTGGCAAAGAATTATATAACCATTTGTGGTTACACAGCATTCTTAATAAATTCATCCAACTTGTCATTTTTCAGTTAAAAATGACTTGTTTTGGGGGCACCTGGGTGGTTCAGTCAGTTAAGCGTCCGACTTCGGCTCAGGCCATGATCTCATAGTTTGTGAGTTCAAGCCCCACGTCAGGCTCTGTGCTGACAGCTCACAGCCTGGAGCCTGCTTTGGATTCTGTATCTCCCTCTGTCTTTGCTCTTCCCCTGCTCACGTGCTGTTAAAAATTAAAAACAATTTTTTTAAATGACTTGTTTTCCCCATCCACTCAAAATGGACTTTGAAATTAAAATGATTTTATTATTAAATTTCTCCTCTGCTATCACCAGCAAAGGAGATACCATCAAAACACATCTTCTAAAGTGATTACAAGTGAAAAGCTGTTGCAGCATTAACAGGATTTTCATTAAGATCCAATTTAAGGTCTACACTCTATTTTCTGAAATAAAAAACATTCTTAAAATCAAAATTAGAAAAGGTTACCTGAGTTATAGGAATTGTGTGGCTACCAAATGACTCAAACAGCTCATTTTATCAACTCATATAAATAGAGAACATATTAGCTCATATCATTCCAAGTTTACTGATTACTTGGTTTTGATTAAAAAAAAATCATTAGACTCATCTGTCTATCCATCCATCAAGATGGAGATCACTGTGAGGAACCCAAATCCTTCTAGATGAACTGCTTGGGATCCTGTGGTTTCTGACACTCATATGAATAGCTTTCTCCCAGGTGTCTAAGAGAACATCCTAGATGAACCGCTTGGGCTCCCGTGGTTCCTGACACTCATATGGACAGCTTTCTCCCAGATGTCTAAGAGAACACGAAGTCCTGAGCTTTGCCAAAGACTGATCCTTTCCATAGGATCCCCTGACTTTTATTAATGTAAAAGTCACTGGGATAAAATGTCAAGAAATACAAAGTACTCACTTAGAAAGCAAACAGCATAGCCTCTCCTCAGTGCCGATTCTCAATAAAGTATGTAGGGTAGCATTCATTTGACAGCAAGAGGCTGTTTTCTGGTGGTGGTGTTCTATTCCCAGTAACACTACCGTCATAAAGTGCACATACAATGCAATTTCCCAAACTCCAAATTCCAGACGCTCTTTTCAAGCATTCTCTCTGTACAGACTTCTGTACCTCTTTTTTTTTTTTAATTTATTTTTGAGAGAGAGAGAGAGAGAGAGAATGAATCCCAAGCAGGCTCTGAACTGTCAGCACAAAGCCCGACATGGGGCTCGAACTCACAAGCTGTGAGATCATGACATGAGCTGAAATCATGAGTCAAACGCTTACATGAGTGAGCCACCCAGGTGCCCCTCGACCTCTGTACTTCTAATCACCACCTCTTGGTTTCGAAACATAGGTCTGCAAACGAACAGTAGAACTCACACCCGAATACAGTTTATATGAAAAGCGGTGGAAACACTCGGGCAATTTCATCTCCGTGGCAACACTTCGAAGCCCAGTGACAACCATAATGGCTTTAATACCTAATGACAATCTCCTTTCAAGAGCTTAATGAATATTAATACCTTGATCAAAGAGCAATATTTAAAAACAAAGAGTATGTCTTCACTTCCGACCACAACATCTCTGAGTTGTAAAAGGCCCATCATTTTTACAGGTTCTGGATGTGCATATCAATAAGGTAAGCTTGACATTGCTTCTGCTGCTGGGGGAGGAGGCCACAAAATGTTTTTATAATTTTCATGCTCTTCTTCAGCTGACAAAAATGAAACTCGTGATTTCAAACTGTCAGTGTTTAAAGAAATACAAGTAGGTAACGACCATGTGCTCAGCACAGGGCTGGAATTCTTAGAAGTAAAGAAGTAGAAGACATCATTCTTGTCTTTAAGGAGCTAACACTCCAACTGGGAAAAGATGACTACTATAATCAACCAATTAGAAATCAATATAAAAGACTTTATTTCTACCCCGTGTCAAGGACTCTGCTAGTCCTGAGGATATAAAATTTTTTTTTATGTTTTTATTTTATTTTATTTGTGAGAGAGAGACAGGGCATGAGCACGGAAAGGGCAGAGAGAGAGGGAGACACAGAATCTGAAGCAGGCTCCAGGTTCTAAACTGTCAGCACAGAGCCCGATGTAGGGCTCCAACTCAGGGACTGTGAGATCACGACCTGAGCTGAAATCAGATGCTTAACAGACTGAGCCACCCAAGGCACCCCTCTGCTAGTCCCAAGGATATGAAAAGACCAAGATCCTTGCCTTAGTCCCTGTGTGGGGGCAGTGCACAAGCATGTAAGAACAGTCAAGTAATAGTAACAAAACAACAACAACAATAATGGTGAGTAAGATTCCATGAAGACTTACTACACGGTAGGGTGTCTGGTGTTGCATGGGCTACCATGTAAGTCCATACAGACTTCAGCGGGGCTAGAAAGGACCACTGATGTCAATTCTCATTCTGAGCAATCCAAATAAATGATATTACTATAATCAGGTGTTACCAAAAATGATGGATTCTGCCTTTGCCAAGTATGATTCACCAGATGTTTGTTCTTTTATGGCCACGCCTCTGGTTCAAGGAAATCTCAACTCTCTATAACATCTAGCAACCATTTTGAAGCTGTATGAGATATTTTCTTTCCCCCCAGCTTTACTGAGTTATAACTGACATAAAATATTGTATAAGTTTAAGATGATTTAATATATGTATTTTTTGTGAAATGATTACCACCGTAAGGTTAGTTAACACATCCATCACCTTAGCAAGTTATAATTTCTGTATATATGTGTGTGGGGGGGGGGTATGTGTGAGAACCTTTAAGATCTACTGTCTTAGAAACTTTCAAATATACAATATTGATAGCTATCATCACCATGCTATACATTACATCTCCAGAACTTATTCATCTTGTAACTAGAAGTTTGTACCCTTTGACCACCTCCCCTCCCCGCAACCCTGGGGATTCCTCTCATGGCCCCTCCCCGCTGAAATACTGCTGGTAGGATTTAATGGAAAGGCTGCAGCTCAAGTCTGTAAGGAAAAAAAAAAAGCACATCTTCCTTTGTTGCACCTCATACAGTATGGGCATAAAGCCAAGAGAAGAAAACATTCTAAAATACTCCTTCTAATCCTGAAGGAAGAAACAGAAAACAAGACTGATTATTCACCCACAAAAGCCTCCCAACAACTGAAATGTGAAGGTGATTGAAGCCCTTGTCAGGTAGAGACCTATGCTCATTTATCATCCAGGGGCCCCATTACAAGGATCCCCCGTTAACAGGGGTGCCTCAGAATGCACACTGACACACCGCGTCCCCAGTGCCCACAGCTGATGCCGCTGTAAGAGGGCGAAGGGTCTGAGGTTTAAATACACATCTGACGAGAGTCCTCATGTGGTCTTAAATGTGGGTGCTTCTCAGTTACCTCTCTCTGCACCCTGTCCCTGAGCAACGCATCCAATCTCGTGACCTTCATTGTCCGCACCCTGACTCTCCCAAGGATGGATCCCTTGTTCACACAACATCCATTCTCATCTAGGTGACAGCTTAGCTCCTTGCTGACCTTGCTTCCTTCCAGAACATTCTCCATCACACGGCCAGACTTTCCTAAAATGCAACTCTAATCATGTCCTTTCTTCAAAATGCTTTTATTTTTCCACTCTGGGTTATGACCAGACTGGAACGCAGTCTAATAATCCTTTCCGCAAAGGTTCTTCCCTTACCTCTCCCAGACTGGGGTCTGTCTTCCTGGTACCTGTCCCCATAGCAACATAAAGTCCTGCTGTCACAGCGCAGATGAGGAGGCTCATTAACAATGTCTTCATCTGGAAAAATCTCCTCCTCTGCCCTGGTCCCGCGTTCCGCAGCCCTCCACCCTGCCGACCATGACGTTAACCCACGGTGCTGTCATTGTCCAAGGGCAGAGTGGTTTCCCTACCACACTGCATGCTTCTTTAAGGCATGTACACTGTCTCTTATCTGCCACTGCTCAAGATCCGGGAAGTGCCTAGCACCCAGTGGTGATTAACGCCTGTTGAATGAAGGGTGAGAAAAATGCTCTGAAAGTGACTCTTCCGTACAGAAGTCTGATCCTGTCACTTTGCTGCTCTATGGCTTTCCCTCTCACTCAGAATAAGATTCAAAGTCCTTTTTACCACCAATCAAGTTTTGCATGATTTTGCCCCTGCCCAACCTATCTGACCTCATGTTCTCAACTGTCCCTTGCTCATTCTCACATCAGGGCCTTTGCACCTGCTGTTCCCTCACCTGGAGCCATCTTCCCCGACATCCCTGTCCCTGCCTCCCCAGCTTCTTTCAGGCCTCTGCTCAGCTGTCCGCCTGCTCAGATGTCTGCTCAAATAGCAGCAGGCTCACCTCAACCATTGGCTTGCAGCCCTCCTGCCCTGCTTTATATTTCTTCACAGTGCATTATCCTCTGATGTTAGGTATTTGCTGTTTGTTTACTGTCTGCCTTGCCCTGTGTGAGTGCCAGGTTTGAGAAGGCTGCAACTTTGTCCGTGTTATCTGACCTGTATTCCCAGCGGTAGGATCAATGCCTGGCACTCAGTAGGAATATTTGCTGAATGAATGATGAATGAATAAATGCTCAAAACTAAATGGCTTATGCACTTCAGTACTGTCTCAATTGTTTTACTGAGATTATTTATAATAATAAAGAAAAGCATAGACTCTAGTGTGGAGTTATCCATTCATGCCACAAGTATTTACTGGATCCTGCATATGGCAGGGGAGCCCAGTGGGGTGTCAACCATTCCACATGGAAGAAACTATACTGCAGTGGGCTCTTGGAAGATGAGCAGACATCTGCCAGATACAGGAGGGTGTTCCCCACAGGGAAAAACTGCACCTGCAAAGCAGAAGGCCAGGGATATGAAAGCTTCTGCCAACACTAAGGAAATTCCCACCAGCCCCGTGGACACCCAATACATAGTCATTCACATGATTCGAACTGTTAATCTTTGGGTTTTCAACATTCCTCATGAACTTTGGACCTTGGGTTTGGACCGCATCTTCTTGTGTCAGTTGACTGATGCCGAGATTCCTGATAGGTGGGCCTATCAGAATGAGCTGTGGGGCTTCTTCAAATGACACCAGGGTCCCGGGCATCCTGTGGTGGTGGGGGACTCCCCCACCGCTGACCTTCCACCTTCAACTTCTCTGTCCCATGAACCTGTGTCCTGGAGGAAGTGCTGCCTCCCTCAGCAGGAAGGAGGCAGGAGAATTAATGGAGACCCTTGGACTTGTGCAGAGGATCCTGGGAAGAGCTGGCCTGTCCTGGCTGTGCTTCCCTCTCCTTTCCAGACTCCCTCTTTGTGAGAAACCCATCATCCTCCCCCAGAAAGATTTATACCTTTTGCCAAAATGGCTTACCCACCACACTAAGAGGATGACACATTCTAGGGCCACTCTACACACCCCCTGGGGACGGAGGAGGTGATCAAGCTGTCCAGGTGGGAGATGAAGGGGAAATGTTTTCTACTTACAGAAGAGCTGGGGCGGGGGTCACTGGGATTCCCCAAGAATGTCTCACATTCCCCCAAGAAATTTCTCAAATTTCTCTCATTTGAGAAATGAAGTTCTCATTTCTCAAAGCTCCTAAGCAGAGTCAACCTGTGATAACACTTCAACGAAGGGGGGAAAAACTCATGGAAGATGCTAGGATTCAGGTGGATCAGCTCTCTCATTTGAAAATGTAAATTTGGGGAGAAAAATAATCCAGCCAGTCTTCATTTTAGAGCTTCAATGTGTTATTTGAAATAGAAATAAACCAATTACATCTTCCACTTAATATAAAAACATGGCCAGAATGCATGCGTTATATTGCATGTAGCCATCAGAGAAAGGAGCAGTCTTCCCCAGCCATGTTTCTGATCACCTCTACTAGAATTTTAAGTAAATTCTCCTTTCCTCCAGCCCCCCTCATTTTTAACCCACAGTGGAGGAGATCATATAAAAAATGTGATCCTACATTAGAAATAACGTGGTACAGGTTCAGGATAGAGTCTGGTATGCAGTCAGTGATGCAAAAACAGTACTACCTCTGTTACTTCTAGCTAAGCAAGTTAGAAGTGTATGTGCCTAAGAACCTGACTTTCCAGGAAGGTTCTATCTCCAATCTGACAGGTCTCCAAAATCTAGCTATGGAAAAGGATGCTGAAAGCCCAAAAGAGCAGAAACAGAAAAGGGCAAATATTTACTATATTTATTATGTATTATATTTACTATATTAGTATATTTACTATAAGTAGCACTTAGCTATGGAACCTCCTGTAGTGTTTCTGTTTCACTTCCTGTGGTATCTCCCCCAGAAAAGGGAAGTTAACTTGGTCACCTTTCCTTGCAGCCTAGGTTTGTCATTCAGATGTGGCTTAACACCCACATACACCACTACCAACACCACCACACCACACCACACCACACCCCTAAACTGGAGAAGTATCTCTAAAAGAAGTGATTTTCATATAAGAAATAAAAGCCAAGCAGAATATGGCAAGTGTCAAGGCCATATGAGAGAGAGTATAAGAAAGTGTTATATGTATTTCTATACATCGTTGTGGGTGTGTGTGTGTGCACACACACGCATGTATATCTGTGGCTCTCAACTGGGAATGATTTTGTCTCACTCCCCTCCCCATTATACATGCCATTTTTTTTTGAGAGACATGGTGCGAGTGAGTGAGGGCAGAGAGAGAATCCCATGAAGGACAGAGAGAGAGAGAGAAAGAAGCAGGGCTCACCTGAATGGGGTTCATGCTCACCCAATGGAGGACTCAAACCCACAAACCATGGGATCAGGAACGGAAGTCAGATGCTTGACTGACTGAGCCACGCAGACGCCCTAACTGGAGACACTTTAGATGATCACACGTGTGTGCGTTGGGGTGTTTCTGGCATCTGGTGGATAGAGTTAGGGGATGTTACTAAATATCCCACAATGCACAGGACAGCTTCCACACAAAGACTTATCCGGCCCCAAATGCCAATAGTGATGAGGCTGAGAAGCCCTGGAAAAAACATATATATTTGTATATATTTCTACTACTATTGAGGGTGACAAACACACGATTATAAATTTCTACTAAGATGAAGAAACAGAAAGCTTTCTCAGTAAGACTTCACATTCTTCTTGTGCAGTAAAACTCTGCCATAGAGGTGGATGCCAGGATTCAGGTGGAAGTAAACGACAATTATTCTGTTTTCTTCTGGGATAACACTGTTTCAAAAGTGGCCAAGAACCCTCCTAGAGCCTTTTCTCTCTTCCTAGGCAGATAAGAACAGCCTGAATCAAGCTCCCGAAATAATTAAATCAAATTGCGAGGCACGCAATCTTCTTGTGGGTGAGGAACATTGCAAAGTCCTGTTCCCTTCCTTGCTGGGGAGGTCAGAACTGAGGGAGAGGTTTCAAAGCATTCTAAGATGGAGAATATTAATCAGCATTTCTGAGAGGCCTGGGAAGGCCCTTACCTCATCATTGCCTCTCCTTCTAGCAAGAAGGGGGTGGTGCAGGTGTCAATCAGAGCAGTGGGATCCTACCCAGGTTTTAGGACCCTAAGGCTCCTCAGAACACTTTAATAGGAGCCCCTTGTGTTAGGAAATGGAAACACTTACTTTAACAGAAATGTATTGAGTGCCTACTATGTGCCAGGTAGGGAAACAGGGAGACCCAGCTCCCAAACGTCGGTGGTTCGTGAGAGAGAGATGCACAGCAAATGAATGACAGGGTCATGCCACAAGGGCAACAGTTCAATGTTCAAACAAAAATCCGAGAGAAACAGAAGAAGCATCATTCTCTAGGGTGGTTAAAGGAAGGTGTCCTGGGAAAGGGGATCTGCTCTTGGGTTTTGAAGGAGGAATAATGTTTTCCAGATGTATTTGGTGGGGTGGAAGGAATGGTGTGGCCATGCAGGTATCAGGGAGCCTGGGTGGCCCAGTTCGGTGAGTCCGACTTCGGCTCAGGTCATGATCTCAGTTGGTGAGTTTGAGCCCCCCTCTATGCTGACAGCTCGGAGCCTGGAGCCTGCTTCTGATTCTGTGTCTCCCTCTCTCTCTGCCCCTCCCTGTGCTCCTCCCCTCTCAAAAATACATAAACATTAAAAAATTTAAAAAAAAAGACACTGAGGTATCCAATGTCACTGCATGTTCAGGGGGCTCAACACACTGGGTTTCTGCAGCTGAGAGCACAGCTGTGAGGGGATAAGACAGGCTGGGGGGATGCTGCTGGGAATATGGGTTGGGGCCCAGCTTATGAATACGGTTTTGATGGTATAAAGTTAAGTTTCCTCACTGTCATATAGGATCTTTTAAAAGTGTTTATGTATTTATGTATTTATTTAGAGTGCACACATGCATGCACGGGCTGGGGGAGGGCCAGAGAGGAGAGAGAGAATCCCAAGCAGGCTCTGTGCTGTCAGCCCAGCGCCTGACTCAGGGCTTGAACTCACGAACCTCCAGATCATGGTCTGAGCTGAAATCAGGAGTCAGAGGCTTAACTGACTGAGCCACCCAGGCTCCCCCACATAGGATTACTTTTAAGACAGTGTATCATATTATAATCTCTCCTTTATCTTAGATTCAAAGTGACTTCCCAAAGATATTTCAGTTTCCTTTAAGCATCTCTGTTTGACCTCTAGAGCTTTACAAACAGATATATAACAGAATGGTTCTCTCAAAGGGGGGCAAGTAAATTCTTTTGTAGTAGAAAAAAAAAAACTACTTTCCAACCAGTTTTGTAGCTCTTTCAAGGAATTTTTGGATCGGCTTTGATAGAACAGTCCCCCTCAC
Organism: Prionailurus bengalensis; assembly: GCF_016509475.1. Classification (NCBI taxonomy): domain Eukaryota; kingdom Metazoa; phylum Chordata; class Mammalia; order Carnivora; family Felidae; genus Prionailurus; species Prionailurus bengalensis. The sequence continues at coordinate 12,081,851 of NC_057359.1, forward strand.
CTTTCTCCATCACCTCTCACCCAACTAACAAATTACATCCTCACTGGCACAGGCTAGCGTCTGTGTTTCTCTCCCTACATCATGTTGTAGGTGCTACGTACAGACATGAGCAGACTGTAAATTAAATGACATCCCACTCTCAGAGCCGTGAATCATCAAAGCCTCTGATTAGAATCTCAATTTTCCCTCTTGGCTTGTTTGTGACCATGTTCTAAAGAAAAAAACACTAGACTTAATAAATCAACATGAAACAATATCAGCCTAATAAAACAAGTCCCTCCTGGTTTTCATTACTTTTCACAATGACAAAGCAATTCCCCAGCTCTTGGGTGGGAGTGTGATGGTAGGTGCTATGAGGCGATCTGCAGGCATCACAGATTGTTGGATTTCCCTCCCTCTTGGTCCCTGTGCATTTTCTCCAAACCCAAACCCAGCACTGGATGTCACACAGAGCACAATGTTATTATTCGCTGGTAATTTTGTCAGTTGTAAAATGATTAAAATATTTTCATTGTTGAAAGAACTAATGCCAAGGGTTGAAATTTTTTTTAAAAAAACTAAGTCAGGAGAGTAACCACACTAAGAGAAGACTTGCCCATAACCCTAGCATTTACTGGTCTGTTTCTTATGTCAGTTTTACAGAGCGGGAAGCACAAAGTCCATACAATTTTGTATTCTTATCTTTTATTCATTTAAATAATTATTTGTCTATAAGATGGATTATACTGGCATTAAAATGTATATTTTCTGAGAATACTTAATGGCATGAAACAGAAAATGCTTTTAGTATAATGTTAATTAATAAATAAAAGATACAAAACTATATAATATACAACCCTAGTTTTTGTTTGCACACACACACACACACACACACACACACACACACACAGAAACACACACACACACACACACACAGAAAGGAGTATACCAAAATATTAATGGTGGTTATTTCAGATGGTAGAATTACCTTTTAAAATCATTTTCATGAATTTTTCAAAGTTTCTACAATGAACATTTATCATTTGACATTAGAAAAACGTTCTAAATATTACTTTAAGAATTTCCCACATGGGGTGCCTGGGTGGCTCAGTCGGTTGAGCATCCAACTGGTGTTGATTTCAGCTCAGGTCATGATCTCACAGTTCCTGGGGTCGAGCCCTGCATCGGGCAGAGCCCCGCATCATCTGTGCAGAGCCTGCTTGGGATTCTGTCTCTCCCTCTCTCTCTACCCCTCCCCTGCTCATGCTCTCTCTCTCTCTCTCTCAAATAAATATTAAAAAAAAAGAAAAGATTCTCTCTCTCTCTACCTCTCCCTCTGCTCCCACCATCTCTAAAATGAATGAATGAATGAATGAATGAATGAAAATTTCCTATGCTTCTAGCGTCAACAACTATCATTTTCTTAAAAAATTTTTTTTCAACGTTTTATTTATTTTTGGGACAGAGAGAGACAGAGCATGAACGGGGGAGGGGCAGAGAGAGAGGGAGACACAGAATCGGAAACAGGCTCCAGGCTCTGAGCCATCAGCCCAGAGCCTGACGCGGGGCTCGAACTCCCGGACCGCGAGATCGTGACCTGGCTGAAGTCGGACGCTTAACCGACTGCGCCACCCAGGCGCCCCTACAACTATCATTTTTTTTAAAAAACCATTTATTTATTTTGAGAGACAGAGACAGAGCATGAGCAGGTGCGGGGTGAAGAGAGAGAGAGACATACAGAATCTGAAGCAGGCTCCAGGCTCTGAGCACACAGCCTGACGAGGGGCTTGAACCCACAGACTGTGAAACCATGACCTGAGCTGAAGTCGGATGTTTACCCAACTGAGTCACCCAGGGGCCCCTCAATAACTATCATTTTAATACTTGCACAATATGCCGCTGAATGGACCTAACTTTTTTTACTTAATTCTCTTTTGTGAGGAAATGGAGGCCTTTTCTCACTCACTTTTGGCTCTCATAACTCATGCTCTAAACTTCTGCCTGCCTCCACATCTGAACTGCTTAATGTGGAAAACGAGGTCTTGATGACCGGATCTCTGCCCACTGGCCCAGCCTCAGGACAGAGCTCAGAGCACAGGTGTTGCCACTGGCCGTTTCCAGTCGGAAGCCTGTCCTGCTGCTGCCTGATGGTCAAGGAATGACACAAGATGGGACAATGGGTACAGAACTCCTGGCACATTGGACACGGGAGAAGGGTGCTGCTGTTATTATCTCTCCCTGACCCCCACCCCTTCTCCAGCCACCTGTAGCTCCAGCTAGAATGAATCCTTCCAAGTTGCCTGAATACCACCCCCCCCCGCCCCCGCCCCCGCCCCGGGATCCACTGCCTTTCTGTGTATTGCTCATTCTAGAAAGACCCTTCACTGCGTCTTCACTGGGGCCAACTTCTGCCCACCCGGGTCAAGTGTCTATGCTCCTGGGATCCCTCTGGGACCCCTTGTTTGGGTTAGTTGCCCCTCTTTTGGGAAGGAGGCCCAGAGCCCCTAGTAAGTACCTCATTCTGAGCATTCGCCACATTATATTTGCCGGTTTATTTCTCTCTTTCTGAAACGCCCGCCGGGTCAGAGCTGTTATTTCCGTCCTAAGCATTCAGTGCAGGGTTTGACACACAGTAAACACTCAAGGTAGGGGTTGCCTGAATGTTTTTTTGCCATGTCATTTGTCTTCAGAAATGTGATGTTAGCGGTTACGTAGTATCTTATTGTGTTATAGGCTCTATAATCTATGTATTCTCCATTGCAGTCCCCTTTTGGTTGGGGAGTGGGGGAGGTGTTATAAATAATTAACAGGGAACATCCTAGTACATCAATCTTATTTTTAAAAAAAGAATAAAGTTTAAGGTGTAGAATTGTTGACTTGGAACATCTGAAGACTTTGTCAAAGTGGAGGCCTTCACATCTTTACAGCCCACGCTCGGTCCTACATGCTGATGGCTGCTGTCTATGAGCATCAACTCAATTGCTCAGATTAACTTTTGCCCTATAACATGCGTCCTTGCTGAAGAACCTCAGCATTCCTGATGATTCCCACGATGCTGAGCTGGGGCTCTGATGACACACACATTACACCTGGTGCGGCCACCTTGGCCATGAGGTCGGTGGAAAGGGAAGAAATCCTAGGTGTTCTTTAGCGTTTGGCCCATAGACACCAGTCAGCTGACTATGAATCTGGAGTGCCTGCAACTCAGCGCAACAACTCGGAAACGACGCTGCATTGCGTTTGAGTTCAGTGAGATTTCCTCTCCCCTGACCCCAGTTATGATGCTTTCCTTAGAACTTTATTAGGTATTGTGAAGTTGGTGACATTCAAACTTTTTTCCTACAAAAAAATAGCAATTTTTATATATGTGTATATACATAGATACATATTTATGGATCTCCACATAAATGTATTATTGATAAAACAAAAATCTTCCCCCACCAAATATCTTTTTTTAAATTTATTTATTTTGAGAGAGAGAGCACATGCTTGTGAATGGGGGAGGGGAAGAGAGAGACAGGGGGAGAGAGAGAGAGAATCTCAAGCAGGCTTTGCACTCTCAGAAGCCAGACGCAGGACTGGAAACTGCGAACCATGAGATCATGATCTGAGCTGAAACCAAAAGTGAGACGCTTAACCGACTGAGCCACCCAGGCGCCCCACAAATATCTTAAAAATAGTACTTTTACATGCAGGTAGAGAACTTCAAAGTGTGGGTCATTCTCTGGACCTGGTTAATGGTCATCTGGGGCCATAGCTACTTATTGAATGGGCACAGAAATCTGTATTTTAAAAGCTCCCAGAAAAATTCCCTCCAGCCAGCTTTACTGAGGTATAATTGACATAGAACTTTAAGATTAAGGTGTACAATGGGATGAATTGATACATGACCATATTGGGAAATGTTTACTACTATAAGGTTAGTTAGCACATCCATCACCTCATATAGTTATAGTTTTTTGTTGTTATTATGGGAAGAACATCAGAACTCTATTCTCATAGGAACTTTCAAGTATACAACACAGCATTGTTAACTCCAGTCCCCATGCTACACATTGGATCCCTGGAACTTACTCATAACTGAAGTTTGTACCCTTTGATCAGTATCTCCCCATTTGCCCCACTCCTCAGCCCCTGGAAACCACCATTCTACTCTCTGTCTATATCGGTTCAGCTTTTTTTATGATCTCACAAAGAAGTGATATTACACAGTATTTGTCTTTCTTTGTCTGACTTAGTTCACCTTAGCATAATGTCTTCAAGGTCCATCCATGTTGTCACCTATGGTAGGATTTCCTTTTGTTTTATTGCTGAATAATATTCCTGTGTGTGTGTGTGTGTAAATTATACATATATATATCATATATATACATATAGTTTTTTGATCCATTCACCCATCAATGAACACTTAGGTTGTTTCCATGTCTTGCTTATTGTGAATAATTCTGGAATGAACATGGGGATGCAGTTATCTCTCCAAGATAGTGATGTCATTTCCTTCAGATATATACCCAGAAGTGACACTGCTGGATAATACAGTAGTCCTACTTTTAATTTTTTGAGGAACATCCATATTGTTTTCCATAGTGGCTTTACCAATTTACATTCCCACCAACAGTGCACAAAGGCGCCTTTTTATCCACATCCTTGCCAACACTTGTCTCTTCTTTCTCTTGCCATTCTAACAAGTGTGGGTGAAATCTCATTGGGATTTGGATTTGCATTTCCCTGATGACCAGTGGTGTTGAGCACCTTTTCATGTACCTGTTGGCCAATCTGTATGTCTTCTTTGAAAAATGTCTATTCAAGGCCTTGGCCCATTTTTTAATTGTATTGTTTGTTTTCTGCTACTGAGTTATAGAAAAGTTCTGAGCTTGCTAATGTTTGTAAACCATTGCAAACCTGCAATATAGTGATTGCCTTTCCAACCTAAAATTTTTCCTTTCTTTCAATTTTGGTCAAGAGAATAGACCCAGATTAAGAAACAGAAACTTTTGAAGCCTCTAGGTCTATAGATAGCCTGCCACAAAGCAAATGAATCTACTGATGTCTTACTGAAAGTCTGGTAAAAGATCCTATGACGTCCCAGGGAACTAGTTTAAACGGTATAAAAAGGGTCATGATAATTCTTTCTATTTGATGTGCTCATTTTACTCCTGTTTTAGGTAAAGGTGAAAAGTATTTGTAAGAGCTTCACAAACAATTTTGAGTGAAAAATAAACCCAGTCAAACCATTATTAGCAGGTTGTGGCACATGGACAAGACAACAGCTATGGAGGTAGCATGGCTGGGAAGCCCTGGGCCGGACCAACTCCAAATTAAAACACCCAAATGGTTTTCCAGTGAGGGTAGCACACCCCACACCCAACGTGAGGACTTTCCCTCAAGACCAGCACCGAACGAAAGACCAAGAGAACAGGCTTTGGAAAGGAGATTGTGGGGTTTACAATTCAGGACCAGAGGAACAAGGCGACTAAGGAGTCATGCTCGGCTTGTGAGGGAAGAAACCACATGAGGAAAACGTCGCTCAAACAAAATTCAAGAAACAATTATTATTATGAAAACCTAGTATCACTCAACATAATTGGAACTGACCATGAAAATACATGACTAGCAAATAAAGAATGTTCATTCTTTAGCCACTGAAAATTATCTGGCTAACCACACCTGAGGAAACTTTCACTTAAGCTCTTCCCATTTCAGATGAGAAAAGTAAGGTCCAGAGGAGTTAAGTGAGCTGCCCCAGGTCACACAGCTGGAATCCACATCTCTGGACCTGTCCCACATGACGCCCCCAAGATGGCAGCGACCTAGGCGATCACCAAGAACTGGCCCAGCATGAGAAATCTTTTTGTCTCAAGTGACTCTGCAAGCGCTCTCTTCTGTACCTCTTAGCTGCTCTGAAAACTAAAGTGCCTCAGATTCGCTGTGCTGAAGGTAACTGTTAGAGGAGTCTGGAGGCACATTAGGAAACATTGATTGCACTTTCTCCCTCTAGAGTGAGAAATTAAATCACCCAAGCAAAATTAGAGCATCGCAGCTGCAGTGCCAGGGGAGCCCCTGGCAAGGCCCAACACAGCACGAGAAGCAAGAAGCTAGCCTTGCACGCTGGAGCACGGAATCCAACCGCTACAGCCTTTCCTAGGTCCTCCCAGAAGCCACAGCGTCAAGCCTGAGCGCACGTGGCCGTAGGTGGTTTTCTTTGTGAGCGTGTGCTTGCTGACCAGGTACGGGAGCCCAAAGCATCAAGGGTCAAGATTTTAATCATCTTTTGAAGCTTGGTTCACAGGGCATCCCCTGCCTGAGGTTCTCTGAGTCTTAATCACTTTTATTGATTTCCCCTTTCTTTAAATTTCATCCAGAATTTCTGGATAGAAGGGGCCATGAGGTGGTGATCCGGTTTGAGAGCAAGCACATTGATTTTACTTAGTTTATATGCTATAAACAGAAAAAACTGTGAAGTTTCTAAAAATGAAATAATTTTTTGTCATTCACACTTTACAGAGACTGAGAAATCAAGTGTCTCTAACCGACAATATTATTATGTGGACGGGAGGCCAAGGAAGATATGGTGGATTTCACAGAAGCAGGGAGACCTCTCTCCCGGCCACGACTGGAACCTCCTCTGTTCCTTCCCTGCCCAGGCGTTCAAAGTCCAGCTTAGCAATGCAGTCTGTCTAGTATCAGAGGCTATCTGTGTGTGAACACGTGCAATTTTATCAGAACGTCACAACATTTATACTGCTCCATGAGGACAGAGACTCTGTCTTTGTGCACTCAGCATCTAGGACCATGTTACCACATTGGGCACTGTTTGTTGAATAGATGGATGGATGGAAGGAAGGAGGAGGGATGGACGAAATGATGCATCACTGAATCGATGAGAACACTTGGGCTGTCAAAAACTGCTTTATAGAGAGCCATTCTTTCAATGGACAAAAGAGGATTAGGGAACAGAGTTCCAGAAATAACTGAGTTCTACTTCTTACAGAAATTTCAATGAGATTTTTATAGATAAGAAGGTACAACTAAAAAAGAAAAAAAAAACAAGCATCGCTAAGAAACTTCAGTGTTTGTTAACATGTAGCTTGATATTAAGGGTTTCTTCCACCTTCCATGCATCACACAGGGACCAGAGTCAGCAGAACATAACCTACAGTGTGGTGCTAACATACAAAGAAAGCCGCACGAAGAGTGCCACTGGGCTGCACTTGGAGCAGTATTTTTTCCAGGGATGGTACTAATTCCTAAGAAAGTCCAATCGTCACTGACAGAGGACTCGGGATGGACACTGTGTGCCCCAGATTATGAACTCTTATGTATCCGGTTTGCTTTATGGTGACTCTAACTGTAGGGGAATATCTGCATTTTTGTTTCATTTCCACTTTGCTACTATGATTCCTCAATTAGAGTATAAACAGGGGCTATATTTTATATTCATCTACCAAATCCTTTTGATCCTCATGATAAAGTGATGCTGGGATTAGCTTTCTGTGCTGCAATTTTAAGGTTTTGAGAAGTCAATTTGGCCAAGGTTATGCAGCTAGCAAGGAAAGACAGTGAGGGGCCAACCTACGCAGGCAGTCTGACTTTGAAACCAACGTTCTCAAGTGTCTCATCAAACCTATCACAGTGCTCACAGAAAAGTTATGGATCTCGATTAATGCGTGTTACCTGATTCCCATAAACACATCATCACCACAGTAAGATGGAAAGGGAGAGGTAAATGAGTGCATGCGGAAGGAGGAAGAAGAGGAAACAGAGGAAAGCCAATTGGGTAGTGGATCTAATTTGATTCTTGCTGGTCCTATCCCATTTCTCAAAAGCCAATTAGCTGCAGAGCAGTTCTTATAGTGGTGCATACCCGACTGTATCAGCCAGCCTCTGACCCAGAGCTGTGACTATCTGCAACCCCATATGGACGTTTCCTCCACTTCCTTAAAAAACCTAACCACATTGGCCTGTGGGTGCCATTCTCAAAACGCAAGCCCTAATTTAACAAAGGACCTTTACCGGGCAGTGAACACAGCTAAGCACAAGTGAGGAGATGGAGAGCCAGGGTCTCTGTCGTTAAGGAAATATTTTTAAATACCTGGATGGCACATGCATGTGGTCCAAACCCCACCGATTGACTAAGGCCGCCATGAACCCTATACTGAGGATTCTGAGCCTGAATCCAGGCCGGATGGGTAAATGGTGCTGTCAGTGATGTCTGCCAAGGGCATATACTGGGGAAGTTTCTAGCACAATGCCTAGTGCTGAGTGTATACTCAACAAATATTTCTTCCTTTGCTTTGACTTAAGCCCTGGAAACCTTCATCTTGATCACAGTACCAGAGAACAAACTTTTCCTCACCCAGCCTGACCTCAGGACAGAGAATACGTATTGAGACAGGGAGACAGACTTTGCACGAAGGGTAAAGGAGACCCAACTCAACCCTACTGGTCTGCGTTAACAAATCCTATGGGTAGTGATTAGTATCCTATTATTCTAGCAAAGCCCTGGGTTCCTCTTCACAGTGGGATGACATTATCTAATGGGATAGGACTCTTAGTGAAGTTTAACTATGGCTCAGTTATTTTTTGCCCTAGGAAACTTGCTGACAGGCCTCTTTTGAAAAACCAAGAGTGTGAAAAGCTTTTCACTACACCAAACATTGTTCTATGTGACCATACTGGTGGAGACCACAGTCCTGTGGACTATACAAAGTACGTGCAGGTCCCCACTACATAAATTTCACGGATCCTTCTCTGTGTCACCTTGGCAGCCTTAAGGGTTTGTACTCAAACAGTTCAATAAAATGAGGACCCATTAGGAGCTGAAGAGTTGTCCCTAAATTGAACAGCTGAATTGCTTTCCCAGATTCCTGATGGATATTCTGACCCGGATCCATCCTTGACATGCCGCTCGGAGCCTCTGATAGCTTATATAATTGATAGTCACTCATTTCCTGAGCGGCAGGTGACAGAGATCAAAGACGGCCCCAATCAGTGACGCCACTGACATGCCCTGCAAATGGCGTCATTTCCAGGCACCCTTTTTTGCCATTGTAATTTCCTGGTACATCTGACCTGAATCGAATTCAGGCTCACAATAGGCCACAGAAGTGGTATCAGTCAAAGGAAAAGTGTCAAAATGCGTTTCTCCCTCACCCTGCCCTGCAATTTCCTCACCTCAGGATTATACGTTAGCATGGCCACAGTTATTATTTCTGTTGCAAGTAAAAATAAAATCAGCCGGCAAGATTCACTGAGAAAACATCTCTGACATTTACCTTAGTGCGTCCAGAAGCTTAGCTCACCACGCTTCTCTCAGGGCAAGGGGGAAAAAAAAGGACAGTCCTGACTTCTTCAGAGAGGTTACATGATGCAAGGGGACATATTATTTTGTTAGACAAATATACTGTCTTCAGGGGTTGGTGGGGGAGGGGGGCGTGACTTCATGGAAATCTCACACTTCAGGGACTCTCATATTTTGCCTTTTGAAATCTGGCTTCAGGACAGGAAGGTAGAGACATGGGTAGCCTAGAACAGTTCCTACCATCCAGCAGGCACCTGATAAATATTTAATGAATGAAGGAAGACTTTTAAAAAAATGTTTGTTTATTTATTTTTGGGAGAGACAGTGTGAGCAGTGGGGGGTGGGGTGTGGGCAGAGAGAGAGGGACAGCACAGAATCTGAAGCAGGCTCCAGGCTCTGAGCTGTCAGCACAGAGCTCGACGCGGGGCTTGAACTCACGAACTACAAGATCATAACTTGAGCTGAAGTTGGACGCTTAACTGACTGAGCCGCCCAGAAGCGCCAAGACTTCTTTTATTTTTTAAATTAATTTATTTAAATTCAAGTTAGTTAACATATAGTCTAGTACTGGTTTCAGGAGTAGAACCCAGTGATTCGTCACTTACATACAGCACCCAGTATTCATCCGAACACATGCCCTCCTTAATGCCCATCCCCCATCTAGCCATGCCCCCATCCACCTCCCCTCCAGCAGCCCTCAGTTTGTTCTCTGTACTTAAGAGTCTCTTAGGGTTTGCCTCCCACTTCTTACTTCCCAGCTGTGTGAGCAGGTCCAGTCACCTCACCCACGAGCCCCAGTTCCCTTGAGGGTAATCTGAGGGTAAGCCACCCATAGTGGCTTTCTCTCTCAGAAACGTCATGAGGGCCTTGTTGTAAAGTTGGAGGCGATCTGTGAACTGGGGACTGTAGCCCAGTGTGGACTAGGTGGCTGATAACAGGGGTCCCGGCTTGAGGGCCAGTGCATTCAGTGTCTTCACGGGAATACAACAGCTTTTCACAAGCAGATAAAGTGTGCTGTCACTCTAGGTGACCCTTAGAAAAGGCCTGAGGCCCTCTCTTTCATGATGCTCAAGTTATTTACACAAGAGGAAGGAGAAGCTACATTTTTAGCCACAGATACACCCCTTCTAAGTGCCCATGGGCATCTAACATAGCACCCAACAGATGAAGGAGAGCACAATTTGTCTTCTGATTTAAAGGATCAGATACAAAGTAAGATAAGCAAGCCGCCCCTTTAGCTACTGCAGAGGTCCAAACAAAAAGGTGATGTCTTTTTATGGCTGCTGTTGCTGCTGTTAGTGGTGGTGAGAACATTTAACATGACATTTACCTTCTTAATAATGTTTAAGGGCACAACATAGAAGTGAAAACATGAACTTTCCAACCTGCTTCCAGGCCGTTCACAGAGCCCTCCCACTGTGGGGACCCGTTACTCTCCATGCCTGATAATCAGGCACTCGGACAGTGATGTGTCAGCCCATCGAAATGAACTGCAGACTCTGAGATAAAGGGATGGTAAAGTGGGTGCTTCTCTAGATTTTCGGCAAGCTGCCTGTTACTCTCCCCTCTGGCTTATCCCACTTCCCATCCCATCTCCCTAGGCTCCTCTACCAGCTTCCTGGCTGGTAAATGGGGAAATGCTACTGAGGTGCCCTCCTCTGTCCTTTGGAACCCTCTGCTTTTCTCCCATAGTGGCTTTTTCTTCCTATTCAGGCCGTTCTCATTTGGGGTCTCACTTCAGCAGCCTCTTGTTCTAACTGGGGACTTAGATTCCAGTCTCGAAATTTCCTGCTTTTGTTTGCACTCCTGGTCCCCCCCCAGCTACGGCGGTGAGTTGAGATTCATGCAAGCGGGAATCTGTCACGTTCACTTAGACCAGATCCTATGCACACTCATGATATATACACGCCGAATGAATGAAGGAATGAATGAAGCAAGTGAAATGAAGACACATACAACCGGGCTGCACAGAAATCCTAAGTGTTAATGGTTTTGACAACTGGGATTTATTTTAAATGTATTACTGCACTACAAAAATTACCCTTCATCAATCAGACACTGTTCTTAAGAATTCTATCTTAAGCTCCTGTATCTCAAGTAATTATACTAAAATGGTGTTATTAGAGTTAGCTCAAGAAAATTATCCAGCAAATGAATGAGATTTGAAAGAAAAAAACCATCTTAAAAGAGATTTCTAATTATATAGTTTTAAAAAATTACCAGGGTTTCCATCCCGACTATGCCCTGCATTTCATAAAAAGCTTTCGAAGGCTGCACACCCTCCTCTCACCCAGGGAATGCTGCAATGTGTGATACTGCACAGTCATTAAAAGCACTGGTTCTGTAGAGTGCACGCGCCAGCTGGGGGACCCGAGGCAAGTACTTGCCTCTCCAGGCTTCCGTGTCTTCATTTCCCAAAGGTGGATAATAGTTTGCTATTTAACATTTGCTATTTAAGTAAACTTCATTCAATGTCACCGGCCCTTCTCTCCCAACTTCTTCTGGTGAAAGAAAATAGTGGCCAACCCCAGATTAAAATGTAGATGTGGAGAACCATACATAGCCATGCTTGTCATCTTGCCACAATATCGTGAGCTCCTAGAAGGCGGTGGTGGATGAAAATGGCTCATGTTGGTTGAGTGCTTACCATGTGGCAGATACTGCTTTTATGTCTTAAGTACCTTACATGTATTAACTCATGTGATCCTCACAAGAAGCCTAGGAGGCAGTCAACATGTCTTATTTACCCTCCATTCACTTAATAAATGACTTGAGTGATATTTACCAATGTGCCTGCCCTTCAGGTACATTACAGACTCTACAGTCTCATGGTTAAGAATGCTCCCAGCTCCTCTACTGATCAGCAGTATGATTTCAGGGTAGTTACTTAACCTTTTGTACCCCCAACTTCTCCATATGTAAGATGGGAGTAGAATAATGATGAACGTGATCATGACCATCACAACACATGCAACTATGGGGCCCTTCATTTATTTATTTTGGGGTGGGCAGAGAGAGGGAGACAGAGGGCCCAGGGTGGGCTCTGTGCTGTGAGCTCAGAGCCTGACGTGGGGCTCAAACTCACGACCATGAGATGATGACCTGAGCTGAAACCAAGAGTTGGCCACTTAACCAACTGAGCCACCCAGGCACCCCACCATAGGTCCATTTTAAAGAGGAAATAATATCTTTTCTATGAAGTAAAATCCATTTCGTTGGTTATAAATACAAACAAGCAAAGCTCATTTTTTTTGGTCTCTTGTAGGAAAGCAAGAACAAAGGATCAAAGTTTCAACTGACATAAAAAGTTGAATTACTCTTGGAGTAGCCAGGAAAACAAAGGAATGGTCACTTATTGTCCAAGACATTAGTCATTGTTTGCCTTTGATATCCAGAGGAATCTTTTTTTTTCTTTTTAAATGTTTATTCATTTTTTGAGAGACAATATGAGGCAGGGAGGGGCAGATAGAGAGGGAGACAGGGGATCTGAAGCATACTCTGTGCTGACAGGAGACAGCCCGATGTGGGGCTCAACCTCACAAACAGCAAGATCATGACCTGAGCCCAAGTTGGGTGTTCAACAGACTAAACCACCCAGGTGCCCCTGAGAAGAATCGTTTGATATCTAGTCAAAATCTGTGGATTATCTTATTTGGGTATAGCATGTCTATAAACAGAATTGAGCTTTCCCAGCCTATTAGAACGGAATGTTCTCTTGTTTATTTATTCACATTTATTCACTCAACAAACATGTGGAGCATCTACTCTGTCACTAACACTGATCTAAACGCTGGGGATCCAGTAGTGGAGAAAACGAAGTCTCTGCCCTTGGGCACTTTTTTTATGGTGTCAGCAAACAGATAAGTACATAAGAACCTGTGAGATAGTAATAACACCATGTCTAAGCAGTAAGTTGGCATTTGCAAAATTACCTGCTCCTTAAAATACTAAAGGCAGAAGGGAAAGATATAAAGACTAAAATAGTTGCTGAACCATAATCATCTGGTAGGTCAGCTAACTCAGCTACGTGACCGTAAACCTCTGTGAGGATCCTCTGAATGAAAATAAAGGGGGTGAAGAGAAGAGCCTGGGAAGCAAGGGAAGGGGTGTATGCCCTTCCCCCATTCCTGCCAGGGCAGGGGGGTGCCCTAGGCTGAAGCACCCTGTAGAGAAGAGAACTTCAAAGAGAGATCCAGCCTTGGCTTTGGTTCCCAGGCTGATGCCACTTCCACGGGCCCTGGTGATGTCATCTGACCCCTGCTGCAGGCTCAGCCCAGCCAGGTCCCCATAACTCAGTTCTGACCCGCTGATGATATGATTTCTGGAGCACTGGTCTGACATTCAGGGCTCAGTATCCAGATCCCCTGGACTATTTCTGACCTGTACTCAATGCTTGGAAAAGTGGGCTTCCTCCCTACTCATGAGACTTGGTTCTTAACCAATGGTCCACTTCTGGTGACAGTATTCTCAGTTTAATCTCTGTACTGAGGCTCATTCTGGTCACCTGCTGAGCACTTCAATACTCCTTGGACTGGGGACTGCATGCCTTTCTCCCACTCATCTCATATAGTCCTATATAGCCCTGCAGTTGGCCATGCTACCTGCAGGCAACTTTTCCCAGCATTTTCAAGTTGGGCCTGTTTCTGGATTGCCCACCCACGTATATGCCTGTTTTGTTGCTTCATGATGGAGCCCTACCACAACGGCTGATTGTCTGGCTCATGAATTTTGTTCTGTTGCCATGGGGTTCTTGAACCCTCACTGTGGCTGCTCAATAGAATTTCTGCTGGGGCAAACAATTGGGGCCAACACTCAACACCCTATCCACATACCATAACCACTAAAAAGAGAGATGAGCATACTTCTAGGGCTTGGTCATTATAGTAGTTAACATCAAGCACTGAGTTGTTGTCTCCAGATACTCACCTAGAGTCTTCTTACCCCTTCCTCCATAGAATCATGCCAGAATCAGATTTCTCTGTATTATGGTCTGAATGTTTGCATATCTCTATTATCAGAGTTTCTACTTATATTCAGATATTTATCTGATTATTAAATATCTATCTCCTCTATTTGACTATCAATGCCATGAGGACAGGGATTGTGTCTGCTTTGCTCACACGGTATCTTCTGAACCACAGGGAGGGCCGGCACATCAACAGAAGGTGGCCTCTGGTTGACTAACACAAGGGTCTTCCTTGATTCAGCCCATACCTGCACTAATATCATGGTAAACTGGCTTCTGGGAAGACATCAACCTTTTTGCTGAACATTCTTCTCTACCTTCTTTATCTAGCCACAACCTGATGATCTCATGAGGGCACTGCTTCCCCTTTAAAGTTCTCAAATGGTGACTGGTCTTCTTTACTGCAACATTGTTTTTCTGGACCAGGAGGAGCCATTGGTGTCTTCCTTACTTTTTTTTAACACTTATTTATTATTGAGAGACAGAGCATGAGCATGGGAGGGTAAGAGAGAGGGGGAGACATGGAATCTGAAGCAGACTCCAGGCTTTGAGCTGACAGCAGAGAGCCCGACACGGGGCTCAAACTCACAAACTGCAAGATCATGACCTGAGCCGAAGTTGGATGCTCAACTGACTGAGCCACCCAGGCACCCTGTTTTTTTTTAAAGTTTGCTTATTTGCTTTGAGAGATAGAAAGAATGAGGGGGGGTGGGGCAGAGAGAAAGAGAGAAAGAATCCCAACCAGCCTCCTTGCTGTCAGCACAGAGTCCAACATGGGGCTCGAACTCACAAACCGTGAGATCATAACCTGAGCTGAAACCAAGAGTCGGATGCTTAACTAACTGAGCCATCCAGGCATCCCAGTGTCTTCCTTACTTGATGTTCCTACCACCATTCTCTCCTTGTTCCCTAAAACCCCCTCAGCTTTGAAGTTCACCTGATCACACTATAAATCACCCACTATTGTCTCCATCGTTCAACAATCTCTGAGTCCTTTAGTTTCATTCCTTGGGTTCTGGGTCCTTCCCTGGCATCATAATCTTGGATGATTTCAACGTACACAATTATATCCTAATAACAGCATGACTACAAGTTCCTCCCCTCCAACAGTCTTTTTCTTACCTTATTTCAGCTACTCAGTCTCACTTTCAAACTTATCACGAGCTCTAACTGCATTCTCTGTGAATTCAACAGAGATGGGATAATATAAGGGAAGTCCTGGATATTCATTACAACTCACATCTAAAAATACTTATTTCTTAACTGGAATGAAGCCACTTAGGTTTCTCCTTAACCAACAAAAAATGTAGGCTGAAGTAGGACAAATCAAAGAATCAAGAGTTTCCATGTACTTTCACAAATAGCTGTGGCTGTACAATATGCTTCTGGTGTAGTCCATTGCTGCGAGAGACAATTAAAGAAGAAAAATCTTTCTTAAAATGTGGTCCACTGATCCTCAGATTAACTGACTTGGGGAATATTGAGAATTGCACAGTGTTGGTCAATAAATCTTACCAGGCGTTGTAGGGGATATTTGGTATTTTTGCCATTGGCATCCATTTATCCTATATCCCATAAGAAGTCTTTTGGTATCTATCTCACACCCAATCTTGATTCACTATGGTTCAACTGCCCCTCTGCCCATGGCCCAAATCCAGGGATGGAGAACACACATTGCTCTCAGGTCCCATTCCCTTGGTCACAGCAACTGGTTATGTGATGGGAAGGTTAGCCAATGGGACTTCTGAGTCAATGAGACTTCTGGAGCTTCCAGGAAAGACTCTCACTATATACCACTGTTAAGTAGCAAGATGTGGAGCTTGTGCATTTATCTTGCTTCAGTCAAAGAGAGCCTATCTGAACATGTGGCCAAACTGAAAGGGAATCCAGAGATGGAAATGGAAAAAAGGACCATGGTGTCGTTGAGTATCTAGATACAACCGCACACTCGGATTCTCAGTTATGTGAGCTGTGGCAGTTAATGACATGTCCCCACATTGCTTCCTTTCCCTGGGCACATAAGAAAACTACACTTCTCAGCCTCCCCTTGCAGGTAGGTTGGTCTATTAGCCTAAACTCTGGCTAAAGGAATATGCACAGGAGTGATGTAAGCCACTTTCAAGCCCTTACCGAAAAACAGCCTATAAGATACTCCGGTAATTTTTTCCCTTCTGTAGCACCTATGAAATATTCCAGAAGGTACAAAACAGAGTAAGTGTGATACAAGAAACTGAGTGAAGAGTGAGGTGGGAGACAGTGTCAGAGAAGACTTCTTTGTGGGACTGACATTTGAGTAGAGACCTACTTGCATAAGCAAAGAAGCAATAAAGCTTTTAAGGAGAGGAGAGGAAGAAAGAACATCCCTAATAGATGAAATAGTTAGTGCACAAGCTCTGATGCCAAAAGAGGGTGTCGCATATTGGAGGAATAGAAAGGTCACAGTAAAAGGATGAAAGGGTCCAGCAGTCTAAGTGTGATAGGGAAGGGTCCATAGTTGAGGCAAGAGATGATGATGCCTTGGACCAGAGTGGTAGCAATGAAGATGGAAAGGAATTGGACAAACTCTTTGTATTTTTTTAGAAGTAGTACAGACAAAAGTTTCTAGGTGGTTGGAAATTAAGGAAGAAAAACAGGGAGGAAATCGATGTCTCCTAAGTCTTTGGTTTGAGTAACTGGTTAAATGGTGATGCCATTTAATCGGATGATGAGACAAGAAAAGTAACCATTTTTGGACATGTGAAGTTTGACATTCCTGTTAAAGATCTGTGCACAGATGTCAATGCAGACATAAGATCTTAGATGTCAGAACTTAGCTCCTCTACACCACGATGATGATGATGGCAGCTAATATTTACTAGCATGTATTATCTCTTGGGCCTCACAAGACATACTTCACATTGATAATCTCATGCAATCTCACCACATCCCTCCCTGTAAGCAAGCACCCCCATTTTACAGAGGAGGAAATGGAAAGTCAGATTTGGTAAGGCAACTTGCCAACAATGACATAACTATTAAACAAATAGTTCTGGTAGTAGAATTCTACCCTACATGGCATGAGACCTTGTCACAAAGTGTTGCTGTATCTCCTGAACTAAAATATATGGTGCTGGAGAGAACTGTATCTTTTTGTTGTTTACATCCTCAAAGCACTCAGCAAAATGCTTTGTACCTAGAAGATTCTCAGTCCACACGTGTTGCTTGATTTCATTGCTCATGGGATAAGACGAAATGGTGTGAGGTGAGACCCAAACAGAAAAGGCTTTCTTTTGCTCTTCTCTTTCACCTCTGAATTTCCTTAGTTCCATGTAACAAGGACCTGCTAACCCCCTGGCTCACCTTCTTCTTTCACCAGCATTTAGAACATTCTTCAGAAGGGTACGTACAGTATGTCATGACAAGAGTGGGAGCACAGGGTCACCAGAAACAAGGGGTGGGTGGGCTCAGCACACAGCTTTCCTTCAGTAGCTCATTCAGCCCATGCTTTCCAGTCAGGCCTTCCAGATTACTAGGATACCCGTTAGTCCATTAAATAGTAAACTCATTCTGTGGCCTCAAGTAACTTCCAAAAAACAAGCTGACATTAGGAGTAGAAAGATCTGAGATCCTGATGGAATCAGATTCAAGCAGTTCAAACTGGGGTTGGCTTTTCTATTTCTCTCTGGCCAAACATTTTAGGTCAATCTTCCACTAGATGAAATAGGAAAAGAATAACTCAAAACACCCACCACACCCTCCACCTGCAATTTGAAGAGACACGAGATTACTAGATTCAAGGAGACCACACTGCTTCTCAGAAGAGGGTCGAGAGAAAGCGGTTTGGCGGGAAGCACAGTGGCGAGGTTCACGTTGCTCTCTCTTCTGGACGAGCCTCTCAACTTTCTTTCTGGGAGTCACCCTTGTGGGTCCTTCAAGCCTCCACTCAAAGGGCACCTCTTCTAGCACTCTTGGGATGGTCCTGTGCTCTTGTTCTTTGTTTTTATGCCAGTGCTCATTTCTGCCTTAATTTTTTTTTTTTAAATGATGAGATGTGCAATCAATTTCTCTTTCCCTCCCAGACTATGAATTCCACGTCTTGCCTATCTTAGAAACCCTGGGGTTTAGCCCAGTTCAGTGATACACGGTGGGGTTCAATAAAGAGCTGCTGAGCTGAATGGCAGACCGAGTAGTGTTAGCTTGCCAGGGGAACAGAACCCTGTGACACAGGAGACGTTGGTGCCCGCCGTGGCTTCTGGCTGACTCGCTGTGAGCTGCAGAGTAAGCGTCTCACCCTCTCTGTGTCTGTTTGCTCGTCATCCAGAATAATGGGGCTGGTCCAGCTCAGGCCTCAAGGCTCTGGCACTGAGCGATCTGAGCACACAGATGGGAAAGCAACTGAGGATAATGCATTCACGCAGGCTGGCTCTACGAGGCCTTCATCATTAATCACAATTCTCCAGTCTGACAAAATCCCTCCCCAAACGATCTCAAAAGGATGCTACACACAATGAAGGAGAAATAATCACCCTCAATTTCCAGACAGAGAATCGTGTTCAAATGTCTATTAATTGTGTCAGTCTTTTTCCAGCCAAGTGCATGTGCTCTGCTTCCCCTGGCTTCTCCCGACCTTATCCCCAGGCCCCTGCCTCACCCCTCCAAGGTGGAGGTGGGCAGGGGACACACCTGGGTACCTGAAGAAAGCAGGGTCCTGCTCTCTGACATGCACTACAGACAACTCAACAGCAGAGAGACCATTCTGTGTATTTCAATCTCCACATCTGGTTCCAGACTCAACGTTAAGACCGAAGTCCTAAGAAAGCACTGGGAACTTTCAGCAGAAAGTTTTTTCGCCAAGAGCAAATCTGAACAGACCCATGAGGAAAATCTTCTCCCCTCATTGCCATGACTCTGAGAGGCCCTGGGGGTCTGTCCCAGACTATGAGAGGAGATAAACAATTGCATGAGAGGCTAAGGCAGGGCTCTAGAAGGACAAACACGCTGCCTCGTAGGCCCCATTTTTCTAAATGCTTTCAAAATAGAGCTTCTGATCTTAAGTCCTGATGCTTTCCAGTTAACTGCATTTCTCCCCTACCTGTACATGCTTTTCTTCTTTCCTTCTATGTAGTTCTATGTCTTTTTTTGTGTTATTCTCCTATGGATTCCTGAATCCACAGTTAATATAAAAATCTTCCAGTGGAATAACATTTTCTGCTTTCAGAAATAGATGTCTCACAAATACTCTTTTTTTTTTTTAATTTTTAAAGTTTATTTATTTATTTTGAGAGAGAGAGAGAGAGAGAAAGCAAGGTAGGGAGAGAGAGACAGAGACAGAGAGAGAGAGAGAGAGAGAGAGAGAGAGAGAGAATCCCAAGAAGACTCCTCACTGTCAGTGCAGGGCCCAATGCAGGGCCCAATGCAGGGCTTGAACTCACAAACTCTGAGATCATGACCTGAGCCAAAGCCAAGAGTCTGATGCTCAACCAACAAAGCCACCCATGGGTCCACTTCACAAATATTCTTAAATAACTTCATGTATAAGATGTCTAATCTCTTCAATTAAGTGCACCCTTCAAAACAGAGGACCACATCTGCTACTTCTTTTGAGTGCCCAACACGCAAGCCAACAACTAGATGTGGCTGTGTCAACAAGCCAGGTCCTCAACCCATGCTTATGTTTCCTAACTGATTTTGATGGGATAGGTGATTATTAATAATAGTGACCAGTCCTCACCTGACCTGATCAGTGCAGAAATCAATTTTACAAAATGCATTATGACTGGGTTTTATTTTCTCTCTCTCTCTTTCTTTCTTTCTTTGATACATTCATCATTTTCAACAATTAGCAATTTACCTATATTGCCTCTATTAGAATGTTGAACAGGAAACTAGAGTCTCTCCGCATCCTACAGTCACAGTATTTTATGAGGTCTTCCTTCATTCTCATGGACCCTCAAAGCTTATGATTTCTGTGCCAAAGAAAGTGGTTTCTTATATAAGCTTTTCTTCATACTGTTAAGACTAAAATAGTTGAACCTGAAAACCAAACTGTAAATATGAGTGCACTCCATTACTGGAGCCTGAGGCCTTTTATATACATACAAATGGTATGTCAGTTTACTATATTAAATGAGGTAAAATCATAAAAGCTTCAGCAACCAAGAAGTGTTATGAAATGCCACGCAAGAAATGTGGGCATTCCAAATACTGCAGAGTAATTGTCACCATCAGAAGACCCTAATCTTTGGCATAGCACTGTCCATTCCTCATAATATCATAGTATTTTCCAAAGATAATGCATTTAAAATACAAAGCCAAGAGTCTGCATTTCTATTATATTTAAAAACTTCTCCTCTGAAAGTCAAATAACAGACTGTATTTCTTTCCTCTTATTACAGTATTTGGAGGCTGATGTAAATATATTTGAGCTTATCTTGGTCTAGTCATTGATAATCTCTGGGAGGCATGACATTTTTTTTTCTTCTAGAATCAGTTTTGAAGTCAGCAACTGCACTATCATGCATATATGATACGGGGTTGCCTTGGAAGGAAAAAAAATGCAGTGTGTTATATCTCACTTGCTCAGATCCCATCCAATTATAACTGAAAAACTATTCACAGAATTATCACCGTATGAATTATCAAACAACCATCAACAAGGGGCCAAAAGGAGCATGAAGGAGACCCTGAGAGAGTGAGGAGCAAGGTTCATACGGAGCAGATACAGTTGTAATATGTGAATCAGGCAATTAAAGGAGGTTAACGTTGCAAGCACACGCCTAAAGCAAAAGCGTTATTTTTATGCACCAGTTTAGAAAACAATGGAGCAGAAAACAAAGGTTTGACCATTTGCTGAAGGGAAATTTCAAATGAGGTCAATTCTTTCACACTCCTCTTGGCTCCAATGAAAAAGTAGATAAGAGGGTTAGGATTTAAAACACACACACACACACACACACACACACACACACACACACAAATTATTAAGCAAATAAACAAAATACAAAATTACTTTCCAAAAAGGAAAGTCTGAGTCTTCTTCCTGTTGCCCCTGCCCATCCCTTCTCCTTGTCCACAGCCCCTGGGATTAACTCCGCCATATCATGGCTGCAGCTATGGACAAGAGTATTGCTTCTTGATCTTTAACATGCCTCAAATTATCTGGGCAGGGGTCAGGGGAGTCTTTAAAATGCCGAATCTGAGCCAGTAGGTTTGGGTGGGGTCCCAGAGTCTACATTTCTACTCAGCTCCGGGTCCTGCTGCTGATCCACATGCCTTGTTTGGAGCCCAAGGAGCTGGGTGTATCATCAGATTCTCAGGCCCGCATCTCCTCTGGTGAGCCAGAATGTCAAACTAGCCCTTGGACAATCGGTCCTCCTTATCCATCTGAATTACTATTTCCCATGAAATAGCAGACAAAGGGTAAACCAAGAATTGCATGAGGAATCAGAGAGAGAGAGAAGGGGAGAGGAATGACCAACAACTGTTTGGACAAGATCATAGAGGAGGGTGGTTATCGTGAATATAACACAATTGTGCATAATAATATGATTATATGATTATGATCTGATTGGGAATTATAGTAATATATAACAATAACATGTCTGGGGGATCCCCGGTGAACAAAAGAAACATTAAGGGCTTATCCCACTCATGGCCCGAAGAGTTCTGAAATGCTTTCTACCTACCGTTTTCAGCATTACCCAAAACAACTGTAGAATACCTTGTGGGAGGGAAACAGAGCTGGAGTCTGTTAAGAGGCCAGAAGCATGCTGTGCCGTTTACTAGGAAGGTAAGTTACCTCTTTGGACACAAATTTCCTCACCTATCAAGTTGAGATATTAACAACTACAATTTAATTGTAAGAAATTTTTTTAAGTTTATTTTATTTAGAGAGAGAGAGAGAGAAGGAGAGAGGGAGGGAGGGAGGGAGGGAGCAGGAGCAGGGTAGGGGCAGAGAGAGAGGAAGAGAGAGAGAATCCCAAGCAGGTCCTGTGCTATCAGCTCGGAGCCTGATGCAGGGCTCAAACTCACAGACAGGTCAGGTGAGATCATGACCTGAGCTGAAGCAAAGTGTCAGAGGCTTAACTGACTGTCGAGCCACCCAGGTGCTCCTAATTGTAAGAATTAATTGAGAGATGTGGTATGACACACTTAATACAAAGGCTGGCATGAAGTAAACACTCAGATCATGACAAGTATCAGAAGTATTATTTTTTTAATATGTATGTATGTATGTATGTATGCATTTTCCAGAGAGAGAGTGAGTAGGGAAGACGCAGAGAGGGAGGCACAGAATCCAAAGCAAACTCCAGGCTCTGAGCTGTCAGCACAGAGCCCGACGTGGGGCTCATACTCATAAAGCCATGAGATCATGACCTGAGCCAAAGTCAGACACTTAACCGACTGAGCCCCCCCAGGCGCCCCAATTATCAGAAGTCTTATTAATGGTAAAATATATGTTCTACAGCCTCATATTGTTACAGTTCACTCTTGAGGTGACCATCTGAACAATAAAGAGATGAAAAACTAGGGCTCAAACCAACTTTGTAGAAAAGCTGCCAGGGAGAGCCCCGGTCATGTCTGTAATGTTGCCTTTTGGCCTGAGGTCTCACACTAGACACCACGCAGGCTGTAAGTCAAAGGAATACTTACCTAATATTTAATATTTTTAATACCTGTTTAAAGAAATCTTTTCAAGAAGTCTTTAAATAATTAAATATTTACTCTTTTAAATCTCCTTTTTCTCTTCTACTTTGGTTTCCATGGGAATCTGTACTTATGGGGAACTTCAAAGAAAATCCACTGAGTTCCCAACTTCTGCCTCTCTGATTATTAATAGAATGGCAGTTTGTTATAGAATGGCAAAGACCTCTGATACTGCCTCGTTCAACCTGTTCTCTGGAGCTCAGGGCTATGTATGTCACTCTTTCAAGAAATATTTTAGTGGATCTCTGATTCAGACGCCATTTTGTGTCCATTGGCATCAGTCTGAGAGCAACCTTGTGTTTCCCATGCAATCAAGGGGTGTGATCTAGACAATAACGGTGTTCCTTCATATTCACAGGTAATTTTTGTTTGTTCATTGGTTCACAGATTATTTCCAGACTGATTGAAGTTTCTAAAAGTTCACCAGCCTCTGGCTAAATCTAGTCATATCTGCACTGCCATTAGATACTCTGGATCTACTGGGCTGCTGGTAGATGATGATGTAAGATTCCTAAGGAGACATCCTAACGTGAGCTCAACAATCAGAGTGATCTGAGGGGTGGCTCTGTTTGCCTCCCAGAATCTAAGTGTGGGAAAAGAATGTAAGGTCATGCACACCAGTTTTCAAACTGGGTTCTTTAGCAATTCATGATCAGAATTGCCTCAGAGCCCTGGGAGAAAGGAAGGAAAGCTGAACCAGTGGGACACTGGATACCTCCACCCAATCAAAACCAGTTCCTTTTTATCTATTTATATATTGGGGTTCTGCTCACAATTTTTTTAACCACTGATGTAGAACATACTTATTTTCCAGGAATCATCAAATTTACCTGTGTTTTAGTGACAGTGACGTTTAGCTAGAAGTAACTGAGACACAAACTAAGAAGGAATGAACAAGGTATAAGTTCATTGCTCCTTCACATAAAAATCCAGATCATGGCTGGCATGAAAGCACAAACTTCAAGCTAGAAGCTGGCTCATCTCACATCTTTCCCACCTTCCCAAACATGTTTTCTTTATCCTCATGGTTCAAGATGGAGCTCCAGCTACCACATCCATGTACCAAGCACACACGATTAGAAGAAAGAAGAAACTAATGATTATTTAGAAAGAGCACACACGATTCTTTAAGAACACCTCCCAGAAGATGCGTTCATAATTGACTAGCCCTTAGTCATGCTGGTTACACATAGGTCCGTGTGAGCTGGGAAACGTGGTCTTTCTATTCTCGTGGCCATGTGCCCAACCAGATAATCAGAATTCTAAGTAGCTAGAAGTAGAGAGAGATACTATATAATCTATCTTCAGCCCAGTGAGCTGGTTTTCAAAGCTTGGAATATGTGATTTTCTCCTCAGATATTCCTAGAACTAGCAGATTAAAAGGGGATCTGAAGGCACCTTGAAAACCGACAGCTGAAACAGCAAAGGCTGCTGCATTACATGCTGCAGCTCAGAGCCATGTAGTGGGAGAGCAAATCCATAGTGCAACACAGACCTAGGTTATGGAGGAAAGGTTAAATTATGTTTGTCACACTGTGCTTAAGGCATGGAAGGACTGATACTCTATGGAAAGAGTCCCATCACCATGGTTAAAGGTTTGAAAAGACATCTTAAAGTCATGAGTTTGGTCACCTGGGAAATCAACGTGACACAGTGTATCTTACTCTATAAGTCTCCAGGTCTCCAATGGAAGCTTTGGCATAAGAGGCAATGGAAAGGGTAAGGAGTCCGGCTCCCCTTGAACAGGACTTGGCACCTAGGGTGTGCTGAATTAATAAATGCATGCACGAGGCTGGGGCCCGAGACCCAGCTCTGCCTGGGGGTGGTCAAGATGACAGAGTGTTTGTAAGAACCAGGAGCAAGATTCACCTGGTGGGAGAGGAGAAGGAGTCTATCCATACATCCAGAGTGGCCTTGGGTCTACAGTTCACTAACAAATAGATTTCAAGTCATGGTGGTCCACAAAGGAGGACTCTTTAAAGCCCAAAGATCAAGCTTTTCCACACTTTTTTTTTTTCGAGTTATATTTTAGTTTATATCCCATTCATTGTTATGGGTGTTACTACTGCACGTTATAACTGTTTCACAATTTCTTCAAAAAATACTCTAAACCATTCACAAAAGAGCAAACGTTGTGTGATTCCACTTTTATGAGATACCTAGAACAGTCGAATTCACAGACACAGAACAGAGAATGGGGGTTGCCACGAGCTGGGGGACAGGGGGCAGGGAGAGTTGTTTCACGGGGACAGAGTTTTGGTTTGGCAAGATGAGGAAGTTCTGGAGACGGAATGTGGTGGTAGTTGCATAACAGTGTGAAACGTAGTTAACACCACTGGACCACACACTTAGGTTGGTTAAAATGGTAGACTTCATGCTATGGTTAAGGAACGATTAAAAAGTGAATCTAAGAAAATGAGTCTAAATATCACTTGTATGTATTAGATAACTGCACTTCTTTGCAACTGCCAATATCTTAAAAATCATTTTAGCCACAGCCTATAACAGCTGTGCCCATACTGTAAATGGTTTTGTGGTTAATTTTTTTTGATGTTGTTTATTTTTGAGAGAGAGAGACATAGAGTACAAGCGGGGAGGGGCAGAGAGAAAGAGGGAGACACAGAATCCCAAGCAGGCTCCAGGATCTGAGCTGTCAGCACAGAGCCCAACGCGGGGCTGGAACTCACGAACTGCGAGATCAGGACCTGAGCTGAAGTCCTGACTGAGCCACCCAGGCGTCCCTACTGTAAATGCTTTCTAAGTCATTTCTTATAACTCATGCACAATAGGCAGTGTCCCCTCTGTGTCCTCCAGGAGCCATTCCTAACTGACTCACCAAAGCAACCTCAGATCATACAGTGACTTACACCCTTACCTATTTCCTTCAATACTGAACTACTCACCAGTACTCACACCAGCTTGCCAGAGCTCAATAGTTCATCAATACCCACTATCTACTTGCTACCTACCTGAGGAGGGGGTATATAGCACTTCCACCAAATTCTCTAAGGTGGTGGTTCTCAAAGTGTGGGCCTTGGACCAGCAGCATCAGCATCACGGGGGCTATGAGAGAAATGCAATCCTCAGGCCCTGCCCAGACCTCGTGGAGACTCCGGGGGTGAGGCCCAGAGGTCTGTGTTTTCTCAAGTCCTTTAGGGGATCACAAGGCACAAGGAAGCTTGAAAAGTGCTTCCTTACAGGGTCTGTTCCTCCAAAATGTTAAGAACCAACGTTAAGAGTGAGTACAGTCAGAATACCAATGTACTTCTTTTCTGGGACTTCCTGAGTTTTTTTGACAAGAATAACCCAAGACAGGTCGAAAGTTCTGTGTGGCATTTCTGCACACACAGTAATCTGATTACAGCCTCCGTGTCCCCCCATGGGAAATGGGACCAAAGTGCCCCACACTGCCTTGCTGGTTTGTCTCAGGGAAGCAGCTGTGTCCCTTCCTATCCAATCTGATGACTCTCTGGTAAGGCCCAGGGAAAGGGAATATTTCACAGCTACCATAAAAATCAGGTTTTGGGGCACCTGGGTGGCTTAGTCAGTTGAGCATCTGACTCTTGATTTCAGCTCAGGTCATGGTCTCACGCTTTGTGGGATCGAGCCCCGCGTTGGGCTTTGCACTGGCCAAGTGGAGCCTGCTTGGGATTCTCTCTCTCCCTCTCTCTCTGCCCCTCCCCCACTCTCTTACACACACTGTCTCTTAAAATAAATAAATAAACATTAAAAAAAAAAGATCAGGTCTCCTGTCAACTCCGTTTCTCCACCTTCTTCTTGGAAGCTCAAAGGAGACCAGGAAAGGCACAGGCTGTGGTGACCTATGATTTCACTGACTACAGTTAAGGTGATTCTGTAGAGAGATCACCAGGTTTGGGGGGCAGAAGACCTCAGTTTGAGTCTGTTTCTGTCTCTCGCAAGCCGCGTGACCCTGAGCCTTGGCCTCCCCATCTGTAAAGTGGGGGTGGCAGGTGTTCCCGTGGGAGTCCTGAGGACACAGGAGTGAAAGCAGCCCTGGGTCATGTCTACATCCAGCTCGACTCTGTGTCAGCCACGCACAACATTAAAACCAGGATATCAACCCAACTTCCACGTCAGGGGGTTGTCGTGTGAATCAAATGAGAATAGCAGGGCGCCTGGGTGGCTCAGTCGGTTAAGCATCCAACTCTTGATTTCAGCTTAGGTCATGATCTTGTGGTTGGTGAGTTCAAGTCCCATGTCGGGCTCTGTGCTGATAGTGTGGAGCCTGCTTGGGATTCTCTCTCTCTCTCTCTCTCTCTCTCTCTGCCCATCCCCTACTCGCTTTCTCTCCCTCTCAAAATAAATCAATAAACTTTAGAAAAAAACAGATGAGACAATAGCAGTAAAGGACCTAGCCCACTTCCTAAACATGATAAAAAAATAAATGTTTAATACTAACAATAGTAGTAGTGAAGCTTAGAGCTATAGAAATCTTAGGTATCCTTAAATACCTTTAGAGCATGAAAAGAAAAGCTGATGACAATATGACAGTATCCATAGGAGTCACCTGTTTTAACAACAAAAAAGATGCATGCTATTGAGCTCATTAGTTTAACGTGAGCAAGAAAGATATTCACCTTTCAGAAAAAGCTTCAAACAGAGAAAGTTAATATATTCCAAACTCAAAGAGTCTTAAATCCCTCTTTTGATCAGGAGGTCATTTTCTTATTTCTCTAAACATAGTTCTTCAGACAGAATAAAGATGATACTACTTAATATTCAGATGACAGTAAACACTCTTTTCAACTAATTTCCTATCTACTACCTCAGAGAAAAGATAATACAAGAAAATGGCCTGAAGTATAGGAAGGTTATTATTATTTTTTTTTTAGAATTTGATACGACTTTGTGCTAAAGAGCATACAAAACTGTCCCCACCTCCATAACCTGCATGTGCTGACTTGAGTAACTATATATAACCACCTGCTGGCAACTAGTAAGTGGCTAAATTACACGAATTCTGATAAATCCTTCCGGATTGTCACCATACAGCCAAATGTTTTGGGTGAGGGCATTAATCTGTTTTGACAGATTTTGCTCTCTGAAGAGTAACAGATTCATAGGAACTTTAAACTGACTTAAAAAGAGCAGAAATAGAAGAGCTGGAAAGATTTGAACAGAAATTGCCTCTGATAGAGAGGTCTCTCTCCTCCAATATGAAAAAAAATATTCAAAAAGCATTGCCCTGCAGTGTTCTTTGGTAGTTCTGGAATCACACAGTCTCGGCGGACAGGCACTTACTCTCTGACTCACAAACAGACCCACTTTCCCAGAGATGCTACGCTACATTTACCAAAGAGGGTTCTCACCAGTCCCAGCTGAGGTTCAAGCATGGCAGTAAGCCCCAAACGTCCTCCCCTCAAATGTTTCCGACCAGATAACTGCCACGCTGCACAACTAATGACACACACACGCCATGCTTTGAGAGAGACACTGAGATTATCTTGGCAGGAGAAGAGCAATCATTCATTTGCCCAAAGAATTATGACTACGTGTAAGGCATATAATGTATTCACTCATTCGGATTTTTGTGCAATTTAAACGATTGCACCTCCTTAGCACCAGGCACTGTTTCATGCAGAGGGGGACAGACTGGTGAAGAACACAAGCTCTGAATCTCCCGATGGAGCTTTTCTTCTAGCGACTACATGTGTTTCACTGAATAACAAACAATATATATTCAGTGAGAAGAAAATACGAGCAAGAACACAGAAAATGTCGGGGTGCCTGAGTGGCTCAGTCGGTTAAGCATCCGACTTCGGCTCGGGTCATTATCTCAAGGTTCGTGAGTTCGAGCTCTGCATTGGGCTCTGTGCTGACAGCTCAGAGCCTGGAGCCTGCTTCGGGTTCTGTATCTCCCTCTCTCTGCCCCTCTGCCGCTTGTGCGCTGTCTCTCTGTCTCTCAAAACTGAATAAATGTTAAAAAAATGAACCAAAAAAAGGGAAGAAAACAGAAAATACTTGTTCTGACAAACAAAAAAGATACCTCATCCCCCTTCTCCACAGACATGTGCCATTTCACAGGTGCCATGAAAATAAGCAAAACAGACTCAATCACGTTTTTCATCGAATGACTTTTTCTAGAAAACTGGTATGTGGGAATTTTCCCTTCTTTCTTCTTCTGGGTCCTCTGTGAGGGTTGCAAGGCTCAAACCGAAAAGTTAAAGAACAAGAGGCAGGGGGGAAGCACAGCATGGGCCACAGTCAAATGAATAGTTAACTCCAGACTGACCGGCTCATTCATCATGTGCTCACTTTCGCCACAAACCACCATCTGAGCCCGATCGCTGCCTTAAAACCTCAGCTTTAGCCCCCAAATGATAAACTTCTGACAAAGGCAAGATTGTCATCCAAAATAGCAGGATCCAATCAAAACTTCTGAATCTTATCCAGGCAATGAGTCATTTGTTTTAGGCAGGACATAATGATTCATTTTTAATTTTTAAGGATTTTTTAAGTGTATTTATTTATTTTGAGAGAGACAGAGATAGCATCAGCAACGGAGGGGCACAGAGAGAGGGAGAGGGAGAGAGAGAAAGAGTCCTAAGCAGGCTCCACACTGACAGAGCAGAGCTCAATGTGGGGCTCGAACCCACAAAACCATGAGATCATGACCTGAGTCAAAACCAAGAGTCAGATGTTCAACTGACTGAGCCACCCAGGTACCCCCTCCGTTTTTAATTTTTGAAGGAAAACAGTGTTACGATCCTAACAGCTCACTGAAACAGAATTTAGCGGATTTGACCTGGATGTGAAATGTCCTGATCAGCTCACATTTCAAAAAGTTTTGCTGAAGCTCAATCTTCACTCCAAACTGACGGATCCCTGCCATTTCTATGATGAACTTGTTGTCACCCCTAAAAGAGACATTGCCAACGAGCTCGTGCATACCACCACATCTTTATTCATAAAATACTTCCCTGTTGTATAGACTCAAAGATAGATCTACGATTAAGAGCATGTGAAGAAAGGGAATTAGTGATTAAAATGAGGCTGTGAAGCAGCTTCTTTGTTTGGGTCTAGTAGGACCATACGGCCAAAGTGTTTTGTGTAACTAGAGTGACCTTATAATTTATACTCCAAATGAGGTACTTTTGGGATGAGCAGGGGCACCTCTAACAAGCTGAGACAGCAGACATAAGACTGGACAGTGGCTGACAGAGGGGGATAGATGTGTGGTCACCCTGTGTGTGGGTACCACACCCGGTCGCAACAGAGAACCGCCTCCCGGGTCCTGCCTTGGAGCTTAGAATCTGGAAGGGGAAATCAGATTCTCTGCATTACATAGCAGAAAATGGTAATTATTAAAAAGAGATCATTTCTTATGATTTCTCTTTAGTACTTTTCAGATAGGCTCAAGTTACCCTGAATACAAAAAGGTGTTTTGCAGCAAATGTGGCAACCCTGTACAAAGAAGTTTATAATGAGGTCAGGTCTGAAATAAATAAGTGGTGAGTATGATGTAGTCAGAAGAGGTTACAGGAAGTCAGTGTGTGTGTGTGTGTGTGTGTGTGTGTGTGTGTGTGCATGCGTGTGTGTGTGCATGTGTGTGTGTATGTACATGTGGAAAGGTGTGGCAAGGAAGAAAAGTTCGTATAATTTTTTTTAATCGATGAGAAATACTTAAAAGCATGAAAACTCAGTCATAACTAACATAAAAGCAATAGCTCACAACTGCAAAAAAAAAAAGAATACAGAATGATTTTGGGGTAAAAAACAAGAACAACAATCATTCCTCACAGCCCTTTTCTTATTTTTTCTGATAAATCAAAGATATAACTAGTTTTCCTAAACTGTTCATATTTCCAAAGGATTTTTACCTGTAGAGAAGCTTTCTTTGGAACAACATTTCTGCACTTAAGTAATGGTACTGACCTCCTTTATGATAAAAAAAAATTATCTCAGGCCTCCCTCGGGCTAAAACAAAATTATTATGAGGCTATAAATTCCTTATGTTTTAAGTTCTTACATAGCTATAAAATCAGAACAAATTTATAACTGATAATACAAACAAATTCACAGAGCCAATAAAATCCAAATGAATCACATTAATTAACCTGACATATAATATATTGTTGAAATTAGATTTCCACACTGTGGCCCGGTTCTTTTAAATTTGGCCTCTCTATTCTATTGTATGTTATATGATGACTCACCTCTCCATCTACTTTTTCTATTTTTTTAAGTTTATTTATTTATTTTGAGAGAGAGAGAAGGGGAGGGGCAGACAGAGAGGGAGGGAGAGAGAGTCCCAAGCAGGCTCTGCACTGTCAGCACAGAGCCCGATGTGGGGCTCGAACTCACAAACCACGAGATCATGACCTGACCAGAAACCAAGAGTTGGATGCTTAACTGACTGAGCCACCCACGCTTCCCTCCATCCACTTTTTCCTATTCAGGCTTCATATGCAGTTTTCACTGTCACAGACATTGCCCCATATTGTCATTTGGAGTTGGCTGGAAGGCATTATTTGTAATTATATGCATCTGGAGGGCACCTGTTGGGATGAGCACGGGGTGTTGTATGGAAACCAATTTGACAATAAATTTCATATTAAAAAAATAAATAAAATAAAAGGTTTAAAAGAGAAAAAAAAAAAGAAAAACCATCTGACTCCAGGATACTAATAACACACATGTCATGTGGGCACTGGGACCTTGCAGCTGTATTCAGTTTCAAGGTGGTCGCCCAGAGTCTAGAATGTGCTTACATTAAATCTGGTTTCAAAATGTCATTTAAATTATTCACTTAGTGAAAATGACTTTCACTAGAACTGGAAGCTCCATGAGGTCAGAGATTTTGAGTCCGCTTCGTTGACTGTGTTATTCATAGCACTTAGCAGGTACCTAGCATGTAGTAAGCACTCAACGTGTATATTTATTCAATGAATGACTGACTGAGTGGATGAATGGAAAATACTCAAAGAGAATTCTATAAGAAATACACCCATGGTCCCATGGGATGTGAAGGAAGAATACAGGCAGAGACTCTTGCCAACAGGCTCACCTGCTATAGATATGCCCAAAAAGAATCCACATGTGTACACTCTAGATTTTATATCCACCTCACTTTAAAAACAAAGCATTGGTATACAAGCAAACGGACTGGTATAGAATACCAGTGCAGCAAAGGACAGCCTCTTGTTTCTACCTGTTAGCAAAGAATTGCTTTGAATTAGCAAAACCCAGAAAATGGTGGTACAATGGAATAGGACAGAGGAAGAAGGCAAGGGGAAGGACCTAGAATTATATTAGCACCTATTTCTCGGTGATAGGAATTTGATATCTGTAGTTTAAACTTTACAAGATCTCTGTGGGGTGGGCTTTAACATATCACTTACTTCTTTACAGATAAAGACAATAATGACAGAGAAGTTAAACAAGGTTCACACAGCAAAGGAGTGGAAAGTCAGTTTTTGAACCCAAATCTGTCCAATTAAAGTCCTTCCTCTGTTCGTGGACCATGTTGCTTCCTTAAAGAAGTGACACGGGGTGATGAGGGGGGCAAGAAAACAAGGGGTAAAAAAACAGATGAAGATATGATTTCCTGTCCTGAAGGTCAATGGATAAATTAAAAAAGTAAAATGATATTGTCTCATTTATTTCTAAGAAAGAGAGTAGAGGCTCTTTAAAAGAAATCCCCACAGGGGCACCTGAGTGACTCAATTGGTTGAGGATCTGACTCTTGATTTTGGCAGAGGTCATGACTCTTGATTTCAGCTGAGGTCATGATCTGGTGGTCCTGAGATGGAGTGCAAAGCCTGCCTGGGATTCTCTCTCTTCCTCGCTCTCTGCCCCTCCCCTGCTCACACGTGCATATGCTCTCTCTCTTTCAAAATAAATAAAAAATAAACTGAAGAAAAAAGAAAATAAAGAAAAGAAACCCACACAGTCTCAGCCAGGATATTTTGGCTTAAAAAATGGGAAGGTCAGCCATTAGTTTATTGTGTCGTCATCACCTTTGGACTGAAAAAAAGAGAAACAGCAGCAGCATCCGTGGCTACTTCTAGAATTAGTGAATGGGCACATTTATAGTTTTCAGTTCAAGCTTCCTCCACCTTTAAAGCTAAGCTTTACCCTATCCATCTTGAAGAACACACCGTAGCACTCATCCCCAAATAAAACCACATATTTCCTTATATTTCCCCCAAATGTCCTGTGTTAATTTTTGATTTACTAAAGTAAAGCACCAATGGGACAAAGACTGGTCTGTATGTACCAACCAATGGCTCATGGAAGGCTGTACTAACCAGTGGTGAGAGCTATGCCTCCAGTGTCAGACTACTTGGGTTAGAAGCTCAGGGTTGTCTCTTGCCAACTGTTTGACCTTGGATACATTTCATAAATTGGTTAAGCCTCCATTTCTTTATCTGTAAAGTGGGGATGTTACTGGTTGCTCTCTCAGTTGGGTCTTTGTGAAGTCATACATGTAAAGCACTTAGCCCCGTGCCTGTTACATATAAAAGATAAATAAATGTTAGTTATTATATTAGATTATGCCTAGAAAATATTAGAGCTAACATGGTAATATAAGGTGGAAACAAGCCATACCTACTACTTTAGATGACTCTGAACACAGTAGATTATCACTTAATTCCAAATGCATCATACTATAAACTGCCCTGCAATTTACCCTTTTTATATGCAGTGCTATTCCCCTAAGAATATTTAGTACCATATTTGGAAGAGAAATCACAAAATCTTTTTTAATTACAATGGTGAGCACTGTTGGGTGCACACTCAGGCATAAAAAAACAGAAATGTTTACCAAGGTGGAAACAGCTACAGTGATGAATTAATGCACAAACACAAGATCAGATGTATCTTAATCCATCTGGTTTCCTCTTTTATTAAAAAAAATTTTTTTTCAACATTTATTTATTTTTTGGGACAGAGAGAGACAGAGCATGAACGGGGGAGGGGCAGAGAGAGAGGGAGACACAGAATCGGAAACAGGCTCCAGGCTCTGAGCCATCAGCCCAGAGCCCGACGCGGGGCTCGAACTCATGGACCGTGAGATCATGACCTGGCTGAAGTCGGACGCTTAACCGACTGCGCCACCCAGGCGCCCCCCTTTTTTATTTTTTAATTGAAAGGAATTTTTGAATCTATACCATCATCAAATTACTCAAAAGGAAAGGTGGGTAGGTGGATCAGACAGCAGAGCTATAACCAACACTCACAGCTAACTTCAAAGCATCACAAGGGCTAAAAGGGGCTTCTCTCTTCAGAGATGAACAGTGAGGACCTTGCTTGGACCAGTCTTATTTAAGGTGCTGGTCCCCATAAATACAGCATCTCCATCATGCGACTTCAACATACATGGGGAAAAGAAGGGACAAAGGGACATCTAAATTCAATTATCTGCAAGAAGCCCCCTTTGGGTCTTCTTCCTAGAAGCAGAGATAGAGACCCAGATGATAATTAGATGCAATTACCTACAGCAAACTGCATTAAAGAGCAGCCATGCTGAGAACGCAGGTTTGGCCATAGTCCCATCAAGTACAACTTTGGGGCCTTAATTATCCAATGTTTCCATCTCCTGCATCCCTTCTCCTTACACGTGGCTCCTTTCCACCCCTGTGCCACTGTGTTCACTTTAATATTTCCTAGACAAATTCTAATAATTTAGAAATATTAGAATAATAGTCAATTAGCTCTTCTTGTGCAAGTAGGAGATGCCTACTGTGGGATGGGATGTTTTTCAGCTAAAACATCAGGTTAGCCCATAAACATGTACTGTATGTGCGACAGACTAGGCGAGGCGCCGTAACAAAGAACAAAACAAATCAGACGTCAATTCTATTTCTTCATTCAACCATGTATCTTAATGCTTACATTTATTTCTTGCTGGGCATTGTCCTGGGGGGTGGGACAGAGAAAAGATGCTGAATAAAAGTAACAATGGTCCATGTCTCATAGGGTTCATATTCTAGGAGTTGACTTCTATTTTGTCTGTGGAGAGCCTCATGCCAGATGGAGAGGACCTAGGCACTACCAAGATGGCACAGGGTAGAAACTGACAGAGCAGTTGTATTTACACTGAATAACCAATAGTGGAATCTAATCTGGTGAGTCTGTACATATCCCACCTAGATTTGATCATTCCCATCACCGACAAATACTTATGGACTATTCCCTATACATACCTCCCCAGTTTAAGAGCTAGTAACAGGTACAAGATCATGATCCATATTTGCTGTAGGGCTGGGGAACTGTTGAGAACATGAGAACATGATGGAGAAGAAATTGGGATTTACCATTTTAACCATGTTGGGGTATACAATCCAGTGGCATTAAGTACATTCACACTACTGTGAAGCTACACTTCCTTTTAAATCCTGCTTTCTTGCTCATGAGATTAAGCCTGGGTGCTTACTGACATGCTTAAATCAGGGAATGCTAGAACTCTAGGCTCTCAATGTATTAATATCAAGCTCACACACACACACACACACACACACACACACACACACACACCCCTAGGTAGACCAACACAGGAGCAGCAAAGACATTTTCTTAAATGCCAACTTTAATTGCTGGGAGATGTCTGCTAGGATGCTGTGTGGGAGGAATAAGGGCAGCATGTATGATACATATTAATCATCCATGGACTAGTCACGTTAGTACATGTTCACAGAGATGGAACAGAGCTCAGGCTCTTTGGGAGGCACACAGCTGTGCACAACAGCTTTGTGCAGCAACCCCACTATTTCTCAAACTGTTTGCCGGCTGCTGATACAAGCAGCCGGGCTGGCATCACCCACTTCTCTAGGAACTAGGGAGATCCTTGTGAATTTAATCCACTCAATATTTAGTGTATTCTTGCTATGTGCAAGAGACACTGTTCCAGATGCCACAATGATTAAATAGGAGAAATTCCAACCCTCTATAGCTTACAGTGAAGAGGGCAAGGCAGGTGCCTGGATAACTCTTGTGTGAGGAAGGATATGATAGCTTCCCTGGAAAGACAAACGTGAAGTACGAAGGAAGTCAAGATCACCATTTATTTGAGTTAGGCTGGTCTGGGTTAAAAAAGATCAGAGGATTGTGACAGGCAGAATCAGGCAGGGTTGAGAGGCAAGGTGGGCCTGGGTAGAAGAAGTGTAATCCTTGGCTCAGGGCAGAAAAGGACCCAGGCTCAGGGCAGAGATACATGGATACAAAGACAGGCTAGGGCTCAAGATGTGTCTTAAGAGATTCTTAGTAAATATTTTCAGTCTTTTTTTTTTAAAGATGTATTATAGAGGAAGAGCTACAAAAATATTGAGGCCAGAAAGATCTGGGTTCAAATCCTAACCATGTCATCTATTAGCTGGGGACATTAGGTAAGTCTTTCAATTTCTCTGAATGTCGTAGGTACAAAATAGGGATGATAATGCTTATCGATGGGCTGCGTGAAAGTCAGCTGGGATGCAGTTTGTAGAGCAGCTTGCAAAGTGCTCAGCGCATGACAGGTACTTAATATATTTTGGTTCCCTTTTATCTAAGGGGATTGTGAGTCTTGTGATGGAATACAAACCGCATCAGTAGGCATTTATTGAAACAAGCACAGTATTTGTTGCTGGGAGACAATTGGAAAGAAATTTAAATCTTAGGTCCCACTCTCAAGGAATTCATCTAGTGGTGAAGAGAAGGAAATGTGTAATGGAGAGGGTTCTAAGAACATAAATTACATTCATAAAAAGGAACTCATAACATGAACATTACTGCAGAAACATACTCTCTGAGTGATTACACTATCTTCATTTGTGAAGGCTGGGAGGACCAGGGAAGCAACAGGAGAGGTCTCTATAAATCAGGAGAGAAAGTGTGAGACTCACAAATACTACAAACATATTTGCTATTTCAATCCTACTTCTTTACTGGCTGTGTGCCCTTACATAAATTGCTTAACCTCTCTGAATCTCTATTCCTTCATCTCACATGGCTGTCGTGAGACTCAAAAAAAATCACGTACATGCACAGGCCCTGCCAGCCATCAAGAGCCACACAAAGGCAAGGCATCATTATTACCATCATCTTAAAGAACACAAGAAAAACCTCTCAGTAAAACACGGGCCCCTTCCCTATCTCCCTGTGCTTAGGTTAGGACAAACAGAAGAGCCATGATGACATTTTTACCTGCCTACAAAATAAAATCTGCTTGGTGACAAAGTTTGAGCCTGTCACACATTTCCTGAATTCTAAGTTTTAATGGATGGGTTCTGACCTAATTATTCACATTGACAAAGGTACTTTGGATGCCTTTGTATGTGCAACACACACACACACATACACACACGCACACGCACACACACACACACACACACACACACACACACACACACTGTTCTGCTTAATGACATAAATAGCATTTTTTTCCATTCCTTGTTTGCACAGCCAGCAAAATGCGCTGACAAAACTAAAATTTCTTGTCCTGGGTTTCTATATAAAAAGTTGCCTGAAATCTTGAGAATATAAGGAAAACTAAAAAGATTCCCAACACTCAAAAACAAGCAACTGAATACTGAACGGAAAACAGTCTTTCCTTGACATCTTGGTCTCAAAGCCCTGTCTGTCTTCTGGAAAACTAGGCGCTGGTTACCAGCGTTGCTCTGTGTCTCTCCCTAAATTAGACCTGGCAGTTAGTACTGGTGGCTTGCAACTTTTCCTGGCGACGGTCTAGTGGGTTTTAAAGAAAAATTATTCTGTAAGTCAGGGCAAAACCTGGGAGAAATTCTAGCTCCCTTTCCCGCACAAATTGGTATTACCAGTCCTTGGGAAGGAAAAAAACAACAACGTGAGGCTGTAAGGTACACACTGAGCTTCGAAAATGGGTGGCCGAGAGGCTGTCTCCTGAGGCTATTTGTAAGTGACATAATATACCACGTCTTCCTTCTCTGGCTGGCCAGGACAAGTCCTAGGGGTCAGAAAGTGGCTGCGGGGCCCTGTCCTGGTCCTCTCCACCCACTCCATCTCCTTGTGGAAATGCCGGCTAGGAGGTAATGGGGCACAGGCTCAGGCTCGTCTGGCCACATCAAGGAGTGGCACAGGTGAACAACAGTGAGGTTCCGGAAGGGAAGAGGCTGAACCAGCAGCAGGGCACACGAGGCAGAATGAGGCAGGACCGGGGATTAACGCGCGAGCCAGGATTGAATCTGGGCCCTGTCTTGTCCTGACGGAAACGTAGGGCGAGTTATGTAACGTCTCAGCGTGTCAGTCTCCTGATCTATAAAATGGGGATGAATAGGACGATCGGTAACAATCAGTGCCCGGCACAGAGGAAGCATTCACCAAAGGCTGGTTATCATTACTGGCGAGAGGAGCTCAACTAAAGATACCGAATGCGGTAAGCTAGCCTTGATGCAAGTGGGGTTTTCTTCAAGTTCTAACTCCACAGGTATTACTTCCTGGAGGCTTACGTGAATGAATTAAATTAAATTAAATATAGCACATTAACACTGTTTCATGCGACATCACCTCATTGTCTGAGACTTCAACACCGCTGAAATTCCTTTCTGAAAGATCTCTGGTGAGGTCCTAGTTGCGTGATTTCTAGCATCTCTCTCTAATTTCCCACTTGTTTGGCATTGCACCGCTTAACACTGTATCTGTCTTTGAGAAAATACTTCTCTGCTCCTTTGCCCTTGGCTGAATCCTCGTCCATCTGGACCAGAAGGAAGGCAACTTCCATGGTTGCTGTTCTGTTTGGTTTTGCTGACGTTCTAGATTCTGCTTCTCACCTGTGTTGTCCATGTCCATTCTGGTATTTTCTCCACTCTGCTTTTCTAGCCCTGCCTCTTCTTCTGAGAGTGAGGCCCAACTTTTCCCAGCATCCATGATATCAACTCAAAGTTCACCAGCTCCGTCTTTCCCTGCCAAACCCGTGGCCCTCTGTTGCTACGCTATCATGAGCAGTGGCTGACCACTCGTCCAACTAACCATCACAGAACCAGAAATGCAGAATAAAAGCGGGACAAGCCAGTGACAGGGAGACTGCATAGCACGGTGGCCAAGTGCATTGCTCTTGAGTTCAGGCTGCTCAGGTTCAAGTCCTGGCCCTACTAACCTATTAGCTGTAGGACTGTGGGAAGTTATTTATCCTTTCTGTGGCTCAGT
This sequence comes from Prionailurus bengalensis, assembly GCF_016509475.1. Classification (NCBI taxonomy): domain Eukaryota; kingdom Metazoa; phylum Chordata; class Mammalia; order Carnivora; family Felidae; genus Prionailurus; species Prionailurus bengalensis. The sequence continues at coordinate 12,120,904 of NC_057359.1, forward strand.
TTCCACAACTGTAAAGCAGTTATGATAGCAGCCCCACAGTGTAGAGGGGTGGTAAGGATCAGGTGAGTTGGTATACCTTAAGCATTGAGGAGAGTACTTGGGACACGGCACTAAATGAGGATCGGCCATCGCCACAACTATTCTTCATGAATATAACAGGAAAATGTGAGTGAGTCAGGCTCGGCAGGCTTTGTAGGCAAATGTTTTATAGTCTTTAATTTACTTTCTACTAGTGAATAAACCACGGTGCTTGGCAGAAATGAAGCAATTAATTGGAACCCAATGTTGGCTATGATTAGCAACAAACCATGCTCTGTTTTCCCAAATGGCAGCCTGATAAATGGGATAGACGATGCCTCCTGGTCCATCAGAGCCAGCAAGGTGTTAAAAGACCACCGATGCAGCGGCCACCCAACTGAGGAGCACCCAAATCATGTGGGAAGCTTTTAAAATGCAGACTCCCAGGGCTCAGATTCTGAGTTTGTGTTTCAGTAGGTCTGGGATGGGTCCCAGGAATCTGGAGATGTCATCATCCACATTTGGGATCCACTGATTCAATCCATTCCCTTCCTGTCAAAGATAATGAAATGAAGACCCAGCAGAATTAGCCCACCTCCCCGCCATCTCAGAGTGAATAAGAGGCAGAGCAAGGCTCACACATCACAGATGTCTCCTCCAGCAAAACCACCTCTAGAAAGTGAAACAGAAATGAGTCATACACTGAGGGCTTAATCTTGAAAGGTGATTTGATATGAGCATGTCAGCGTCTAGGTCATTATAAGAAAAGGTAGGTTCTGGCAAGGGTCCGTGGGTTCTTCCATTGGCAGAGAGAAGTGCCAGTGAGAGATGTTTCTGGCCTGTGAAGTCATTCAGTGACAATAGCGTTTAAGGCCAGTGCAAATGAAACCAAAGCCTGTTTTTATACCTTTTTGTACCAAGCAGCCTTTTTGAATCTTCTTGTGATGCATTCTTTTGTATGTCCCAGAACAACTTATCCAGAGCTCAGGAACTAAACTCCTGCCAAGCACAAGATTTCTCCCTGGAAGTTCCAGCAAGGATGAGAAATGTGATTTCTAAATTGCTCACAACAAACCCCTCTGACGTTTGGAAAGCAGCTCATGGTCAGCTGCGGTTTTGGCAATCACAGCCTAGAAACGGCACGTGTTGTCTTTGTGATTAGCACAGGCAGCAACAGAATCTGCGACGATGACCTCATGACTCAAGTGTCCACACTCTTGGCAGAGCCCAGGGTCCTCTCCAAAGACTCTCCAAGGGGTCTCACTAGAAAAAGAAGGCCAAGCTTTGTCACTAAGGGGCCAGTGTCTGACACGATCTTTGGTTCAAATAGCATAGTGCTTGAAAAGTCCAGAAAACAGCAAGTTCAGTAGAGAGAAGCTCATAGACACTCCACTCAAAAACCTACATGATCGGGGCACCTGGGTGGCTCAGTCGGTTGAACGTCCGACTTCAGCTCAGGTCATGATCTCATGCTCCGTGAGTTCAAGCCCCGTGTCAGGCTCTGTGCTGACAGCTCAGAGCCTGGAGCCCGCTTCAGATTCTGTGTCTCCCCCTCTCTCTGCCCCTCCCCTGCTCATGCTCTGTCTCTCTCTGTCTCAAAAAATAAAAAAACAAAAATTAAAAAAAAAAACCTACATGATCAATCCATAGTCACTTTGGAACGTGCATCCTGCATGTGAGAGCTGTACCCAGAACTGAGCAGAGACTGTGACAGAAAGAAGAGCTGACATGAGGGGGATTCTACTGGTCCAGAGAGGGTCTTGATTCCTACATGCTTCCTCTACTTCTCCAAGAGATCATCTTTTTTCTTTTTCTTTTCTTTTCTTTCTTTCCTTCTTCCTCTTTCTCTCTCTCCTCCTTTTCTCTCTCTCTCTCTCTCTCTCTCTCTCTCTCTCTCTCTCTCTCTCCCTCCCTCCCTCCCTCCCTCCGCCCTCCCTCCCTCCTCCCTACTGTTTCCTTCCCTTCCCTTCTCTTTTTCACTTAAGACTTGATCTGTTAAAAGACAGAAACCCTATGGAGGAGTGGTTAGCACATTCTCTTTTCAGAAGGTGTTTGATAAAAGAAAGCAGTGAGCGAGCTTGACATCTGGAAAGGAAGAACAAGATTGAGAGCAGGAGGTGAATGGGGCACAGCAAATCTTCCCAGGCGGCACCATTTGCCAGGGGCTGACCCTGAGATCTGCTGTTCCCCATGTTACTGCATCTAAAAATCAGCAGGGGAGGAGGGGTGCTTTGAAAATGCAGATCCCTAGATACCTCTCGGGCTGTTTCAGGTGGGGTGGGGCCCTGGAACCTGCATTCTCAAGGCTTCCTGGCCATCCCGGTGCACATGGTGCCTCTGACACTGGGAAACACGGCTGACTCCTCCATTGTCATGGGGAGCAAAACTGGTGGATGGCTGTGTTGTGTCTAGCTTTGTGACCTTGAGCAATTCACCTTAGCGCCTCTGATTCCTCATTTGTTGTTAATACTTCTCTCACGTGGATGTCTTGAGAATTACATAAGGTGGGTGTGAATGTATTTTTTAGAAATGTAAAGCAACATAAAATGTAAAACATAAATCATAATCCATTTTTTTCTTTCTCACTCATTTATAACCCATATTTAGAAATGCTGGCAAAGTGCTTCTGAGGGATTCCAGATATGAAAAAAAAAAATGTTCCTGGAGGCCCAAATTAGGATACTGTGTAGTCCGAGCCAGTTTTCAGTGAAAATCAAATGGTCTCTAAATTTAATAAAGAGCAGCACGAATTTCCAGTACAGTGAATTTTAAATGAGTAGCCACACTGCATAAGATCAGCCTAAGGAGGGATGGGGCTAGGCTTAAGATGAAATCATCCCACACACTTACGGAGCAAATAATGTTCATTCTTACTGTACCGAACAATTTGCTCAGACTGAGCCAAGATCCTAAATGAAAAACACATTCAATTTGGAAACAATTTTTATAGCTCCAATAACTTCTTTAATTCCCTTCTCTTATTAATTATTAAGGAAAGTATGTACAAACCAGCATTTTGTTTGAGAGTCAGGGGGTCCTTGTTCTGTCCTCATGAACACTGAATGAGCATGCCCCACCCCTACTCCCAAAGCCCAGGTGAGGTACCCCGCAAAAGATCTTACCATGCACACTCTGACCTTAACTAGACCAGCCTCAGAGGAAGGCTAAATATGTTCTGAATCCCAGAGAACAACCCACTGAAATCAAATTTCCAAGGAATTACATTGATCTTCACACACACAAAAAAACCCTTAAAAGGGTGTGACCAAAACTTTGTTCTTGAGCAAGGGTTTGGAAATGAAGCATAAGTTTTCCTAAGTGCAGAGAGACCCAGATGTGGACATCAAAATAAATTTAAACATGCTTCAAATTCTTTCTCCACTGTCAAACTGGGACATATATCTCCAGGTTTTTCTTCCCATCTTTTCAAAGGAAAAATAGGTCACAAGCAGCCTTTGTTACAGATACACAACTGCTAACAACCAAACCACAGCGATGGTCTCCCACCAGGCCTCTTGCCTGAATATTGTCTTCATGGAGTTTATGTTTCAGGAACCTTTGGGTCCTATCTGTGCTTAATCTAAATTCAAATTCCTTTCCCTGCCTTACAAAGCTCTGTACAATCTGGCCCCGACATTGGGCCGCTTTCCCCTTCCCCGGTATGCATCAGCCACAGAGGCCTTTTCCTTGGCCTTGACCACATCAGGCTTACACCAGCTGTCCCTTTTGCCTGCAATGCTTGCCCAGGACTGCTCCTTTTTGACATTGGGGTCTCCATTTAAAGTTTCAATTCCTCAGTGAGACCTTCCCCAACCACCCACATCTGAAGTAGTTAGTTGTCTGATCACTTTTGATCACAAGGTCCTATTTAATTCTCTGATACTTCAGCTGATACTACTCTTGAACATTTATAGTCTGGCTTACTGTCTTCTTTAAATGCAATGTAAGAACAGGCATGTTGTCCGTAATGACCACCATGGTATCCCCTGCGCCTAGAATGGCACACAGTAGGCCCATAGATACATACTGAGTTAGTGTGTATGAAAACAGGGAGGCTGCCTGATCTTAGGGCTCAAGCATTAATGGGCCTTTACAGAAGCGTCACTCATAGACCCAGGGAGTATGTATCGCTTTCCTCAGCTGGAGCTAATTTAATTAAAAAACTAACTCAAACTTTTCATTTATTCTTTGTAAAATTTAATGTTAACCATATTATTATTATTAATTAGAGAAGTTGTCCTAAAATCTGAAACACATCCCAACAACCACAAGAGAGTTTGACCCAACGCACAACCTTGAACTTGAGTATATGAGAGGACAACATATGTCACTGGGTTTGAGTTTCATCACAGCCTAAATTACTCTCTGGAAACAAATTCAGCAGATTAGTTCTTAAGCACATGATTGGGGCAGTATATCCAATGCTACCCTGATCATCTGGAAAGGTTTCATCTGAGTTATCTGGTAAGGGGATTAACTGGGATACTGGGGGAGACTCAAACGTTAACTACCATTTAAGTGTAATTCTAGATCTAGGAAAAAGCAATTTGTTAAGTACAGGTTATGTCAAATTTTTGTTCGAGCCTTTAAATGAGGTTACTATTTTTCTAGAACCAATTGGTGGAGTCTAAATATAGTTCACATGCTTATAAGGTCAGTGAAGGGCAGCAAGCATACCGGTGATGTATGCGGTTATGTTGATGACAAATTGAGCTTCAGCCGTGAGCATCTACCCAGAAGCGAAGGGCAGCTGTGTGGGCTCGGATTTTGGCCACCGAGGTCTTTCCGCTGCAGAGGGATAAACTGTTTTTTTGACAAATGTATGTTAGGAGCTGTTAGTACTTTTGACGAATGATATGAAAGCCAACAGTGGTGATCCAGTAAATAAAATTCAAATCAATTTTTGTCCATTTTAATATGTTATCCCCCTTCCCATTAAGGAAGAGGGGTCACAAATTTTGTAATAGCACATGAGACAGTGAGAAAAGGCTATAAGTTAAACTACACAAATCAGCATCTCCTCAAAAACAGGGAAGGGGAAAAATGAAACATGTTGGCCTCTTTATCTGTCAACTGACTCCTGAGAAACTCCTAGCACTTTGGGCCATTTATATGAATTTGCTCTTCAAGACTAGGCCAGACCTCCTTGAGAGAATGGAATGAGAATACAAGCTTTCGAAGTCCAAGAAAAGAAAGAAATATTATGATTTTCTGCTCATATCCTAAGGCATACCAATATCCATAAAAACCAATGGCATCTCTTCTCATATTTATTTGCCTACTAATGCCAGCCATTAAGTCCCCAACGTTTATAATCCTGAGGCCAGTGGGAGAAAAACAGCACTTATGGGGGAAAAAAAAACTTGGACAAATTCAGAATTACTATTTTAAATAATGCTTTTGCTTTTTCAGATTTCTACCTCAGTAATTCTGGCTGTCAGCCCTTAAAAGTGCCTTCTAGTCACTATTCAAAACCCTCCATACAATGCCGCACACAGCTGATCTGTTCTTTATTCAGAATAAAGCTAATGCACTCTGTGGGCATTCCTTAAAGCACTTCAAAAGCCAGTCATTAGTAAGAACGTAAACAGAAATATACCACATCATAATTACCAAAACTATGGGCACTCTCAATGTGAGAGAGAATTTTTTTTAATATCTCAAAATTACTATTTTTTTTAAACTGTGAAGGGTCCCTTTTTTGTTGTTGTTATCAAATAACACCATCTTTAGGCTCATTATAGTTCAATGCAGTTAGATTCACCCTAGGGTTTTTACTTTTCCTTCGCTCTCCGTCAGATTCTGAAAAACAGGTCTTCCGTTAACTAGCTCCCTGGGGGATCTACCCTTCCTTAACTGGCCTGCATGGGAGGGCAGACCTTCTAATTTTACAGCAAACGCAGAGTATTTGTGGGTGGGACGTGCTTGCTGAGTTCATCTGGACCGGCTCCCACCCTGACTGTAGAATTCCTCTGACAGTACGTGTGCCATCTGGGTGTCATTTTGCTGTTATAATCCAAACGAATTTCCTGGGTGACATAATGACAAGCCAAGTGGAAACTGTGTTAATGCCACATGGAATGCACATGACGGTTACCCCAAAACTCTAGAGCCAAATCTCTCCTTCCTCAAGAGCAAATCCTCTGTTTTCCTTATATTACCCTCAGGGATTCTTTACCACCCTCAAACCCAGAGCGATCCCACGATACAGAAAGAAGCTTGAGAAAGGAATACAAATTAGTCTCACGACTAGGAAAAAAAAGGCCCCAATTCTTCCATTTTATGTCACTACTCACTTTAGCAAAAGCTATGACATGATGGCTATGACCAGTGAGGGGGTGAGATACCCGAGCACAGCAGACAGCCCTCAAGGGGACCCCAATGACTCTGCCTTCTGCTGTTCAGGCCTTTGCATAATCCACCCCTGCTTTGAGTGTAGGCCTGGCCCGTGACTTGCTCCTAACCAAGAAAACATAGCAAAGTTGATAGGATGTCACTCCCAAGACTCTTACAGTGAAAGATTCTCCTCGCTGGCTTGGTGCAGTAAATATCGATGCTGAGAAGTCCACGTGGCAAAGAGCCGTGGGAGGACTGCAGGCAGCAATTAGCAAAAGTTGGGCCCTCAGCCACACAGCCGAAGGAAATACATTTCACCCCTAACGGAATGAGCACGAAAGCAGATTCTTCCCTGGTCAAGCCTCCAGGTGAGAACACAGCCCAGTGAACACCTTGACTGTAGTCTTGTGAGACCATGAACAGAGGATCGAGCAAAGCTGTACCCAGACTCCTGACCCACAGAAACCGTGAGATGAGAAATGTGCAGTTTTAAGCCACTAAATTTGTGGTAATCTGTTATGCAGAAATAGAAAACTAGTTCACTGGGAGAAGAAATGAGGGTCACAATTCCTTCTCTGCACACCCTGAAAAGGAACCAAGGTTACTCTAAGTCTGGCTAGAGAGTGCTTTGCTGGCCTCCTGCCTCTGCAGGTAATCATGGGAAGAAACGTTCAGATAGTGCTGGACAGAGCCAGTCCATTGAGCACATGTCAACCCCTCCAAAGGAGGCCTCTTAGGTTCGTAGATGTTCTGGATCCCACAATGGAAAGCTTATTAGCCAGAGAAACTTCTTAAGCTGGCAATGAAAAATAATGGGCATAGTGACATGTTCTAAAATCTTATTATACTATAAAGGGAACTTCTAAGTAGCTTTCCTTAAAATTCCTGGAAATGCAGAACAGTGAGACAATCAATCTGTCTTCATCTGCCTATAGCTCACGTTTTTGCAAATAAGTTTCCATCACATTTCTATACCTGTGAGTCCATACCATATTTCCAGAATATATGTGAATTAAAAAGAAAGAATGCCTAATGGGAACTTCCACTTTGAAGGGGTTTCTATAGAGCTACAAAACTTCATGTGTTAATCTCTCCCTATGTTAACTCTTAATTCTGTTTCTTAGGCTTTCAATAATCTCTTCATAGCTTTTTAACAGTTTTTTCAAGAACTTTAAAATTAACCACCTATGGCTGCTGATATCAAACTATGCAAAAGGTAACTTCAGAATACATAGCCCCTATCATACGTGAAGCATAAATACAGAAATTACAGCTGAAGACTGAATTGAAACCAATTATGACTCTTAAATATATGTCCAGGATTTCATCAAGGGTCCTCGCTTTCTCTTATTTAATGTCAGTGTGAAATATCTGGTGAATGGCAAGGTTATCTAACATTTGAAATATTTAGCTCTTAGTTGAAACTTTACTATGTATCATGATTAGGCAGCTGATTCTGATATTAACCCATTCCTGATACTAATCATGATACATGCTATACATTTGGATAACCTCTAAGGTTCCTTCTAGTGTTAATAGTTCATAATTAGTCTTACTTTTTGAGTACTATGAAGGATCTAGAGGTATTAAGTGAAAAAAGACATAATATCACCCATATAATGATGATAACAGTTACATAAAATGGAGTCTGGGGGCGCCTGGGTGGCGCAGTCGGTTAAGCGTCCGACTTCAGCCAGGTCACGATCTCGCGGTCCGTGAGTTCGAGCCCCGCGTCGGGCTCTGGGCTGATGGCTCAGAGCCTGGAGCCTGTTTCCGATCCTGTGTCTCCCTCTCTCTCTGCCCCTTCCCCGTTCATGCTCTGTCTCTCTCTGTCCCAAAAATAAATAAACGTTGAAAAAAAAAATGGAGTCTGAAGCCATATTTTGTGTTATTGCAGATGTTATACTTCCAGAAATTTCCAGAGGGACAAAGCCCGGCAAAGGTCTTGAAGCTGGCAGTCTAGGTTGAGAGTCTTGGATCAGCTACACTCAAGGCAAATCAAAAGTCTCAAGTCAGGGAGTTCAGTCAAGTTAGGGAATGTAACCAGCAATCACTCAGCAAATATTTGTTGAGCACTTGCTAGGTATTGGCACAGTCCCGGTGCAGGGTTTACAGCAGCAAATAAGACTGACAAGACCTCTGCTTTCAGGGGAGTAGGGGAGACAAATAACTAGCCAGCAAGCCAACGACTGTGAAGGTGACTTCTAATAGTGGAAAGTGCACATATTACTGAGGTCCTGTGCTTGCTAGTCTGTGTTGTGGCACGAGAGAGTCCTCACAAGTGAACGAAACAGACATAGATTCCCACCCTCACAGACATCGCATTCTAGCAGCAGAAAGAAATAATAACACAAGTTGTAATAAGTAGGTAATTGATATACTGGGGTTAGAAGGTGATAGGTGCTGTTTTATTTAAAAAAAAAAAGAGAGAGAGAGAGAGAGAATAGAGGTGATTAGAAGTGTGTGTGTAAAGGACAGTGAGTGGCCACAATTCTGAATGGGGCAGTCAGGGAGACACCAATAAGAAGGCGACTTTTGCGCAGGCTTGAAGGAAAAAAGTGTGCTCTGAAGGAAGAAAACAGGGGCAGAGGGGAGTGACTGGAGGGGGCTGCAGGGGACTCCTTCAGATGGAGTGGCCAGGAAAGTATTTTCTGAGAAGATGGCATTTTAGCTGAGACCTTCCATGTCAAGGAGGAGCCTGCCACACAAAGACCTGTGAGCAGAGGAAACTGAAAATGCACAGGTCCTAAGGCGGGATGCAGTTTAGCACAGAGGAACAGAAAAACAAGAGTGACTGGGCGTATGGAACAAGGAGATGGGGCCGGGGATGTGTGCAGGAGCCAAATCATACAGAGTTAAGTCAAAAAGGTCAACTTTCATCTTCATTGTTCCCCATCTCTGCTACACTGTCTGTGGATCCTGTTCACCAGTCACAAACACATTCTATCATCTCCTATCTTTAAAGAACCACCCCATCCTCCTAGCTGCCACTCAGTGTCTTTATCCCTCCCAGCCAAATTTCTCCAAGGAAGAGTCCAGACACGCGGCCTCCACATCCTGTCCCCGCCCCCCCCCCCCCCCACCCCACGTCTTACTCTTCAGTTCACTCTAACTGGATCCTTCCCCTAACACTGCTCTTGCAAAAGCCACCAAATGATTTCTGTGCATCCAAGTCCAAAGGCCACTGGTCCTTAATTTATCTGACTTGCTGCTCTTTGGCATAGGTAACCGAGGTAACCAACCACGCCCTCTTTCCAGAAACACTCCTCTCTCTCCGTGACACCATAACCATCCTCACTTTCTCCAGGGTCTCTGGCCTCTCCTCAGCCTCTCTTCTTGGGAATGACCCACAGAAAAATATAAGTGTTCAGGGGGGTGGGGGGGGGGAATACTTAGGGGCCTTGGTTAAGTAAAAGCACATTCATCAGCCTTGACTGCCTTGGCCCAGGGCAAGTCACAGTGTCCAAGAAACACTCTGGTGGAAAAGGTGGAACCAGAGAAAGTGAGACCTAGGCTTGCATTTACTAACTGACTTTGGGCAAGAAACTGTGTCTCCTGGACTCAGTCTTCTTGCCTGTGAAATAGGGATGTTAATAGCTGCCTGGCAGGGCTGTTAATGAAGATCGATTAATTTATCCTTCTCAAGTCCTCCAACTAGGGTCTGGCACTCGGTGGATGCTATTCTGGGGTTACTGTCCTTCTGAGGCTCAAAAAGAAAACCTTCTTCCTGAATAACAGAGGAAAGAAAAATAACATTAAAGAGAGAAAAACCACCAAATTGTTCTAGGTAGAGTCACTGCTAATGCCCCACAAACAAATGAACTTTGCCTTTTAAGCCTGAAATCCCCAGGTGTGGGACGAGACTTCTAACATACAAAATCCCTTTCCATTTGTCAACTGGAAGCAAATACTAGTCATGTCTCAACACTGCAACCCCCCACCGCAAATGTACTTGACGTGTCTGGACGTTACGGAGTCAGAGGCAGTATGGGGCACGAACCCAGCTCTGGAGCCTGGACCGCGGTCCTGCCACCCCACTTCCTAGATGTGGGACTGGGAACAGACACCTCGGGCTCCCTGTGCTTCTGCACGCTCAAGTGTCAGATGGGACTGATTACAGCAGATACCTCGTGGGATTGTTTTGAAGACAAAATGAGTTAATATAAAGTCTTCTGAACAGCACCTGGCACAGAGTAAGCTCCTACTGAATATTAAGATGAGAACAGTCACTACGATTTTCAGTCCCACTGTCACTGGCATGCTCTCTTCAAACCCACAGGGTGATCTGAAATCAGATATCTGAATCACTTGTCCACACCTGTCATTTTCCCGTATAAAACAACCCATTTTTCCGTGTGTATATAGGAAATAGATGTCGCTGGGTGTTTTCCATCTGCCTCCCTGGATCTACTCTCCCTCTGTCATGTTCCAGAAGGCTGGCCTCCTGCCTCAATGGGCTTCCTTATTATCCTCCGGCTTCTGGCTGGATTCAGCCCATGGGAGGCACCGGAGGGGACAGAAGAGAGGAAGGAAAGTGAGCTCAAGGTGTCGATTCCTCTAACTCCCTGTCTACTGGGTCACCACGGGCAACCTCTTCCAGAGGCCACAGCTCTGGCCAGGCTTCCCTCTCCCAAGCAACAGCCACTCTCCCCAGGGTTTGATAATTCCTCTTTCAAGTCTAGCGTGGGTGAAGATTCCTCTCTGTTACAAGCCCTAGGATGTTTCATCATCTCTTGCTGTTTTCCTTAACCTTGAACACGTGGTTTTAAATAGTCCCTTCATTGAGATCTCCTAAATTACCTGACTGTTTCCTGCTGGGATCTAGACTGACAGCACGCTTCGTGACATCCACATAGAACGTGCCGGAAGGGTGGCACCTTGAACACTGTATACAGGTGAAAAAAGAGCAGCTGAGCCAGAAGGTCGAGACTCTCCCCCAGATCACTCTGCTTCCGGCTCTTGTCATCCGAGCTGGTAACTTAGGCGGACGACAAAGTGAGGGATTCCTATCACTCTCAGCACTCGCTGTCCTCACTGACCTTCTATGCAGGTAAATGTTATTCCCTGGCAACTTGCAGGATAAGAGGACTTTCTACTGCTCCAGCTCTCAAACGATCAAAGTGTCCTGTCCATCCACATTCAATCCACCGTGCCCTTGAGAACAAGTTCAAACGCAACGCTCTACAGCACCACCTCACCTTTTCCAAGCTGGCCTGGTGGAACAGGAGTTGAAAGATACATCCTGGAGCTCTTCCTGTGAACAATCAAGCCAGCAGTCATACTGGATGCCCCAGGGCGGCAGCTCTTAATTGTAACCAGAAGCTTAATTTTAGAAGGTGACACCGACAGCAGCTTTCAGCTTCACAATATGAATTAATCATTAATTGCATCTGTAGGTCATAGTCTATATGAGAAAATTAAGAAATGTTTGTGGGCTGCTTCGGTCATGAACCACCGGCCCAAGTAAGTGAAATGGCAAAGCCTGTTTCCGGACCCAGGTTAAAGGCAGTTCTAAGGCAGACAAGTCCTGGTGCAGAGAAGCTGTGCTTGTCTTGTAGAAGACTTTCTGTCCGTTTGATGTGGACCCCAAACACGGAAGAGCAAGGTTGACATAAAACATCAAGATTTTCTTTTTTTTTTTTTAAAGTATTTTATTTTATTTTTTTACTTTTTTTTTTTTGAGACAGAGAGAGACAGAGCATGAACAGGGGAGGGGCAGAGAGAGAGGGAGACACAGAATCTGAAACAGGCTCCAGGCTCTGAGCCATCAGCCCAGAGCCCGACGCGGGGCTCGAACTCATGGACCGCGAGATCGTGACCTGAGCCGGAGTCGGACGCTTAACCGACCAAGCCACCCAGGCGCCCCAACATCAAGATTTTCAATACAGTCACGATATTTTGATTATCATGATAATTTTGATTATCAAAATCATGATTATCAATAATAATGCTGAAAGTTACATTTTCTTAGGAGGATGGAAAATGGGCCTAAAAATGGAGCCAGAAAAGAGTCATTCAACACAGAGGAAAGGGAGCCAGGACACACGAGACAGAGAAAGGAAGGAAATTCCGGAAGATCAGGCCTACCACATCGTTCAAGGGTGGCATGTAACTCACGAGTCATGACTTAAGCATGAACGCCTTCCTGCAAAACCCACATGTAAGCAACATTAGCAACCTCTGAAAATGGTGCTGTTTCTTCCAGAACACCACACGACTGATGAGTTGTAATTGTATTTACTCAGGAGATGCGCTGAAGAGCTATGTACCAATCAGATTTTTTTGTACAGAGAATCATATTTCAAGTGCGCTGAGGGAATCGAGCTTTATGGACAAAATCCTCATGTGAATAAAGCCCTTGCCCCAGGCCCTCTCTTCATTTATGTGCATGAGGTGAAGCAGTCAGCGTATGTATGCAGGCATGCCCAGTATGCGTGTATTTAGGTGGTCTAAAGAATCTCAGGTTTCTGGTCAGCAAAAGACTCTAAAGTGACTAAACGTCACATCAAATGTTTACTAAGAAAAGACAGTCTGGAGTCAGACTAAGCAGATACAAAAAAGCTTTTATTCAGATGCCTTGGTGACCATTCAGAAGTTAATGGATTAAAGGTTTAAAAAAAAAAAGGCTTAACCTTTAAGGAAGTCACAAGAGAATAAAGGTAGAGATGTAGCCTGAGACAGGCCTTCTCCAACAGGTGGCTACATGCCTTACCTCAGGGCCCCTAGAACCCTAGGAGAATTTATTGAGATTTTAATTTCTAAAATAATCCAATCTTATGCTCTCAACATTTGCACTAAATTATTTTATTAGTTATAAATGGGAAAAAAATCCTCTACAGGGACAGTTTGCAATTAAAAGACATTTTTTATAGTATTATTTTCATCTATCCTTAAAGAATTAAAAAAAAAAATTTTAATACTTATTTTTGAGACAAAATGTGAGCAGAGGTGAGGTGGAGAGAGAGAGACACACAGAATCCGGAACAGGCTCCAGGCTTCAAGCTGTCACAACAGAGCCTGATGTGGGGCTCAAACTTGTGATCAAGATCATGAGCTGACCTGAAGTTAGATGCTCAACTGACTGAGCCACCCAGGTGCCCTTTAAGGACTTTTTTTAAATTGAAGTATCAGATTATTCTCTTTTAAAGGGGAGTTGTAATCCTATGGTATTGAATTTGAATGGGAAGTATCAGCATTAAGTCATGACGTATTTTATTTAAAAAAAAATGTATCTCCCAATTCTGGCCATTAAATTGGCCTAGAAATAACAGCCACCCCAGTAGCAATGAGTAGTCCCAGGGGATCGGGGTCTTTCCCATTTCTCCCTAAAAGAAACAAGATTCTTAGGAGAAATGGTTGATTCCAGATCTGGGGCAGGAAATATGAAACATGAAACTGAAACATCGTATCACCAGAAACAGGAGAGTTGTCAAGGACTACAAGGATTCTGTCAAAAGGATTCAGGAGCCAGCTTTAATAGGCTCCTACTGGCCAAACTGTAATGGGCGAAAACACATCAAAGGTGTTTAAATTCATGGCACTAAAGTCAAAGGTCACAATAACACCTTCTCCTCACTGGTTAACCTCTAGGAGAATGTCAGCAAACCAACTCCTTATTTCAAAAAGTGGTAAAAACAAAGAAAAAGAATCAAGCAATTATCCTGCCTTGCCCGTGTGAACTGTAATTAATTAAAAGTACCAGATAGGTGATACAGGGACATTTCTCTTTATAGAAGACATCCACCTGATAAAGAGGAGGATGGTAAAATTAGAAAGTTATCATTTTGTAATCCCCAATAAATGAATGGATTTAGAAAAACCATTCATGAAACAGTTTTGCAAAAAACAACTGAAACTGCATCTGATAAAACCTCTAGATCTGGCTACCAATTTATATAAAAGGCAGAGAAGAGACAGCATGTTAAATGACATCACAGGGGACACCAAACAAAATATAGACTCTGGGACATCCTATAGGAAAACTGACCCCTTTTTTTCCTGCAAATAAATTATAAAGGAAAGAGAGAGATAACAGAAAATGTTAATGATGGCAAGCTATATTCAGATTTTATGCCAGTCCATTTTGTATGGTACATATAAGAACAGCTTCAAGAACGCTTACACACACACACACACACACACACACACACACACACACACACACTTACACACCCCCTGTATGCACCTATAAATATAATCATTGCTTTAAAAATTACTAGAAAACTGTAACAGTTTTAGAGTATAGTTTTAAAAAAAATTTTTTTAATGTTTATTTTTGAGAGAGAGACACAAAGCACGAGTGGGGGAGGGGTAGAGAGAGAGGGAGACAGAATCCAAAGCAGGCTCCAGGCTCTGAGCTGCCAGCACAGAGCCCAATGCAGGCCTCAAACCCATGAACCAGGAGATCATGACCTGAGCTGAAAACAGAAGCTTGATCGACTGAGCCACCCATACACCCCTAGAATATGGTATTTTTGATGGGGAAATCATAGAACAGCATGAGCTCTCACACTTGGAAATCAAGCAAATTTGGAAAACTTAGGACAGCAATCCTCATCTGAGGTACTACCACCCCTTGGGGGGAGTTTAGAACTGTTGGGATCTATGTAATTTGCAAAAGTTTTCAATGAGTCAACACTTGTTGATTCCTCACTTAGTATAAAGCTACAGTAATCAAGACAATGTGGTACTGACATATGGATAGACATATAGATCAGTGAGACAAAACAGAATCCAGACACAGACCCACTATATATAGGAAGATGATTTTTTACAAACGTCCTAAGATAATTTAATGGGGAAAAATAGTTTTTTTAAAAAATGGTACTGGAACAACTGAACATTCATATATAAAAGAAAAAGAACCTCGATCCTTACCTCTTACTGTACACAAAAATTAACTTGAAATGAGTCAGAGACCTAAAGGTAAGAGCTAGGGCTCTA
The DNA here is from genome assembly GCF_016509475.1 of Prionailurus bengalensis. Classification (NCBI taxonomy): domain Eukaryota; kingdom Metazoa; phylum Chordata; class Mammalia; order Carnivora; family Felidae; genus Prionailurus; species Prionailurus bengalensis. Next base: position 12,136,201 of record NC_057359.1, read on the forward strand.
AGACTTCTAGAAGAAAACACAGGAGAAAAATCTTTGTGATCTTGGGCTAAGAGAAGATTTCTTAAACAGGACACACCGAGAAACAGAAAGCGTAAGAGAAAAATTTGATAATTTGGGCTTCTTCACACCAAAAAACTTCTATCCCTTGACACACACCATTAACACAGTAAGACAAGTCATAGGTTAGGAGATAATACCTGCAAAGCATATATGTGCTAAAGGACTTATTACTGTGTTGTAAGAATTGTCTGTATCTTTTAGGTATAAGACAAATAATGCACTAAAAATAGAAGCAAAAGATTTGAACACTTGATTAAAGATGACATATGACTGGCCAATAAGCACATGAAAAGGTACTCAACCTCATTAGTCAGTCATTAAGGAAATGCAATGAGTTAGCTCTACAACCCCATTAAGATGACTAAAATTAAAAAGACTGGAAATTCCATGTGTCGACAAGGATGCAGAGTAACTGGAACTCTTATACATTGCTGGCAGAAAAATCAAAATGATCCAGTCCCTTTGGAAAACAGTTTGGCAGTATGATGGTTAATTTTATGTGTCGAACTGGCTAGGCCATGGTATTCAGATATCTGGGCAAACACTATTCTGGATGTTTCTGTGAAGGTGTTTTCCTGGTGAGATTAACATTTAAATCAGGGGACTTGGGGTAAAGCAGATTATCCTTCATAATGTAGGTTAACCTCATCCAACCATGTGAAGGTCTGAATAGAGCAAAAATGGACCTTCCCTGAACAAAAAGGCATTCTGCCAGTAGACTATCTTTCAACTTGAGTGGCAACTCTTCCCTGGGTCTCCAGCTTGTTGGATTCTAGACTTACCAAGACTCCACAATCACATGAGCCAAGTCCTTAAAATAAATCTCTTTTTCTCTATATATACATATCCTGTTGGTTCTATTTATCTGGACAACTTGAATATAGGCAGTTTCCTACCATTACATATATATCCCACTCCTAAGGATTTACTTCCTTAAAAATTAAAAAAAATGTCTACACAAAGACACAAAATAATGTGAATATTCTTAGTAGTTTTATTCATAATAGTAAAAAATGGAATAAGGCCAAAATGAGCTGGTAAACAAATTGTGTATGTCTATATAATGGGATAAAATATAAATAAATAAAAATATAATAAATAAATAAAAATAAATAAAAATAATAAAAATATAAAAAATAAAACAATAAAAAAGAAATACTGATCCATGCAACAATATGGATTAATCTCAAATGTATTATAGTAGGTAAAGAAGACATAAAATGTTATATACCGTATGATTCCATTTGTATGACATTCTTCAAAACAGCAAAACTAGGACAGAAGACAGATCTGTGGTTGTCAAGGGCTGAGGCTGAGGGGAGGGGATTGACTGCAAAGTGGTAGAAGGGAACTTTTTGGGGTGACATATCTGTATCTTGGTTTATGCTGAAGGATACAAAACTGCATACAGTTGTCAAAACTCATAAAACTGCACACATTACAAAGACAATATTTAAATTATTTGAGAGAGGGGTGGGGGAGAGGGGCAGAGAGAGAGAGAGAGAGGGACAGAGGATTCAAGGCAGGCTCTGCACTGTCAGCACAGAGCCTGATGCGGGGCTCGAACTCACAAACAGGGAGATCATGACCTAAGCCAAAGTCAGACACTTCAACTGACTGAGCCACCCAGGCTCCCTTGAATTTATTGTATGTACATTATACCTCAATTATTAAGAAAAAGGTAACAGTTGCTAAATAAGCATTATGAAAACTGGAAATACTTCCCTATGTGCCAACAGCTATTGAATTTTTTAGGCCGGTGACCTGCCCCATCCCAATGAATTTGCCTTCTTCAGTATCAACAGAACAGCCCTTCATCCATACCCCTCACGAGGCATAAAATGTCCAAGTCAGGGACTGTAGAGTTGGAAGAAATAGGAGCTTCCTCAAGCTGGCTTCGGTATACATGGATTTACTAACCAGGACATGGATATTTTATGAATTTTGAAAGCAGGGAGTATAGCTGGCCTCTGGAAGGTCTGAAACAAGAATTGACATATCTCCTCTCTTCCTCAAGATCCAACGGTCTCTCATATCCGTCTCTTTCCTGTCATATCTGCCTCATGTTTCTTCTCTTTTTTTGTTCTGGAAATAAGAGCCAAACAAGCTGGCCCAGACCCTTCTGGCTTCCTATCACTTTATAAAGTCTTACACCCAAATTCTCAGAATTTCAAGATTAACTCATCTTGAAGTCTATTTCACTATGGATTCTGAGCTCATATTACAAGGCTCAATGTCCAGTGAGCAAGAAGGGGATGGCTTATGAGACAATGCTCAGGGAGGTAGATATGGAGCTGGGGCCTATGAGGCCCAACCTGGACTGATAACGAGCTCATACTATTGGCCCTTAGCTTCTTGCAATTCCCAAGGAATCCAGCCATGCTAATGCCTTGGTGCCTTTGCATTTGATGTTTCTTTTGCCTAGAAGGTTCTTCCCATAGACATTCACAAGGCTGGCACCAGCACTTCATCAGGCCTTTGCTCAAATGGTCAGGACTTCCCTGACTGTCCTATCCAAACACCAACACCTCTGTCACATTCTTTGTCATTGCTTTATTTATCCTTGATGCACTGTAAAAACCTTATTCATCCTTGGAACACTGTAAAAAACCTGACATGATGATATACATCTACTTGTTAATTTATTTTTTTTCTCCACTAGAATGTAGAAACTAGAAGCTTCATGAGAGTAAGAACTGTTATGTCCCCTACTAAATCACCAAGACCCTCAGTATCACAGAGTAAATGTTCCATAAATATTTGTTCAACAAAGTATTAATTTTTACACACCTATTTTAATTCAGTGACTATTATCACAATCCATTTACCCCCAATGATAATATCCCATGGTGGGTATTCCCTACCATGTCTATGGTATTTTGAAGACTTTCAAGTTTGACACTAGGGTTTTTTTCCCCCCATCTCCTCAAATTCTGTTAGTTCTCAATAAAAGACTCAACTCAATTCCTCTTGACTATTTAATTACATTTTGTCAGTTTGAGCTTGGCTTTAGGGAAATCCATAAGATCCAAATGCTCTTACTAGGAAGTTCTATTTCCAGAGGCCCAGCAATGCTGTTGTTCTCTTTGCAACTTGGCCATGTCTCTTGCCAGCATGGCACCTTGAGTTTAAGCTGCTTTAAACACACCTATAGGACTTTTTGCACAGGGACTTGTAAACAAAAGATGCTTAACAAGTACTTGCAGATTGAGACTTAATGATTGATCATTTAGTAAATGGGAGTGAAAAATAAAAACCTTTGTTGCAGACAATTAAATAATAGTGAACATACGGTATTGTTGCATGTATTGGAGACTGGAGCCAGAAGAGATAAACAATACATAATCCTTAGACCTTGCTAAGGGATAGACTCTTCAGCGCAGGAATTAGAACATCCATATAGCTATTTATAATAGCCAAATTATGGAAGCATCCCAGTTGTACATAAATAGATGAATGGATAAAGAAGATGAGGTGTATAGAATACAATGGAATATTACTCAGCCATAAAAAAGAATGAAATCTTGCCATTTACAATGACATGGATGGAGCTACAGAGTATTATGTATGCTAAGTGAAATAAGTCAGAGAAAGACAAATACCATATGATTTCACTCATATGTGGAATTTTAGAAACAAAACAAATGAGCAAAGGGGAAAACAAAAAGAGAGGAAGAAAGACAAACCAAGAAACAGACTCTTAACTATAGAGAACAAACTGCTGGTTACCAGAGGGGAGGTGAAATGGGCAATGGGATTAAGGAGTGCACTTGTTGTAATGAGCACTGGGTGTTGTTTGGAACTGGTGAAGTGCTATATTGTATATCTGAAACTAATATTACACTGTATGTTAACTATACTGGCATTAAAATAAAAAAAAATTTATACAGCTGAAAAAAAACTTCTTACAAAATCCACACAGGTAACTAACAAGGCAGATTATAAGAGGGTACTAAGAGAAAAAAACTTTCAAAGTCAAGGAGGATAGAATACAACAGATTCTAGACATGTGATGAGACAGGTATTAGGAAGGAGGTAGCATATAAAAAAGGCCTTGAAAAACAGAGAGGAGAAATATCTAGAACTGAATTAGAATGTGAAAATTACATGTGAAAATATGTAGGTGTGGTTAAATCAGTATTTGGAGGAAAATTTTGGCTTTAAATACATTTATTAAGAAACAAGATTTAAAAATAAATGAGCTAAGCCTGCAAATTAAAAAGTTACTGGCTGGCTCAGTCAGTAGGGCACATGGCTTTTGATCTTGGGGTTGTAAGTTCAAGCCCCACACTGGTTGTAGAGAATACGTAAAAATAAAACCGTTTTTAAAGTTTAGGGGGAGAAAAGCAAGCCCAAATTAACAAAAAGAAGGAAATAATGTGGAAATCAATAAATTAGAAAACTACAAACCAAAATTAAAAAACTTAACAAAGCCAAAAGATGGTTCTTTGGAAAGGTTTCATAAGATAGGCAATCTGCCAAGACTGATGGGGGTGGGGGGGGGGGATTCAAACAAAACAGAATGAAAAAGGAGAAATTACTACAGACACAACAGAGGTTCCGAAATTTAAAAGCGTAGAGGATGTTTTGACAGATGGAGATGGCAGGAGGTGCCCCAGGAATAGGACACAATGAGAATAGAGCCAGGGGGTGGGTGTGTTTGGGAAACCGCAAGTAATCCGTCTAAGTAGAGGACATTGGGGGTGGGGAGGGGTGGGCTGTCTGTTGAAAACTGTGAAATAATGCTGGCTGGGAAGCCAGGGTCCTAACGGTGAAGGCTTTGGAAGCTAACTTTATTCTGTGAGTAGTGGAGAGGTAATTCTATTCTGTGAGTAGATGGGTTTTGAGCTGGGGTAGGTAATGAGAGCTGTGTTTTAAGAAGATGCCTAGTTACAATGATTCAAATGCCAGTGACTGCAATTATTTGGGATGGAAAATGACAAAGGTCTGAACAGGGCTCTGGAAATGGGGCCCCAGCAAACAAGAGGTGGGGAGTGAGGGAGGAATCGATACAAACTGGTGAGTGACCAGAAGTATATATGGGGAGGGAACTAGAGCAAGACGATCATCCTCAAGATAACAGCTTCACATGGAGGTTGGACTGCAAAGGAGAGATATAAAGAACTTGGTCGAGGGGTTGAAAAAGTATAGCTTCTATGTTTTTCCTTGTTTGCAAAGCATTTTTCATCTTATTTGAAAATGTGCCGGCCACATGAACCAACGGGACCACTGTCAATTTTTCTACCATGTTGGGGTAAGAGGTTGGTCCATTTATCTGGAAACATCAGTTAAAGGAAGGACTCATGACAAGGCACATGCAAAACACTTATCCTTCATTTGGCTCCCCGCTGCCTGAACTTTGTTCTGTGTTTGGTGAGTTCACCATTTCATGAGTCCCATTTGGCAAGGCAAGACTGCCTACCCCAACAGGGGAGAAAAATGGAGACACCGGCTTGCCCAGTTTCCCGGGGTAAGTTGGAGAAAAAGGCATGGGACCAGGGCTCTGCCCACCAGGCAAATGTGCACACAGAGGTGGACTCAGGAGCTTGTGGGGTGGAAGGAGAGGACGGGGAGCCCCCTCTCTCTGCAGTGGTGGCAGAAGAGGTGGTGGCTACATGGCTGAGTACCTGACACGGGGGTAGCATCAGGGACCGGATGGTGGGTCCTGACACAAAAGCTGCACCTCATTGTACCTCATGGAGAGCTCAGGAGACATGGCATTTTCTCGTCAGACCGGTTCTGAGGCTTGGCCTTGCACGCTGTTCCGGAAAGCTCAGCCTTTATCCCAGCTCCTGGTTCTCCCCGCAATTCTGAGAGTTGTATCCAGTAAGTTTTCTGCTTGGTCAGCCAGCGTCTAAGAACCCTGGCTGGTACACTGTCACTGTTCTACTTTGCTTTAAACCATCCATGTGTGTATTCCAGTAGCTAACCTTAAAACCAGTTGAAAGCAAGTCCTCTAACAGATAAGCAAGCTGAAAATAGGAAAAGTTTTATTTTGATTAGCTCCCAATTTATAAGCTTTCTAGATTTATTAAAACTTAGGATATTGCTAAGCGAAATGAGGAAGGATATAAAATAGCATGTAGGCTGTATTTTTCTGTTACACACACGGGAAAAGATTACACCACACTGTTAACAGTCATTATTTTGGGTTAGTAGGACAATGAACGACACTGATTTCCTTCATTTTGCTTATATGGTTTATAAGTTTTCTACTATAATTCTTGTGTGATAAAAAGTTATTTTAGAACATCTAGAAACTTGTCTGGTTTTTTGTGCAGGTATGCCAATCATTACCTTCCATCGCTGTTCCTGTTTCAGGAACAGCTTCCTTCCCTTGGTCTCACGTCCCATGAGGGAGGGATTCTTGGGGAGTAACCTCCTGGCCCTTCCGGCCCCGCCCCAACATTCACCCCTCCTCATGGGAGGGGGTGTGTCCCGAGTGACCCAAATGCGGGCGGAAGTCCAGAGCTGGCCCAGCTTCAGCCCTTCCCCTGCCTCACCTCTGCCTGCCCACTGTGGGCTGTACCGCAACCTGCTCTCTGCTCCCAGGTGGGCTTCTCAGGCTTGCACTGTCCCTGCCGAGCCAGGGCTGAGCGTGCGAGCCGGTCCCTGGCAGCTGCACACCCAAGGCACAGTTTCCAACTGGCTGTATCAGTAACAGAGCTCCATTTGTTTCTCATCCGGTTCCAGAGTTGGGAGGGGAATTGAGGGATGTGAGTTAGTAGCTCCAGACACACCCAGGCATCCAGGGACCTGCGATCAACGCTGTTTCTCCTGTTGGCGCCCTCCATGCCCAAGTCCCCAGACACAGGGAAACAGAGGGTGGTAGGCAGCCTGACTCCATTGCCCGTGACTGGGGAGAAGACATCCAGCCCCCAGCCCCACCCCCGATGAGCTGCCGGTGGGCCTGCAGCCTCTTACCCCGCTGCTTCCTCAAGAAACGCATCATTACTTAATATTCAGAACCCCTCGACAGGATTCTGTGCCGTGGTAACAGCAGTAAAAA